>NC_135805.1:141667214-141989351 GCF_964213995.1 Mustelus asterias
TCACATATCTCAAGTAAGTGACATGCTGCCCAGACACTTGTTCCCCCCCTTTGCACTGAACCTTGTTCTCTTTGAAGGAGACGACGCTAATCCACCCGGCCCTTCTGGCTACGCCACAACCCCTGCTGCTCCCACTGAGACAGCCTATGACCGTTCAGAGGAAACCTCGGAAGAAGGCCCAGCAGGAAGCATTGGCTGCAGGATTTGCAGCCATTGCGAGGATGCCAAATGTGCAAGGGGGCTATAGACTGCATCCACGTCACCCCCAAGACCCTGGTCAAAAATTCAGGAAGATTCATGAATAGAAAGGATGTCCATTCAATAAACTTGCAATTAGTGTGTGACCATCAGCTCAACATTATGCATGTCTGCGCCAGGCACCCCGGCAGTGTGCATGACAGCTTCATATTGAGGAGCTCGGATATCCCGGAGGTCTTTGAGGAGGAGGCCAGGCTGCAGGGATGGCTCATGGGGAGCATAGGGTACCTGCTTCGGAATTGGGTGATGAAGCCTGTGCGGAGGCCTGAGGCTGAGGCGGAGACCCCATATAATGAGGCCCACATTACCATCCGTTTAATAGTCAAGCGGCGCATAGGGCTCCTGAAGATGTGGTTCAGATGTGGACCGCTCCTGCGGGGCCCTCCAATATAGCCCCCTGATATCGTCTTGCATTGTGGTAGTTGTGCTGTGCTCTACACAACCTGGCGCAGCAGCGAGGAGACTTTCTTGAGGAGGAGGATGCGGACATCGACCAGATGGGTGTCGCTGGGGAGAAGGCCGCCGAGCAGGGGGAGGAGGAAGAGGAGAAGGAACAGCAACACCATCCAGGCGCTGAAGGGCTGGCAACAGCCAGGGTTAGATATGCTAGGGAGGCCCTGATCAACACTCGCTTTGGGCAATAGGAGGCTGTGTTACCTCCTGTGGGTTCCCTTCTTCCTCCTACCCCCCTCCCCTCCTTCAGAGTCCTACGAATTCCTGCAACATTATAACACCGGAGTGGTGGGCCTGGGTTTCTTTGACAGGCAGGAAGGTGTTGATGGCTCGCTAAGCACCATTGTGATGATGCCCTGGTACAAAGTAGTCTGACTCCTACCTGTGCTCTGCATGCATGCTGGGAACTGGGCCCATGTCTGGGTAGTGGGTAAGAGGCCACTAAACCCCCTACAGGGCCCCGGTATGGGTGGGATGGGGGATGGGAGGGAATCTCTCATGGGTTCTGGGGATGCCATGGCAGATGCTGTAAGTCGCTGCCAATGCATGCCACCCACTGTAGCCTGTGATTTGTTTGAGCACCTTCATTTTCTCAGTGACACAGCGTTGAGGGGCCTCCCCCACTGACATCAACATCAAGGGTCCCTCTGGTGACTGTCGGGGTAAGAGCGTTCCTGTTAGAGGCAAATCTGAGACAAATTAGTGACAGGTGGGTGGTGAAAAAACATTTATTGGTGACAAGTGTCTTTGATAAGTGTTAACATAAAAACATGTGAACAGGAAACATTAAAGCGAATAAATATTCTATCTACCTAGTGCTGCCCTTTACCAATGTTATCTTAGTGCCGCTACAACTTCCTAACTTTACGTGGCCTACCATTAAATCTTGGTGTCTCCCTAAAATGTACATTGGAGGTGGAGGTGCCAGCTGCCTACCACGCCCCGTGGCCTGTGATGTCCTTGGTGAGCATCCTTTGGAGGGCCTGTACCTTGACAGCCCTGGCCAGCTTCCAGGTGCCTGGGACATATCCATGACACCCTCTTCATCCTACTGCCCCAGTGTCAGGAAGGGGGGAGTCAGAAGGTGTAGCTACAGCCGCAGTCTCCCGGCTGAAAGGCTCCGGCATGGGCTCGAGCCCTTCCTCCTCCCTCGAGGTTCCTGTAGGCCCCTGGGTCACTCCATGGGATGGCGGTGCTTCTGCAATGAGCTCCAGAATCTACAGCATCACCTGGCCCTGCCAGTCCTGGAGGACCACCTGCGTTATAGCCATGGTGGTCGAGCCCTCTGCGATGGCCACCTGAGTCAGGGGCCACCTGTCAATGGCACCAACAAGTGCCCTCCGAGACTGGGCCACACTCTGTAGCCCCTTAACCATGAGCTCTGTGACTGGGCCATATTCTCAAAGGCTGCTGCTGTAGCCCGCTATGTCTCGGCGCTGTCCTGCTGGGTCTCCTGGAAGCTCTGCAGCCTTTCATCCATGACCCTCTGTGACTGGGCCACGTTCTCAAAGTCTGCAGCCACAGCCCACATGTCTCAGCACTGTCCCGCTGGGTCTCCTGCAAGCTCTTAAACCTCTCAGCCATGGGCTGCAGAATCTCGAGAAGCCTGTTGAGGCCCTCAGCTGTGGCCTGCTGTGACTGGGCCATGGCCCTCTGGGACTCCGCCGTGGCCTGCTGTGATTCGGCTGTCACTTGGAACCTGTCACTCAGAATGAGGATCATCTGCCCCAGGCTTTCTACTGTGGTCGCCACCCTTGCAGTGTTGGCCTGGGAATCACGCAAGACAGGCAATACCTGGTCCACCTGAAAGCTTTGGGAATCCTCCCTACAGCCTTTCAGTGGATGCTGTCAGCCCCTCCTGTATTCTCTGGCTCTGTTGCTGCATCTCCAAAAGCTAAGGGAGAAGTGATCACAGACGCCTAATTGAGGTGTATGAAATTATGAGGGATTTAGATAGGGTAGACAGAAAAGACTTGTTTTCCCTGGCTGTGGGGGGTCAATTACCGGGGGCACAGATTTATGGTGATTGGTAGAAGGATTAGAGGGAAACGTCTTTCACCCAGAAGATGGTGAGCACTTAGAATCCACTGCTAAATTGGTGGTTGAGGCTGAAATGTGGTTCAGTTCATTTAAAATATACCTGGATCTGCGTCTCAAGTACTGTAACCTGCAAGGCTATGGACCCGATACTGGGAAGTGGGATTAAAATGAGAGACTAGTTTCTTTTTTTCTCTTTGTTGGCCGGCACAGACACGGTGGACTGAATGGCCTCATTCTGGACTGTAATGTTTCTATGGTTCTGTGGTTCTGGATGTGCTGAAACAAGGAAAAGTTGGGCTATGTTACCATTGTAGAAGTAGGCAGTCTTAGTGATGAGATGGATAAGAGGTTGCAAGCTCATATTGAGGTCAAAATTGACACCTGGTCCAGAATTTTACCACCCCGCCCGCCACGGTAATCGGAGCGGGCAAGGGGTGGAACATGGAAAGGTCTGTTGACCTTGGGTGGGATTTTACGATTTCGGGACAAGTGCGGCCATAAAAATCCTGACCCAGGGGTGTGACCAGACTCCTTTAATTCCAGACTATGGAATCTAAACTATCTATTCTTTTCTCCTTCATGTACTTAATCTGATTTGCATCTAATGTATTGATGCTGTTTTCGAAATCTCTCTATTTTGTAGCAAATTCCATGTTCCAATCAGTCTCTGATTCTGAAAAGATTAAAAAAGATAGAGGCAATAAGCTTTGAGATTTGAAAGCCAATGATTTACCGATCATGGTTCATAATAACCAGATGTTTTGCTTCTATAAAGCACCTAATGTATTTGTGAATAATTGTCCATTTTATGCTACAATTTTCAAGATGGGAGATTTACTTAATTTAGAAATTTGCAAACCATAAATAATTACATCATTTAAAAACAGGTGACCCCAATTGTCTTAGCTGACTACTTCACACTATGAACCGAGATCTAAAAAGGAAATGTAAACACAATGGTACAATTTTAAAGGATTGCAGGAGCAGATAGGTGGCAAGATGAGTTGAAAAAGGTATATGGGGTTCTTTTTTATGAATAGAGACATTGTGTACTAAAGCAAGGAAGTTATTCTCAGGAGATGATCTTACCAAAAAAATTCCAAGTGCCGAATGAGTGTGAAAACACGAGAGTTTCAGCCCCTTTTTTTCAACGAGAGCAAAAATCAAGGCTGGGATTTTCCCAAAACAAAACTAAATGCCTAATGAGCAGGAAAGCGGGAGTATTTCCCACCCATTTTTTGGGTATACTTAGCAGAACGAATTATTGACACTGAGCAATGAACAGTGCCATGGTGTATTCCACGCTGGTAAATGCTGGGTAGGGCCTCATCCCGCATGCGAGGCTGGCAGCCTGAGCGGACCACTGCGCATGCACCAATCTGTTAGTGCGGCAATAGAGCATGCACAGTGGCCGCCCAACACCGGTCTCCTGATCGCTGACCTCCAATCACTGGCCTTTCCTGCAACCCCTCTGATCTCTGGCTTTCCTGATCAATTGTCAATTTCAATGACACTTCCATGTGATAATCAGCTCCCTGCCGATTTCCAGCATGGAGCTGATTGTGCTTAAAAAAAAGCGTTTGAGACCAGCTGGACACAGGTCGTGAACCTCAAAATGTCTCCCGCTGTTGTCTCCCGGCCCGTTGCGCTGTTCGGCGCTTCAAATATTTTTCAAAAGATCACGCCAATTAAATTCAACAGTAAGTTTCCAAAGATAATTGGGTAAGTACTCAGGTACGACATGTCAAATGGATCCCTTCTATGCCATATCATTCTGTGATTCTGAGCTGATGTAGGACATCATTGGAAAAAAGGGTGTCGAATTACACAGCACAGTATATACTGGGTGCACTTCATGGGCAGGATTCTCATCCATTCCTGTCTCACTACCAGAAAGAATGGTGAATTTGGCACTCAGCCAAAATTCCATTTACTGAAGCAGCACCAGAGAATCCCAGTTGCAGACGAGCTTGGCGGTTTTCGGTGTATATGCACAAATAAAGTTTATTGTGAGGATCTATTTCATAGCATTAATTAGCTCTTCAATATTTAAAACCCATTTATTTTAAGACTTCTGGCTACTTAGATTTAGGAGATCTAGGAGGAGGAAATCCTAAGAGATCTAAAGATAGATTAATTCAGCATTGATTTAACACTTCATAATGTAGATTTGCAAGCAGGAACCATAATCTGAGGGAGCAGTTGTGCAACAATCAGTCTTTGTTTTGGCATTACATAATGTTCATATTTGATAGCTCCAGTTCAGTCTCCAGCTGATGGGTAGTATTATCAAAAAAATATACAGTAATGTTCTTGCTCCCTGTTGCAGTGTTTATAAAAACTGTTACAAGATGCTTTCTCTATCTGCTCATGATGTGGTTCTTCCCCACATTGGGGAAACCAAATACAGACAGGGTGAACCCTTGTAAACACATCCGTTCAGTGCCCAAGCATGACACTGAGCTTCCTGTTTCTTGGTATTTTATTTTGCTACCTTTCTGCTATTCTGACCTCTCTGTTCTTGACCTGCTACAGTCTTCCAATGAAGGTCATTGAGGAACACGACCTTGTCTTTCACATAGGCATTTTACAATCTTCTAGATTCACCATTGAGTTTGTCAATTTTAGATCATAACCTCTGCTCCTTTTTTATTATAGGTTTGTTTTTCCTCTTACTCCCTTTACTTTGCATTTGGAATGTTACTACCTGCCATTTACACCTCAGCTGCACACATCTTTTGTTTCTTTACCTGTCGCATTGCTTTTTGTATGATAACTTTTGTCATTCAACCTGTTGTGCCCTTCAGCCTATTACGTGCCTTCTCTTTAGCTGTTCTTCCCCTGCTCCCCTCTTTATTTTGCTCAAAACCTATTACGTTTCTAACTTTCCTCAGTTACAGGTTACAGACCTGAGTTGCAATCTCTGCTTTTTTCTCCATGATGCTGCCTGACCTGCTGTGTATTTGCAGCATTTCTCTTTTTCATTCAGATTTTCAGCAATCATGGTATTTTCCTTTGGTATTGGCCTGCAATTAGCAGTGAAGCAAGGGTGCTTACAGCTGACCTTAAGGTGTCTCGCTGAGAAATTTGGTAATCTCCTGGTGAGAAATTTGGTAATCTCCTGGTGATAATTTTACTTTTATCACTCTGCAGTGATACTGAAATTTGTTTATTGCGGATTCTCAATGTGGAGTTATAGTGATATTGTGAAACTCTCCAAGTGTCCAGTCACATTTGAGGATTTTAACAGACAGAGAAATAGTAACAAAAAACAGTAAAATAAAATTACAACAGAAAATGTTCACATTCTAAATATTAATATTTGGGACATATATAAGGGCTGACGGTAGAAGTAAAATATTCTGAAAAACCTTTAAATTTTTTCAGTTGTTTGAAAAATCTACTAATTTTGTATTGCAGAGAGTGCCGTAAATTACCACCACTTACCTCACTGGAAAAATAGCAAGAAAGCCTCCTGTTTTCTTACACGTTCAACACTTAGAATTTTTCTGATAAAATTCCACTCTATATATTGTTTTATAACCTGGCGAACAGAACTCCATGCAGTACTAAATACTGTCTGACCAAGATTTGATCAAGTTTAACATAATGTTCCTATTTTTCAATTCTATCCCTTTAGAGATAAAGCCTAGTACTTGGTTTGCTTTTCATGGCCTTTGTAACCGGTGGCATAACCAAGTGGTTGTGTATATTTCCTCCCTTTGTTTTTCTACCCCAACAAGACTTACACCTGCCAAATGTTAAGTGACCCTCTCTGCTCCCTACCAAATTATGCTACCTTGTATTTACCTGTGTTGGACTTCATTTCCAATTATTTGCCCATTTTATAACTTATTAACATTCTCCTGTAATTTCCACATTTTCTGATTGTATTCATTAGTCTATTACATTCCTTTTTGAAAATCCAGATGAATTGTATCTACTGCTTTACCATTGCTTACTCTTGTTATCTCCCCAAAAACTTCAGTAAGTTTAATCAAACAAGGTAATCCCTTTTGATGTCCATGCTGACTATTCATTAATATATGTTTCCATTTTATTCAACACCATGTTCTACAACTGGTGTTGAAATTATTGGTCTATAATTCCCTGTCCTTCCTTGTAAATTTAGCAATTACATTAGCTATCCACCAGATGTTACTACACCTTTTTCTAAGGAATTATTAAATAAATGTAGTAATGCTCTGGCTATCTCTTTTTTAGATTACTTTAAATTACATGAATACAGTCCATCCAGGAGCTTTCTCTACTTTGATTATTTTATTCAATAAATCCCCTTTATATTTTAAATGTACTAACATTTCTCATTTGGTTTCATGATTAGCTGTTCTACCTCCTTGGTAAATTCTGGACCAAAATAATTATTTAATTTCAGCCATTTCTCTGTTGTTATCTATGGAATTATTCTGTCTATCCCTTAGTGGGCCAAATCTGATCACAACCACTTTCTATGTAAAGCAGTAGATACAATTCACTTTCTACGTTATCGATATATCTAAAAAATAACTTTCTCTTTTGTTTTATATTTCTTTGATAATTTAATTTTATCATTTCTCTTTGCCTTCCTGATTGTTTTTTGACATTTCTCTTATCATGCAACCCTCTGCTGCTTATGTACTTAGCATATTTCTCTTTTCTGACCTTCACTTGTGTCCTGATATCTTCATCCATGGAGTCTCACTTGTGTTTAGCTTGATCTTTGCTCTTAGCAGAATATATTTTTCTTGTATTATATTTTAAATCTTTCCGCTTGCTATTCCATATCATTGTTAGCCTGCATTGTTGCCCATTTCATTTTCCCAAGTTCTATTCTGTCTGTCAAAATCAGCTTTTCTCCAATCTGTTAACTTTTTAAAAATTCATTCGTGGGACATGGGCATCGCTGGCTAGCCAGCATTTATTAGAACCATAGAACCATAGAAAATTACAGCTCAGAAACAGGCCTTTTGAGTACAAGATCGTGCACAGTCAAATTACAAGTTGGATGATTTCCTCACTCTTTCAATCCAAATGTAATAAGAAGTGCACCAGGTTTGAATGGATCTTCTGCTGGAAGAAAAAACTGAATCATCCCAATCCTGCACTTGATCAAGTTCTACAGTTTTGAAAGCTTACATCCAAACTTTCTCACTTTGCTGCAAAGAATGGCTGAATTCTGGTTAAGATTGAATTCACATAGAGCTGGATTGTGTTTGCTGGTGGCTGAATGTTTTACGCAGGCAGGACAGCATCAAAAGTGTTGGTTCCTCTGCATTCTCCTCATTCCCCAGTTGGCTAATCAATGTGTTTGCTATGCTCCAAAGTCATTGTTCAACTCCAAAGTCAATAGCTGTTCACCAAAAAAGGTGATCATGGCAACTGTCTGAGAGTATTGCACTATAATGATCTGATAAGTGAGTTGATGAACAATATCATTGTTGCTGATGGTAGCCAGCATGTTCTGCCATTGCCCTGGCCAGCAGAACAATCCCTTGTTAAATTTTTCAACCCTCACTACCTGGTGCCATCTTCCCATTTCTCACCATCTCTATCAAGATATCTCCATATCCTGGCCAACTATGCAGTGCCTTTAGTGTCCTCATTCAGTTCTCACACAGAGACCTACTTTGTATGTTGCAAAGTCAGCTGCAAATCCTTTCAGCTGTGATTCAGTATAGAAGCAAAATCATTCAGCAGCAGAAAGAGATTTAACACAGCTGGTTAATTAAAGAAATACATCGCTCGATATTAATGGGAATAATGTATTCATCGCCCCTGCCAACCTGATAAACTCATGTAACCAATAGACAGTGGTTGGGCATACATTGATTGAATACTTGTTCACACTGAAGAAGCAAGTTTTTCTCCCAGGTATGTACACCAGCATTTTATAGTAGTCAGCGCTGTCTGTGTCTTCGGCCACTATTCTGCACAGTACTTGATGAACTTGTCCCAAGGGATGGGTACATAAGTACAAAATGGTGATCCCCTTGTAGTATCTGTTTCACCTGCTCATAAGACAATTGAATCAATTTGAACCCTCAACATGTGAATTACCCTCTGAGACCTTGTTCCAAAGTTCTCTGCCCTGTCTTTTGAAGATGATTTCTATGAGCTGAGCAGCTCATATAAGACTATGAGAAGCAGGTTGTGCAATTGATTGTTTGTCAGGCACTTGGAAATTGTATTAGGGGTTTGATGGTACTTTCGAGAGTGATGAAACATCAATGTTCTCTAGCTGTTTTCAGAGTGTTTCCAGAACCTTTAACTGCTCCTGTTGCTGATCCAGATCGGCACTGCTATATGATAATTGAACGGACAAGTTGGTTGACACAGTATCAGTGTCATCTGTTGCACAAGAAGCAAATATTCTGCAAATTGCATCATTAGCCATCGCAGTATTTCTTTTGCTCCTGTGCTGACATCAAGCTTCGTGAAGTATATTTTCTGTATTATCTGCAAGGAATTCACGAACAATAAGGCAGATAAATGAACAGGAGCTTTACTTGGGCTAAACAACTATATATGTAGGGCAGCGATAAGAAAGCTTGTAAACTCAATGACTCCCGGACTCCCAACTGTCAACTCCAGTTGTCAATCAATTGCCTCTCTGCAATTGGCATGATGCAACCCCCGATAACATTCTCCCAACAAAGGGGCACACCACCACATTCTTTCCCCTTCAATTTCTGAGTAAGTATTTTACAATCACAAGAAAACAATTTACAATATTACACAGCAAAAGGGGGGTAACAACAGTCTCTCAGTAAGTAATTGTAGATGGAGATTTTCTAATTCATTGAGAACGCCACATTTCTTTAACAGTGCTTCATCAGTTACTATAGTCCCCATCTGAAATGACAGCAGGAAAGCTTCCAGTTTCCATAGGTGCTCTAGTGCAAGTAACATCTCCAATTCTCACCGGAATGTTCCTTGCCCCTTCCTCAGGGATTCTGGATTTGGTTTCACTTACAGTTACTGGAGCCATACTAACACGTGTAGCAGGGATAGACTGCTCAACTGGTACGATGCATGGTTCTCTTCTCCTCAGGTGGTCCACATGCTTCTTCATTTCTTCCCTTGTATGTCAGCTATGTATCACACGGAACCTGTCTTGGCCATGATCATCCCAAAGACCCAATTCGGACCAGTATTGACATTTTTGTAAACTAAATTGTTTACCTAAAAAGCCCTCTTAATCTTGGTGGAGTCAATATATCTCTTCTGCACATCTTGTTTTGCAGATGTAAATGGCCTTTTCAGCTAGATATTTGAGGCTGGGTGGTAGGGGTATGCATTGGTTTGCATGAAATGTTGAAATTCTTCACTTGTAAATGCAGCCCCATGTCAGAAAGGGCTGGATTGTGTTGCTGTTCTTTTTGAAGGAAATGTGCGCTCCATTTGTTATAGAGTGGACTAATTTTCATTTATGGTGTCTTCCATGTTCTTGCTGGACATGCATATTTTACAGATGGAACCTTCACTTCTACTTGATTCAATTTTAGCCAAACATTTGTTTGTCATTTTATTTTCAAATCATTTTATAAGCTTATGAATCTTTTCATTCAGATGTACTCTTTCTTCTTCTAATTTTTGCGCTTCAATGTTTGATTTACATTTTCTAGTCTTATTTCAATCTTTTCTTTCTCTGTATGTAGATTGTTTATCTTTGTCTTTCATTTTGGTTTCATTGTTGACCATGTTTGTCTCCAGCGAAGTCTTAATTTTTTTTCTTTTTTGCAATTGTTATTCTCTCGCAACTTGGAAAGTTCTCCATCTTTTCCTTTGAATGTCTCATCTTAGCCATTCAACTGCTTCTTCAGCCCTTCAGTCTTTTTTTTGTAGCTTTTGGTTTCCTCCTGAAATATGGAACATTACTGAGTCTTCTCTGCAAATTGGTTTTTCAGTTTCTTCAGGATGATATTAAATTTATTTTGTTTCTCTTTCTAATTTTCCAGGGGAACTAACTTTGTATTGAGGGATACTTGTGACACATGAAGGTTCTTCAACAGGTCTTCCTTTTCCTCACCAAGCTTACTTGCTTCATCTTGAGTCGTCCTGTAAACAGTGTTGTACCTGTTAATTCTCAGATACTTTCGACCAATTTGCTTACTCTAAGGTTTTACCCCGGTGTACTTATTTGCAAGATGGACAAAGGACAAACACAAGTAAAGGTTCAACAAGTTTATTAATGATAACACTATTAACCCTTAAATTACCCACATAAAACAAGAGGATACCCCAGATTCAAGTATACAACCCGCAAAGATGGTTTGGTTAAACTGCAGGCTCGATTCTCTGAGTCCCTCTGGTCTGTCGTCACGAAGGTGAATCTCGATGGCAGCTTCTTCCTTCCTTCCTTCTCTGGTCAGTCTTCTGGATGGTCAAGGTCGCCTCCTTCGTCGAGTCTTCGCTCCTGGTGTGTCTGAAATGTGTCCCTTTATCCCCCTGCCTGCTTGCCTTTCCAGAAACATCTCTGGCTTCCGGCCAATGAGGTCCCAGGAGGGGGTTCCAATACCCAGTGGGTTTCTTGATGTCTGCCTGACAGGACACCAGGGTCCGCCCCCAGGTGTCCGTCTCCATGCTGTTGCTTACATGTAACCTGTTATCAGATAAAGTAACTGCAGGAACTCTCGGTGACAGAAAGTCTGGCCCGATCTGGGCTTCTAACAATAGGCCGGTGCATTTCATTGGGGTGCAATGACCTCCTGCTAAGTATCAGTAGAGTGCAACGATCTTTGATGGGTGATTGATAGGTCAGGTCCAGACATGTTTGTGTATTTGTACAATTGGCCTGCCTGAGGTTTGACTGTTTGTTTTTAATATGCCCAATTCTTTAATTGAGGATATCCAATTTTATCAGCCTTAAAACTAGGCCCTCTTTATATTACCACAACAGTTTATTTTGTTCTTCCATTCTGCCATTTAATACAGGTTCCAATTCTTCATGCTGCTAAATGGTTACACATTCCTTTTGCATTTGATCTTGAAGGTAAATCAATTCTTTCAATTGTTTATTTTCTTGTTGACCTCTTGCCAATGCACTTGGGGCTTTAGTACATAGTTTTGTTCCTACTGATTGTTCCCAAGCAGCTTTCTCTGAAGTAATATTCAATGACTTTTTTAGCTTGTCATATTTTTCTATGGTTACATACTGTTTCTTCAAGGATTCTTTCAGTGTTTGACTGCTGTTTCTGTTTGCGGTTTTGCCTGGTTGTACATCTGGTTTTCCCAACTCCTGCATTGATTTGCCAACTGTGGAATTGAGGGTCATTATTTCCTCCTGGTACCTTTGCACCATCTCTGAATTTTGTTTGTTCAGAACTTGAACAGCTTGGTTCATTGAAGACTTCAGCTTTTTGTTCATATACTCAGCTCTAATCCCATGACCCATGTCCTTCAGTTTAGCTCGAATATGGACATCTTCATGTAGAACAGCTTCATTTATAGAATTATAGATAGAATCCCTACTGTGCTGAAGTAGGCCATTTGGCCCATCGAGTCTGCACAGACCACAATCCCACCCAGGCCCTATCCCCACAACCCCAGGCATTTACGCTAGGCAGTTCCCCGACGCTAATGGTCAATTTAGCATGGCCAATTCACCTAACCTGCACATCTTTGGAGTGTGGGAGGAAACCGGAGCACCCGGAGGAAATCCACGCAGACACAGGTGGTGTTCCTATGTGTCTGTTGCCCTTGTCCTTCAAGATGGCAGTGGTCATGCGTTTGGAAGCTGCTATTTAAGGAGGCTTGGTGAGCTCCTGAAGTGCATCTTGTAGATAGTACACATTGTTGTCACTTTGTATCGGTGGTGGAGGGAGTGAGTACTTATGGATGGAGTGCCAACCAAGCAAGCTGCTTTGTCCTGGATGGTGTCAAGCTTCTTGAGTGTCGTTAGAGCTGCACCCATCCAGGCAAGCGGAGTGCATTCCAACATGCTACTGACTAGTGTCTTGTGGACAGGCTTTGGGGAGGTGAGTTACTTGCCACAGGATTCCTAGCCCCTGACCTGCTGTTGTAGCCACAGTGTTTATATAGCTAGTCCAGTTCAGTTTCTGCTCTATAGTAACCCCCAGGATGTTAATAATGGTTCAGTGATTCTAATGCCAT
Source organism: Mustelus asterias (assembly GCF_964213995.1). Classification (NCBI taxonomy): domain Eukaryota; kingdom Metazoa; phylum Chordata; class Chondrichthyes; order Carcharhiniformes; family Triakidae; genus Mustelus; species Mustelus asterias. The sequence goes on from NC_135805.1 coordinate 141,680,079, forward strand.
TGAATGTCAGGGGGTGAAGGTTTGATTCTCATTGAAGATGGTCAAAGCCTGGCACATGTGTGGTGCTACTTGTCAATCCAAGCCTGGATGTTGTCCAGGTCTTGCTGCAATTGGACATGTACTGCTTCAGTATCTGAGGCATTGCAAATGGTACTCAACATTTTGTAATCGTAAGCAAACATCACTTCTGTCCTTATGCTGGAAGGAAGGACATTGATAAAGCAACTCAAGATAGTTTGGCCTAAGATACCTTAGGGACAACTGCAATGATACCCTGGAACTGAGATGATTGACCTCCAGCAATAACCACAACCATCTTCTTTTGAACTAGGTATGACCCCCACCAATGGAGTTTCTCCCCAGATCTCCATTGACTCCAGTTTTGCCAGTGCCCCTTGGTGCCACATACTGCCTTAATGCCAAGGACAGACACTCTCAACTCACCTCTGGGGTTCAGCTTTTGCGTCCTTACTTGAATCAAAACTGTAACGAGATCAGGAGCTGAGTGGCCCTGGCAGAACCCAAACTGAATGTTAGTGAGCAGGTATTGCTAGCAAGTGCGACTTGCATCCCTTCCATCACTTTATGATAATAGAGAGTAGACTGTTGGGGTGGTAATGGTCAGGTTATATTTGTCCTGCTTTTTGAGAGCAGGCCGTGACTGGGCAGTTTTCCATATTGCTGGTAGATGCCGGTGTTGTAGCAGTTTGACTAGGAGTGCTCCAAGTTCTAGGGCGCAGGTCTTACATACTAATATTGTCAGGGCCCACTTCAGCCATTTCTTGATATCACTGAATTGAATAGAATGAATACTGGCAGTGGTGATGCTGGAGATGTCAAGGTTCGTTTTTCAGAGACCCTTACGTACTTGATGCAAGAGCAAGACACTGATCTGTTCAAGAAAACCCAGTCCTTTATTTTCAAGCAAGTACAAGCTTTTGGAGGATTGCTTTACTAAATCAGCAGTGTGCTGAACTTCGCCGAGCAATACTCTCTGAACAGGGGGGGGAGTCCCCCCCTTTTATACTCTTTTTACAGCAATTAGTCATGTACACACAGTATAACTTCACCCAGATCACGTGCTTAGCAACAGTAAATTCAAAGACAGTATGTGAGTAAAAATATGTCGAAAACCCACCCCCAGTTGCCATCGAAACTGCACGTCCACCATTGCCTGAATGTGAGATAGCAACCATTCCCATGTATCTTGGGACGCTACTTTGCACATAAAGCGAATGTTATCTCCTTCAAACAAGGACAGCATTAGGAGTTGATATAGGGAATACGTTACCAGCACAAATTGTACCAGACAGCAAGTTAATCACAGCTGCGTTTGCAAAGTTCAAAAGTTCGAGCACACCTTTTTAAAAAAATCATAGGAGATTCATGGGATGTTAACCCCTTAACATCTCAGAGACCTCTGGAGGAGCCTGAGGTAGATCTTCCACTTAACACTTCTGGCTGAAAACTATTACAAATGCTTCAGGCTTATCTTTGCACTAATGTGTTGGGCCCCTTCATCATTGAAGACTTTAAAAGTCAGTTACCTGGGAAGTTCCCCCTCATTGTTCCATTGGAGGCAGGAGTGCTGGTGAGAGAGTGATTGAATTATTTATTTATTTAATTCGTCAGTTAGTGTGTTTTTTTTTGGCCTTTACTTTTGTAGTAGTATTTTTCTTAAGTTTAAAGTGAAAACCGGAAGTGGGCTGCTAAGGAGTCTGGGAAGGGTTTTTTAAGCGCGCGAAGTATAAAAGGTAGGCTGCAGTATACAGCGGGCAGCATCGGGAGCGGGCAGTGGAGTGAGTGGGAAGCAGAGTGTGAGCTATAAGGGCTTTGGCTCACAGGGCTTCGGGGGACAGGGCGAGCAGGGGTGAGTTTAATTCATTTTTGCTGTTTCTACCTGGTACTGGCAAGGTATCTAGAGGGGATGGGTGTGCAGGCAGTGCTATGTTCCTCTTGCACTATGTTTGAGGTGAGGGACAACGACAGTGTCCCTGCTGATTACATCTGTGGGAAGTGCACCCATCTGCAGCTCCTCCAAAACCGTGTTAGGGAACTGGAGCTGGAGTTGGATGAACTTAGGATCATTAGGGACGCAGAGGTGGCCATAGACAGAAGCTTTAGGGATACAGTTACTCCGAAGAATGAAAACAGATGGGTGACGGTGAGAGGGGCTGGGAGGAAGCAGTCTGTGGTCGTTCCCCTTAGCAACAAGTATTCCGCTTTGGATACAGTTGAGGGGGACGACATACCAGTGGTGAGCCGCAGTGAGAGGATCTCCAGCACTATGTCCGTCTCTGTGGCTCGGGAGGGTAAGGGGCAGAGCGGGAGGGCAATAGTTATTGGGGACTCGTTAGTAGAGGGATAGATAGGAGGTTCTGTGGCAGCAAAAGAGACTTACGGATGGTACGTTGCCTACTGAATGCCAAAGTCCGTGACGTCTCGGACCGTGTTTTCCGGATTCTTAGGGGGGAGGGGAAACAGTCACAAGTCGTGGTACACATTGGTACCAACGACATAGGTAAGAGAAGGGACGGGGATTTAAAACAGGAATTTCGGGAGCTGGGCTGGAAGCTGAGAGCCAAGACAAAACATGTGGTCATCTCTGGTACGTTGCCGGTGCCACATGATAGCGAGTTGAGGAACAGGGAGAGAGTGCAGTTAAACATGTGGTTGCAGGGATGGTGAAGGAGGGAGGGTTTCAGATACGTGGATAATTGGAACACATTCTGGGAAGGTGGGACCTGTACAAACAGGACGGGGTGCACCTGAACCAGAGGGGCACCAATATCCTAGGAGGGAAATTTGATACGGCTCTTCAGGGGGGTTTAAACTAATTTGTCAGGGGAGTGGGAAAAGGAGTTGTAGTCCAGAAGTCAGTGAGGGTGGTGAGGTATTGGGGAAGGTATCAGGGTCAAGGGTGGGTACCGGTAGACAGGAAGGTGGATTGAAGTGTGTCTACTTCAATGCAAGGAGCATCCGGAACAAGGTAGATGAACTTGGGGCGTGGATTGGTACTTGGGACTACGATGTTGTGGCCATTACGGAGACGTGGGTAGAACAAGGACAGGAATGGTAGTTGGACGTTCCGGGGTATAGATGTTTCAGTAAGTGTAGGGAAGCTGGTAAAAGAGGTGGAGGAGTAGCATTGTTAATCAAGGATAGTTTAACGGCTGCGGAAAGGCACTTCGAGGGGGATCTGCACACTGAGGTAATATGGGCTGAGGTTAGGAATAGGAAAGGAGCGGTCACGTTGTTAGGAGTTTACTATAGGCCCCCAAATAGTAAGAGAGATGTGGAGGAAGAAATTGCTAAGCAGATTATGGACATGTGTGGGGCTCACAGGGTAGTTGTCATGGGGGACTTTAACTTTCCAAATATTGATTGGAACCTTTGTAGGTCAAATAGTTCGGATGGGGCAGTTTTTGTGCAGTGACACAATATGTGGATAGGCCGACAAGAGGTGAGGCCACATTGGATTTGGTACTGGGAAATGAACCGGGCCAAGTGTTAGATTTGGTTGTGGGAGAGCACTTTGGAGATAGTGACCACAATTCGGTGTCTTTTGTTATTGCAATGGAGAGGGATAGGGCCGTACGGCAGGGCAAGGTTTACAATTGGGGGAGAGGTAATTATGATGCGATTAGGCAAGAATTAGGGGGGCATAAGTTGGGAACAGAAACTGTCAGGGAAAGGCACTAATGAAAAGTGGAACTTTTTCAAGGAACAAATACTGGGTGTCCTTGATAGGTATGTCCCTGTCAGGCAGGGAGGAAATGGCCGAGTGAGGGAACCATGGTTCACGAAAGAGGTGGAATGTCTTGTGAAAAGGAAGAGGGAAGCTTATGTAGGGATGAGGAAACAAGGTTCAGATGGCTCGATTGAGGGTTACAAGTTAGCAAGGAACGAGCTGAAAAATGGGGCTTAGGAGAGCTAGGAGGGGACATGAGAAGTCCTTGGCAGGTCGGATCAAGGAAAACCCCAAGGCTTTTTACTCTTATGCGAGGAATAAAAGAATGACCAGGGTGAGGTTAGGGCCGGTCAAGGACAGTAGTGGGAACTTGTGTATGGAGTCAGTAGAGATAGGCGAGGTGATGAATGAATACTTTTCTTCAGTGTTCACCAAGGAGAGGGGCCATGTTTTTGAGGAAGAGAAGGTGTTAAGGCTAATAGGCTGGAGGAAATAGATGTTCGGAGGGAGGATGTACTGGCAGTTTTGAATAAACTGAAGGTCGATAAGTCCCCTGGGCCTGATGAAATATATCCTAGGATTCTTTGGGAGGCAAGGGATGAGATTGCAGAGCCTTTGGCTTTGATCTTTGGGTCCTCACAGTCCACGGGGATGGTGCCAGAGGACTGGAGAATGGCGAATGTTGTTCCTCTGTTTAAGAAAGGGAATAGAAATGACCCTGGTAATTATAGACCGGTTAGTCTTACTTCGGTGGTTGGTAAATTGATGAAAAAGGTCCTTAGGGATGGGATTGACGACCATTTAGAAAGATGCGGATTAATCCGGGATAGTCAGCACGGATTCGTGAAGGGCAAGTCGTGCCTCACAAATTTGATTGAATTTTTTGAGGAGGTAACTAAGTGTGTTGATGAAGGTAGGGCAGTTGATGTCATATACATGGATTTTAGTAAGGCGTTTGATAAGGTCCCCCATGGTCGGCTTATGATGAAAGTGAGGAGGTGTGGGATAGAGGGAAAGTTGGCCGATTGGATAGGTAACTGGCTGTCTGATCGACGACAGAGAGTGGTGGTGGATGGAAAATTTTCGGATTGGAGGCAGGTTGCTAGCGGAGTGCCACAGGGATCAGTGCTCGGTCCTCTGCTCTTTGTGATTTTTATTAATGACTTAGAGGAGGGGGCTGAAGGGTGGATCAGTAAATTTGCTGATGACACCAAGATTGGTGGAGTAGTGGATGAGGTGGAGGGCTGTTGTAGGCTGCAAAGAGACATAGATAGGATGCAAAGCTGGGCTGAAAAATGGCAAATGGAGTTTAACCCTGATAAATGTGAGGTGATTCATTTTGGTAGGACTAATTTAAAGGTGGATTACAGGGTCAAAGGTAGGGTTCTGAAGACTGTGGAGGAACAGAGAGATCTTGGGGTCCATATCCACAGATCTCTAAAGGTTGCCAGTCAAGTGGATAGAGCTGTGAAGAAGGCCTATAGTGTGTTAGCTTTTATTAACAGGGGGTTGGAGTTTAAGAGCTGTGGGGTTATGCTGCAACTGTACAGGACCTTGGTGAGACCACATTTGGAATATTGTGTGCAGTTCTGGTCACCTCACTATAAGAAGGATGTGGAAGCGCTGGAAAGAGTGCAGAGGAGATTTACCAGGACGCTGCCTGGTTTGGAGGGTAGGTCTTATGAGGAAAGGTTGAGGGAGCTAGGGCTGTTCTCTGGAGCGGAGGAGGCTGAGGGGAGACTTGATAGAGGTTTATAAAATGATGAAGGGGATAGATAGAGTGAACGTTCAAAGACTATTTCCTCGGGTGGATGGAGCTATTACAAGGGGGCATAACTATAGGGTTCATGGTGGGAGATATAGGATGGATATCAGAGGTAGGTTCTTTATGCAGAGAGTGGTTGGGGTGTGGAATGGACTGCCTGCAGTGATCATGGAGTCAGACACTTTAGGAACATTTAAGCGGTTATTAGATAGGCACGTGGAGCACACCAGGATGATAGGGAGTGGAATAGCTTGATCTTGGTTTCAGATAAAGCTCGGCACAACATCGTGGGCCGAAGGGCCTGTTCTGTGCTGTACTGTTCTATGATATTTGTTGAGCCTCCTCATCCAGTGAGTTGGTTAATTGCCCGCCACCATTCATAACTGGATATCGCAGGATTGCAGAGCTTAGATCTGATCTGTTGATTGTGTAATTGCTTAGCTCTGTCCATCGCTTGGTGCTTATGCTATTTATTCAAGTAGTCCTGTTTTGTAGCTTCATCTGGTTGACAGCTCATTTTTAGGTATGTCTGGTGCTGCTCGTGACATACGCTCCTGCACTCTTCATTGAACCAAGGTTCATCCCCTGGCTTTTTAAAAAATTCATTTGTGGGACATGGGCATCGCTGGCTGGCCAGCATTTATTGCCCATCCCTATTTGTCCAAGGGGCAGTTGAGAGTCAACCACATTGCTGTGGCTCTGGAGTCACATGTAGGCCAGACCAGGTAAGGATGGCAGATTTCCTCCCCTAAAGGACATTATGAACCAGATCAGTTTTTTCAACAATCAACAATGGTTTCATGGTCATCTGTAGATTCTTAATTCCACATATTTTTTGTTGAATTCAAATCCTACCATCAGCCGTGGTGGGATTAGAATCTGGATCCCCAGAACATTAGCTGAGTTTCTGGATTAATAGTCTAGTGCTCATACCATAGGTTACTTGGTAGAGTGGGTGATAAGCCTGGCCAGGAGGTTAAAGATTGTGGTTGAGTACAATTCTGCTGTTGCTGCTGATACCCTGCAATGCCTATTAATTGCCCAGTCTTGAGTTGCTAGATCTGTTTTAAATATATGGCATATAGGATGTTAGTAGTGTCACACAACACAATGGAGGTTACCCCCCAGTGTGAAGACAGACTTTATCTTAAGAAGGAATCTGCGATGTTTGTTTTTTTAAATTCATTCGTGGGACATGGGCATCCCTGGCTGGCCAGCATTTATTGCTCAGCCCTAGTTGCCCTTGAGAAGGTGGTGGTGAGCTCCCTTCTGGAATTGCTGCAGACCATGTGCTGTGGGTTGACCCACAATACCGTGAGGGAGGAAATTTCAGGATTTTGACTCAGCAACTGCAAAGTAACGGCAATATATTTCCAAGTCAGAATGGTGAGTGGCTTGGAGGGGAATTTGCAGGTGGTGGTGTTCCCATGTATCTGCTACCTTGTCCTTCTAGATGGAAGTGGTCGTGGGTTTGGAAGGTGCTGTCTGAGGATCTTTGGTGAATTGCTACAGTGCATCTTGTAGATAGTACACACTGCTGCTACTGAGTGTCGGTGGTGGAGGAAGTGGATGTTTATAGATGTGGTGCCAATCAAGTGGGCTGCTTTGTCCTGGATGGTGTCAAGCTTCTTGAGTGTTGTTGGAGCTGCACCCATCCAGGCAAATGGGAGTATTCCACTACACTCCTGACTTGTGCCTTGTGGATAGGCTTTGGGGAGTCAGGAGGTGAGTTACTCGCCGCAATATTCCTAGCCTCTGATCTGCTCTTGTAGCCACTGTGTTTATGTGGAGAGTCCAGTTGAGTTTCTAGTCAATGGTAATCCCAAAGATGTTGACAGTGGGGGATTCAGTGATGGTAACACCATTGAATTTCAAAAGGTGGTGGTTAGAGTGTCTCTTATTGGTGATGACCATTGCCTGGCATTTGTGTGGCATGAATGTTACTTGCCACTTGTCAGCCCAAGCGTGGATATTGTCCGGATCTTGTTGCATTTGAACATGGACTGCTTCGGTATCTGAGGAGTCGCGAATGATGCTGAACATTATGCAATCATTGGCGAACATCCCCATTCCTGACCTTGTGATGGAGGGAAGATCATTCATGAAGCAGCTGAAGATGGTTGGGCCTAGGACACTACCCTGAGGGACTCCTGCAAAGATGTACTGGAGCTGGGATGACTGACCCTCCACAACCATAACCATCTTCCTATATACAGATAATGAGTCCAACCAGCGGAGAGTTTGCCCCCTGATACCCATTCCATTTTTGCTCAGGCTCTTTGATGCCATACTCGATCGAATGTGGCCTTGATGTCAAAGGCTGTCACTCTCACCTCACCTCTGGATTCAGCTCTTTCGCCCATGTTTGAACCAAGGCTGTAATGAGGTCAGGAGCTGAGTGACCCTGACGAAACCCAAACTGGGCATCACTGAGCAGGTAATTGCTGAGAAAGTGCTGCTTGATCACTTTACTGATGATCGAGAGTAGACTGATGGGGTGGTAATTGGCCAGGTTGGATTTGTCCTGCTTTTTGTGTACAGGACATACCTGGGCAATTTTCCACATTGTCAGGTAGATGCCAGTCTTGTAACTGTACTGGCAATATGTGGCTAGGGGAGCAGCATGTTCTGGAGCACAAGTCTTCAGTACCTTTGCTGGAATGTTATCCAGGCCATTGTCTTTGCAGTGGCTCCAACCGTTTCTTAATATCACGTGGAGTGAATCAAATTGGCTGGAGACTAGCATCTGAGATGCTGGGGACCGCTGGAGGAGGCCGAGATGGCTCATCCACTCGGTACTTCTGACTGAAGATTGCTGTGAATGCTTCAGCCTTATCTTTTGCACTGATGTGCTGGGCTCCTCCATCATTGAGAATGGGGATATTTTTGGAGCCCCCTCCTCCAGTGAGTTGTCTAATTGTCCACCACCGTTCACTGGATGTAGAGCATAGATCTGGTATGTTGGGATCGCTTAGCTCTGTCTACCACTTGCTGCTTATCCATTTGGCATGCAAGTAGTCCTGTTTGGTAGCTTCACCAGGTTGACACCTTATTTTCAGTTATGCCTTGTACTGCTCCTGGCATGCCTTCCTGCACTCTCCATTAAATCAGGGTTGTTCCCAGGCTTGATGGTAATGATTGGGTGGGGGATATAAGAGGCCATGAGATTGCAGATTGTGCTGGAATACAGTTCTGCTGCTATTGATAGCCCACAGCGCCTCATGGATGCCCAGTCTTGAGTTGCTAGATCTGTTTGAAGTCTCTTCCATTTAGCATGGTGATAGTGTCACACAACACGGTGAAGATTATTCTCAATGTGAAGGCAGGACTTCATCTCCACAAGGACTGTGAGGTGGTCACTCTTACCAACACTGTCATGGAGAGATGCATCTGCAGCCGGCAGATTGGTAAGGGTGAGGTCAAGTATGTTTCTTCCTCTTGTTGGTTCCTTCACCACCTGCTAAAGACCCAGTTTAATAGTTATATCCTTTAGGACCCGACTAGCTTGATCAGTAGTGCTGCAACTCCCTCTAGACTGTATACCACTGTGCCGCCACTGCCTCTGCTGGTTCTGTCCTGCCGGTGGGACAGGACATATCCAGGCATGGTAATGATGGTGTCTGGGGTGTTCTCTGGGAGGTATAATTCCGTGAAAATGACTATGTCTGGCTGTTGCTGGACTAGTCTGAGACAGCTCTCCCCCGGATGTTAGTAAGGAGGACTTTGCAAGGTCGACAGGGCTGTTTGTTTTGCCAATATCTTTTCCGGTGCCTAGGTCGATGCCAGGTAGTCCATCTGGTTTCATTTCTTTGTTGAGACTTTGTAGCGATTGATACAACTGAGTGGCTTGCGAGGCCATTTCAGAGGGTAGTCAAGAGTCAACCATGTTGCTGTGGCTCTGGAGTCACATATAGGCCACACCAGGTAAGGACGGCAGATTTCCTTTCCTAAAGGACATTAGTGAACCAGATGGGTTTTTCCGACAAGCGTTTCATGGTCATTAGTAGATCCTTAATTCCAGATATTTTTATTGAATTCAAATTCCACCATCTGTTATGATGGGATTTGACCCAGGTCCCCAGAACATTAGCTGAGTTTCTGGATTAATAGACTAGGGATAATACCACTAGGCCACCACCTCCCCATGCCAATACTGTCATGGACAGATGCATCTTTGACAGGCAGGTTGGTGAGGATGAGATTGAGTATGATTTTTCCTCATGGTTCCTTCATCCCCCTGCTGCAGACTCAGTCTAGAAGCTATGTCCTTTAGGACTCGGCCAGCTCAGGCTGTGCTGGTGCTACTGAACTACTCTTTGTTTTGATTTATTATTGTCACATGTAATAGTACACAGTGAAAAGTATTGTTTCTTGTGTGCTATACAGCATACTATTGTTGTAGGTAAAAAAACCTCTCACACTATTAGTGGATCAAAGTGCAGGTTTATTTTCACAATTGTGGGAGAAGTGAGGTTCCTAACAGTGGACCCCCAGCCTTCTCTTCGAACACAAGTAAGAACAGAGTTTTATACCCCTCGGTATACAGATTCTCGCTGTATGAGCAATTTCCAAGGCCGCGATCGTTCGTCATTGCCTTGAAACAATATTACAGATTTTGCACAAACAAGTTAATCTGATATACATTCAGGAGACAACGGTTTTCCCTTATCTGGTCCGAATGTAAGAAACAATGAATTCTAACCAAAACAATGAATTCTACAGCACTTCTCATACAAGCTCTAAATATCACAGAGGTCACTTTGACACTTTGAGTTTTGAAGTTTATTAACCCATTCCCGACTTCACTCCCCCCTTTTGGTCGGATGCCAGGTCCAAACATGGCACCTATGACCAACTCAGAACCACATGTCATCGGGGAATGGGCCTAGCTCCTTAGTCGGGAGGTCTGCCCCCTCCGCCTGTAAACTTGCGACCGTCATAATTCGCGCTGTTACTGTTTTGCAACAGGCGTTCAATAATGCCATACAAACACAGCAAGTAATTACAATTACAATTAATACAATCAATCCATGCATCAGGTATGAACCCCACGACCCGAACCATTGCCCCAGCCATCCGGAGGATTATAATCATGATATTGGTTCCCTTCTTCCTGTATTGCTTTTGCTACTTGTTTAATATGATCTGCTAAGCGAGTTATATTCTCCGAAGCTTTGGGAATATACATAGAGCATTCCGAGCCAACTATGGCAAATGTTCCACCTTGGGAGGCTAGCACATAATCGAGTGCCAATCAGTTCTGTGACGCCATAGTTCAAATAGCTACGACCTCTGTTGACATTTCAGAGATGGCCATGCTCACCTCCTCGAACCCATCCTTAGTCTTATTTGCAACTTTCTCTAGGGTTGAGGCCATCCGTATAAGTTCCTGTGCTGCCTTTGCCGTCCCAAAAAATGGGTAGGCTATCATGAAGAATCATTCTGTCTCATTAATGGCTCGCTTAGCCCTAAGCAAGTGTATCTTGGGGTGGTCCCGTAAGTCAGTGTAATGGTGAATATAAGGCACCACACATGCCAAATAACACGATCCTGTCCAATTTCAGGGAAGCCACGGATAGGCATTGTTTCCACAGACAGAATAGGTACCATTATATGCAGTCATCGCGCTTACATCAGCGGAGGAGAGGCTAACCGGGATGGTGGCTATGGGGCACTGGATTGTGATCTGTATCATGGCCTCAGCGTCATCAGTGATATCAATCTGCTGTATACAGTAGCTATGGCCAACAGGTATGGTTCCATTTCTTATCACGCAGATAGATCCCCTCTGTTTATTTTTCACAACAAAGTAGGGTGGGGATCCTGATCTGTCGTAGCTGGGCTGGTAATTCTTCTTAAAGGACGATAAAGTGCACCCTCCGCCCCCTAGCCTTGAAACAACATCGCTGTTGCTGATACCCTGTACAGTGGTACCCGATGGGGTTTTAAATGTCAGTTTCCTTGACCCTTTCTGGGTTCCATTCTGATTTAAAACCCATTCAATTACTTCTGGAGCTGATAAAGGGATAGGAAATAAGGGAATTCCTCCCTTTCCTCCATGCATGGGAATGTGTGAACAGACCCAGCACTTGCTCAGATTCGATTGTGATGCATACAGATAAGACGTATACACTAAGGTGTTCATACAATAGACAGAGTCATCGTTACAGAGATGATCACTGTGCTTCATCCCTAACTCATAATTCAATTTATACTTTCCTGCTATGGCTAATAGGGCCAGGGTCGTGAGCATCAGCATGAGAAGCATCTTATCACTTACTAATATCCCGCGCGACCGTTATACAATGTCCAAAGGCTATATCGCCCACGCGTGACACCGTGAATCCGCAAACCCGTTCGGCTTGCTTGGAGGTCAGTCGTTGTTTGTTTATATCTGCAATTGGAGTATATAACATATTTTTCCAATTAATTTCAGCATATTCAACTGAGTATATACAGGCACAGATATCTCCACTAATTATAACTTCATACGGCTCATTTCATTTTTGTACAAGCCCTGATTTGTTAGGTAATATTTTTACTCGGACATCCCACAGTTGGGACTGTCAGGGGGCATTTCAAGCTCTCTCTGCATCTCTTATTTCTTGATTGTCTTTTACCTATTTATGCATCCCTTTTAGTTGGGTGCTTAGTTCCAAAACATATCTCCTGATTTTATCTTTTAGTGGACCTACAGCGACCCACTCCTGTTATGATGCTTTTTGGTAATTGCATCGTCCGTCCTGTCATTAGCTCATAAGGGGTTAATCCGGTTATTTGGTTTGTAGCAACCCTTAATCTCATTTAGTATGGTGGGCAATACCTTCATCCACATTTTTTTCCCCCGATGTCTGCATGGCTTTCGCCAGTGCAAAGTATTTTTGCCCAATGTAATTAATTGTGCTATGCTTTAAGTTAATTTAAGCTAATTTGGCCTCATCAGCTTGGAATTCTGAGTCCAACTTAGAAACTTAGCTGCATTCTCTGAAAGTACAATGTAAGGTAAACAAACTTTCTCATGGCCAAGTTGTTGATGTAGCTGGAGAGTGCTTGTATGTAATAATATCTAATTTAGTTATGCTTTAGAAACAGATGTTTTGTTTTGTTCAATCTCAGCGCTGGTTTTTGGCTGTTCTCTCTCTCCTTTCTCTAAAATAACCGTTATTTCGAAAGCAATGCTTAAAGAAAGGCATATTTACTTCAGATCAGTCGAGTTTATTCTGAAGAAATAAACAGACCCTTCAGTTGGCTTAGTGAGAATCAAACAACACTTTGCACTGGCTGCAGCTGGCTAATTCTATCAAAAGACATCGCTTTTCTCATTTAAATCACATACCATACAACTCCGATCTTTGTATGAAGTATTCTTACATTATATCTAATTTGATCATTTGTTTGTCCACATTTGAAAGTGCAATGTTTAAGCAGAAATGATCCTTCTATAGACAGATTGTCTCATAAGGTAAACACCAGTGTTTCGTGGTCATAGATGCCAATAGTTTATGCTGCCAGACACAGCTCTTTAAAAACACAGATAACCGAAATGATGCAAGATTTCTGAGTCTGGCTGCAAAGCCAGTCTCCAACTCTTTCTCTCTCTCTCAAGTAATCCAGTTTCACTTCCTGTCATGTTAATATTAATTGTGCAAGCTATTACAAATTATGGCAAAGAATGGTTACATGTTTGGAACAACTAGCCTTTTTTTTCACAGACTTATGTTTTTATCAATACACAATATATATTATATCGGGCATCTCGAAACCCTCTTAAATTTAATTTTTTAATTAATCTGTTTCCATTTTTAAACTGAACTCCAGATCAGAATTCCTTCATTTTCAGAACGATAACAAGCACAATACATATAACAATAACAAGAGTTACTTGATTAGAAATGTTTTGGTTTGCTTCCTAGCTGGCTAGGTTCTAAGCTTTGCAGTGTTCTTATATTTGGAAAATCTTGAACAATAGATGGCACAATTCCAATGGCAGTATATAGTTTTAACTAGTTACACTATCAGAACTATCATCAATGTTAGATGATTTAAATGATGTAATCTGTTGCATGTTATCGGAACATCACACAAGTCTTGAATTTCATATCGGTAACTAACTGGCAACACAAGTTCCAATAATTCATGGTGTTCAATGGTTGGCATCAAATGCAAATTAAAAATACTCAAGGACAACATCTTTATTTGTGTTAACCACTGAGGTTTTAATTGATTAATGTCCTGCTGTAACTTGGGATAATCAGAACTACGATTCACTGATTTGATAGACTTTAAACTGACTCATAGACAGTATATTCACCTCATTCTTTTGTTCCCGCTTTTCTATTTTTCACAAAATTACTTTTTTAAAAACTTCTCAACTACACTCTTATAATTTCAACTTCAAGACAAGGAAAGAGCACATGGTCCTTCCAAGGTTTAACTCCTTTCTCAACATTGAAACGAACAACAAAACATTCACGCAGTCACGTTGTTAAACACACAGATACACATGGAAGCTTCCAACATTTATTCAGACTTAACATCTTAAACTGGGATGGAAGTAAAACATTTAAGAATACAGACCGTTGATTAACAGTCGCTTTTATTCTGCTGCCTTCCAAGCTGTAATTCAACTCAAAACAGAAGTAAATTCGAGAAATCTTATCACTTTAATCTTTAACTGTTTGTAACAAATACTTCCCCAACATTTTCTTATCTCATTTATTCCACTGAATTATTTCCCTCATCTCTAATTATATTGATTTGTCAATTTGGTATTATAGGCGGGCACTCCCTTTTAGCCCGTCTGTCATTTAATACAGTTTCATGGTTGATCCATGTAACACATTTTAATTAGAATGCATTATGGCAGTATAATAATTCCCAGTATGACACACGCACTCCCATTCTACCTTATGTAACTCCCTTCTCTGTTAAATTTTGACTATATCTTAAAATTACTGCAAGTCTTATAACTCAGAGGAACATAAACAAGTGATTAATCATCATTTCAAATATGCAGGAATAATTCTTTCTATTTATCTTTTCAACTTCAGTTCTATCAAAAATACATTTTCAAATTTAACAAAAGCCTGATCCAAATAATCCATTTATTTTATCACTTTTAAATATCCCTACTAAATTAATTAATTATGTTTACACAGGCAGATGCAAGATCGAATCTACTGTGTGCTTAAATGGTTAACTCTCCTTACGACTCTTCAGATGTAATCTAATGCAATTAATCCCACATTCCCCAAATCTCTGTCCGATGCCCCTATCGTAAAATTTACTGGGGAACGTAATTTATTAAACTCGCATTGATCTGCTATACCCCATTCCACCACATGAGGCTCTCGATCACAATTACATCTTACATCTCTCTCTCTCTCTCCCTCGAGTGAGAGAGAAACTTACAACCTGCTTGTTTTCTTTTAACCCTTTACTCCCCTTTTTAGTCTTATCACGCTTCAAACTAACCAAGTTAGCCTGATTTGAGTAGTCCCTTCTGTCTTTGCAGCGGCACTGGCGCTGGTGTCGGTCTTATTCATCAGGGCAATGACAGCTACCTTAGATGTCTGGTGATTATCTACACTGGGTCAATTCCACCACTCCTGTTCATTCGTATCGGTATTTTGGAACAACATTGGCAATCCAGATACCTCTTTATCTTTCCTTTGATTCTCACATTCACTGATCCCTCTTAATTGTTTTATTGTGGTAATTCTGCTCCAATAAGTGGGAGCATTCCCTCATACTCTCTGAATCTCTGTTTTACACTGGGTGACGGGTTTATAATTTTGCTTTTGGCCGCGCACCAGTTCCCCTCTCCATTGTTTTTCTTCGAAGACTTGGTTTCGTTTCTCCAATTCTCTTATTCTGAATTCTAACTCTCTAATCTTTTCTTTATCTTGCTCAATTAGTCCAGCTAACTGATGTATTAACAATACTCCTATCTTCTTTGCCTCGTTTCTCTTTTCTTTATATATCCACGTTTTCTGCTACTCTAAGGTCTGAGACGTATCCCAGCCATCCTTTTGCATCCTCTTTATTAATGCTTTTTTCTTTGATAAGTACACGTCAATGAGAGGACCTGCAGATCCCCTCATTACTTTATTATCTTCCATTTTGCAGACTTCACTACTCCCTTTGGAGCCCTACAGTGCCTGACAAAGTGACCCAGTTTCCCACAATTATGGCACGCACCCCTTGGTTTAGCTCCTCCACTGTTTGCACTAACATTTTCCTGTTTTATTTGTAGGTATGGTTTCTCATCTGGTCCATCTCTAATTCCAGATGCCCATTCCACTAATTCATCATAAGTCTGGGTATTGAGAACTCCCATTTTAAGGATTTTTTGGTGAGCTGGCGACAGCCCGTCTTTAAATGCTTGTAAAAAGGCTCTATCTGTTCGGGCAGTTTCGGGTACTCCCCAACATTCCTGGTATATTCTAAAGAGTCGCTCCCCAAATTCGGAGGCTCTTTCACCCCTTTGTTGTTTAACATTTTAATTTTTTCTTTGACATCAGCCCATTTCTTACCCGAGACTGAGACCTGTTCAATTAATCCGGCCAATTGATGAACTAAGAGAACTCCAATTTTCTTAGTTTTGTTTTTCTTTTTCTTTTCCAACCATTTTCGTTATTAGTCTTGTGGGTGGTCTAAATCCCATCCCCCTTTTATCATCTGTTTTATGAGTCTGTCCCTCTTAATCATAAATTCATTTATTAGGGACCAGGGGGTCCCCACTGTCTTTGTCCTGCCATAACACTGATAAGTTTATACTCACCACCTAGAGTGACTTATTCTCCTTTCTCGCTCTCCCCCTCCTAGGTCGCTCTTATCGGAGTCCAGTGATACCTGTAAAAGGGGTGATCAGATCCCTCCGTACCACTGCTTATACTATATATTTGTTTAAGCCGGCTTCTCCTCAGAAGGCTTTTCCTTCTAACTCTTACACATGAAGGCTTTTCCTTCAAACTCCGGCGATCACTCAGACAGTCTCTATCTCACTCACGTCTGAACATCACACACTCTTATCACAGATGTTTACCCACTGCAGTTTGACCCACTTTATTTAAAGTTCGATAATTTATTCCGGTGTCCCGGTCGTGGCCATCCAACCGGACTGTAAACAGATTATCCCGGACGAGCCCCCAATTGTTGTAGGTAAAAAAACCTCTGACACTATTAGTGGATCAAAGTGCAGATTTATTTTCACAATTATGGAAGAAGTGAGGTTCCTAACAGTGGACCCTCAGCCTTCTCTTCGAACACAAGTAAGAACAGAGTTTTATACCCCCTCAGTATACAGATTCTCGCTGTATGAGCAATCTCCAAGGCCGCGATCGTTCGCCATTGCCTTGAAACAATATTACAGATTTTGCACAAACAAGTTAATCTGATATACATTCAGGAGACAACGGTTTTCCCTTATCTGGTCCGAATGTAAGAAACAATAAATTCTAACCAAAACAATGAATTCTACAGCACTTCTCATACAAGCTCTATATATCACAGAGGTCACTTTGACACTTTGAGTTTTGAAGTTTATTAACCCATTCCCGACTTCACTGTACATAGAGAAGGAGAGAGTGCAGAATGTAGTGTTACAGTCAGAGCTAGGGTGTAGAGAAAGATCAACTTAATACCAGGTAGGTCCATTCAAAAGTCTGATGGTAGGGGGAAGAAGCTGTTTTAAGTCAATTGGTACATGTCCTCAGACTTTTGTGTCTTTCTCCTGATGGAAGAAGGTGGAAGAGTGTGTGTCTAGGGTGTGTTTGCTGGCTGCTTTTCCGAGCAGTGGGAAGTGTAGACAGAGTCAATGGATGGGAGGCTGGTCTGCGTGATGGACTGGGCTTCATTCACGACCCTTTGTAGTTTTTTGCGGTTTTGGACAGAACAAGAGCCATACCAAGCTGTGATACCAAGCTGGATCATGGGATCCAGAGTGAGGTATCTAAATGGATACAAAATTGGCTTTTTGACAGAAGCCAGAGGGTGGTTGTAGAGGGTTGTTTTTCAAACCAGAGGCCTGTGACCAGCGGTGTGCCTCAGGGATCAGTGCTGGGTCCACTGTTATTTGTCATTTATATTAATGATTCGGATGAGAATATAGGAGGCATGGTTAGTAAGTTTGCAGATGACACCAAGATTGGTGGCAAAGTGGACAGTGAAGAAAGTTATCTCTGATTGCAACGGGATCTTAATCAATTGGGCCAGTGGGCTGATGAATGGCAGATGGAGTTTAATTTAGACAAATGCAAGGTGATCTAATTTGGTAGATTGAACCAGGGCAGGACTTAGTTAATAGTAGGGCGTTGGGGAGAGTTGCAGAACAAAGAGATCCAAGGGTACATGTTCATAGCTCCTTGAAAGTGGAGTCACAGGTGGACAGAGTAGTGAAGAAGGCATTCGGCATGCTTGGTTTCATCGGTCAGAACATTGAATACAAGAGTTGGGACGTCTTGTTGAAGTTGTACAAGACATTGGTAAGGCGACATTTGGAATACTGTGTACAGTTCTGGTCACCCTATTATCGAAAGGATATTATTAAACTAGTAAGAGTGCAGAAAAGATTTACTAGGATGCTAACAGGACTTGATGGTTTGGGTTATAAGGAGAGTCTGGATAGACTGGGACTTTTTTCTCTGGAGCGTAGGAGGCTGAGGGGTGATCTTAGAGAGGTCTATAAAATAATGAGGGGCACAGATCAGCTCAATGGTCAATATCTTTTCCCAAAAGTAGGGGAGTCTAAAACTAGAGGGCATAGGTTTAAGGTGAGAGGGGAGAGATACAAAAGGGTCCAGAGGGGCAATTTTTTCACACACAGGGTGGTGAGTGTCAGAGGTAGCAGTAGTAGAGGCGGGTACAATGTTGTCTTTTAAAAAGCATTGAGATAGTTACATGGATAAGATGGGTATAGAGGGATATAGGCCAAATGTGGGCAATTGGGATTAGCTTAGAGGTTCAAAAAAAAAGGGCGGCATGGACAAGTTGGGCCGAAGGGCCTGTTTCCATGCTGTAAACCTCTATGACTCTATAACCTCTATGATACAGAAAGAATGATTTCTGTGGTGCCTCTGTAAAGGTTGGTGAGAGTCATAGCGGATGTGCCACATTTCCTTAGCCTCCTGAGAAAGTAGAAGCGTTGTTGGGCTTTCTTAACTGTAGCATCGGCATGGAGGGACCAGGACAGGTTGTTGGTGATTTGGGCACCTAAAAACCTGAAGCTCTCGACCATTTCCACTTCACCCCCTCTGATGTAGACAGGGGCATGTCCTCCACTATGCTTCCTGAAGTTGATGATTATCTCCTTTGTTTCATTGACATTGAGGGAGAGATTATTTTCATTGCACCAGCTCACCAGATTCTCTACCTCTTTCCTGCACTCTATCTCGTCACTGTTTGAGATCTGACCCATTAGGGTGGTGTCAACAGCAAACTTGAAAATCAAGGTGGAGGCGAATTTGGCCACACAGTCATAGGTGTATAAGGAGTATAGTGGGGGTTGAGAACACAGCCTTGTGGGGCACCGGTGTTGAGGATGATCGTGGAGGAAGTATTGTTGCCTGTCTTATTGATTGTGGTCTGTGGGTTAGGAAGTCTAGGATCCAGTTGCAGAGAGAGGAGCCGAGCCCCAGGCTGTGGAGTTTGGAGATGATGTTGAAGGCTGACTTGTAGTCAATAAATAGGAGTCTGACATAGATGTCTTTGTTGTCTATGCGTTCCAGGGTTGAGTGTAGGACCAGGGAGATGGCGTTTGTCCACAGCAAAGGTCTTGCTGTGGACCTGTTGCGGCAGTAGGTGAACTGTGGTGGATCCAGGCAATGTGGGAGGCCAGAATTGATTTGTGCCATGACTAACCTTTCGAAGCACTTCATAATGATGGTGATGGACATTGAAGTCCCGCATCAAGAATACATTTTTTGCCATCCTCTGTGCTTTATCCATTTAGTGTTCAACAAGAAATCATAGAAACCCTACAGTGCAGAAGGAGGCCATTCGGCCCATCGAGTCTGCACCGACCACAATCCCACCCAGGCCCCACCCCCACACATTTTACCCACTAATCCCTCTAACCTACACATCTCAGGACACTAAGGGACAATTTTAACCTGGCCAATCAACCTAACCCACACATCTTTGGACTGTGGGAGGAAACCGGAGCACCCGGAGGAAACCCACGCAGACGCGAGGAGAATGTGCACACTCCACACAGACAGTGACCCGAGCCGGGAATTGAACCCGGGACCCTGGAGCTGTGAAGCAGCAGTGCTAACCACTGTGCTACCGTGCCGCCCCACAAGGTGGGGTACTGATTCATCAGATTAGGAGAGCCAGTATGTGCTAATCAGCAAGAGGTTTCCTTGCTTGGGTTTGTTCTAACGCCCAGAGAAGTCATGAGGTCTGGAGTTGAAGTCTCCCAGGCAACCGCTGACTGTATACCACTGAACTGCCGCCACCTGCCAGTGGAACAGGACACACCCAGGGAAAGGTATGCTCATTCTGCACTGCCATATGCTGTTGCAGTTTATGTACCATCGGTTTATAGTTTATTTTTAAACTTTTTGTCTGCTTCTCAGCTATTTCTTCTGCACTAAAATCTTTAGCTCATGCACTTTATTGCACTGAATGATTGGCAACCATTTTGTGGTCCATTTGAACATTGTCCCCATCACACTAGGGTCTTCTGTCATCCTCACTTTTATTTCCTCCTTGTGAAGTCTTTTGTTGCCCTGGATGCTCTATTTGTAGTTGCCCTATCTCTTGAATCTCCCATTGCCCTTGGTGCTTTATTGGGAGATGTGTTGTCTGTCAGGGGTCTCCTATAATTCCCTGTCCATGGCTATTTTCTTGTAGTTCCAGCTTTAAATGTAGATGTCTTTTTAAGACTGAATGCAGAACTCCTTTTGTTTACACTCAGGCTGTCTCTGCAACTATCAGTTTCTTGTCTTTGATTTTCTCACTTATTTCCGGGATTTGATGGGCTATCTGGTGATTGTACATTTGTTTTTTCAAGCTGTCTTTAAAACTCTTCGTTTTAAAAGAAAGCGGCTGTAGCGATTTCTTGTTTTTCTACCTCCAAGTGCTTTGAACCTTGTGCTTTGAAAGGAGCACTTTCTTTGGAATTCCCACCATCATGGGCTGTGTTTTAAAACTTCAAACTATGTGAATGTCGCCCCACTTTGGGAGTTTCTGCAGGTTCGTGGTCTAATCAGAGACCCTTTTGATTTTAAACTTAAGGGAACAGCATTTCTTTATTTAACTCTACAGGGCTCTTTCTTAAACAGTCTGCAGGTACTTCTTAAACTTTGAACTCTGCCAGCCGATTTTTACAGCTTTCTTTTTAAACTTGCAGCTGTCATTCATCTTTTCCATAGATCTGTTGCAATTGCCATCTTGACTGGTATTTTCCGCTCCTGGTCTTCTCGGCTGGGTTTGCTTACAGGGATTGAAAATCTCACGAGAGGCCCAAATCACATTTTACGTCAGTGGTTGTCTCGCCGCGATTGTCCTCGGCCCCTCCCTCCCCCACCACCACCACCAGTGATGTGAGGGGAATCCTAACATTCAATGCCAGGAACTCCATTTTAATAATTTTGAATATAATTATCACACCTCTACACCTGATGGTGGGGGAGGGGGGGGGGGGGGTGGAATCCATTTTAACTTTTGTGTACTGGGATGGCCTTTAAATGTGATATCCCGATCTTTAAAAATCTAAGTTGCTGGTTGGGTGGGTTCAACCAGACTATTAGAGTCTTAGCCTTTCTACTTGAAGTTCAAGATTATCGCGGGAATTCTACCACCCTGCCCGCCACGGAATCAGAGCGGGTGAGGGGCAGACAATCCGGAAATGTCCATTGACCTTGGCCGGAATCTTCAGTCTCATTTGAGCGAGGCTATAAAATCCCGCCCTATGTCTTCTTGACTAAGGTATCCTTAATTTTATTATATATTCTTATAGTCTAAAGAAATCAATTCATTAAATTATTTCATAAATATGTCTCTCTGATTTTTCTCTGGAAAAATTATCTTTGAATATTTGGATGAATTTGATCAATGCAGTTTGCTTTATCTCTGATTGTTCTCTCATGCACAAGTGCACAGATTGCTCTACTTTATTGTGTTTTATCTAGTCCTGCAGTTTCTGTGTTTTCATAATTCTCATAGTAAGGACAGGTTACACAACTCCTCAATCCAATGTGACCCTGGGTCATTTGCCCATCAAAGACTTGCCAGCTGTTTGTGGCCACTTAAGGTGCATGGTGGATTGAGGGCTCTGACCTGAGATAAAGGCCACAGGGTCAAGGCATTATTTGCAATCCTTCCTATTCATATTTGGGCTGAGCAACCACTTATTCCTAATAGTACATCCATTGCACTTTAGCTACTCACAGTATTTGACAAAAGATGTTGAACAAACAAAGTGTGGGACAAATATTTGTGGGAGAAATATCTACAAATTAGGATGTTTAAGTGTCAGATCATGGGCAAATGGTAGAATCTATTATTAGAGATGTGATGTTAGGGATTCTAATCATTGTTGAAGATGGAGCCACAGTTGATGGTGTCGGAATTGACCATGCCAGGGAAATCTCAAACAAGATGGCATGATATGCATCTAAGGAAGTCCTTCTAAGTCCAATACTTTTCATTAAGGAGAAGTCTTGACAAATCTATTGAGTGTGAAGATCATTTGCTGTGTTAAACTACAAGATTATATGATCTCACTGTTTCCACCCAAATACAACAACAAGAGTAACAAGTTGGAATTGATTTGCTGTTGGAGGAAAGAACTGAATTCCAAATCTTGCACTCGCTCAAGTTCTTCAATGCTTTGAAAGTTTCTGCTCAAACTTTGGGACGGCACGGTAGCACAATGGTTAGCACTGCTGCTTCACAGCTCCAGGGACCTGGGTTCGATTCCCGGCTTGGGTCACTGTCTGTGTGGAGTTTGCACATTCTCCTTGTGTCTGCGTGGGTTTCCTCCGGGTGCTCCAGTTTCCTCCCACAGTCCAAAGATGTGTGGGTTAGGTTGATTGGCCATGCTAAAATTGCCCCTTAGTGTCCTGGGATGCGTAGATTAGAGGGATTAGTGGGTAAATATGTAGGGATATGGGGGTAGGGCCTGGGTGGGATTGTGGTCGGTGCAGACGCGATGGGCCGAATGGCCTCTTTCTGTACTGTAGGGTTTCTATGATTTCTATGAACTTTCTCTCTCTTTGCCCTGAAGAGTGGCCAAGGTCTGTTCAAGATTGAACTTACAAAGGCTGTATTGTGTTTGCTGGTGTCTGAATGATGTTCTTATGCAGGGAGGTCAGCACAACAATTGTTAGTTCCTGCATTCTTCCCATTCCCCAGTAGGCTGACCACTGTGCCTGTCACCCTCCAAGACCATTGTTTAGATTTGGTTAATATTTTCCACGCTCTGAAAAAGTAATCTCTGTAACAGGAGAGGCATTACAGCATATACGTCACTGGGCTGTTCAACAGTGTCAGTGAGCTGCAGCACTGAAATTCATGGAGCCTTCATCAGTTCATCGAAAAGGTGATCGTGGTAACCGCCTGACAAACCCTGGGCTGTAATTATCTGATAAACCAGTATCATGCAGATGATAGCCAGTATGTTCTGCTATTGTTCTGATCAGCAGAACCACCTCCTTGTCAAATTTGACAAACCTCACCAACTGGTACCACCCTTCATTTTTCACCATCTTTTTCTTGATGTCTGTGTTCTGGCTAATCCCAGTAAGAAGTCTCACAAATATTAACACCAGGTTAAAGTCCCACAGGTTTATTTGGTAGTAAAAGCCACTAGCTTTCGGAGCGCTGCTCCTTCGTCAGGTAAGTGGGAGTTCTGTTCACAAACAGGGCATATAAAGACAAGAACTCAATTTACAAAATAATGATTGGAATGCGAGTCTTCACAGGTAATCAAGTCTTAAAGGTACAGACGATGTGAGTGGAGAGAGGGTTAAGCACAGGTTAAAGAGATGTGTATTGTCTCCAGCCGGGACAGTTAGTGAGATTTTGCAAGCCCAGGCAAGTCGTGGGGGTTACAGATAGTGTGACATGAACCCAAGATCCCGGTTGAGGCCATCCCCATGTGTGCGGAACTTGGCTATCAGTTTCTGCTCAGCGACTCTGCGTTGTCGTGTGTTGTGAAGGCCGCCTTGGAGAACGCTTACCTGAAGATCAGAGGCCGAATGCCCATGATTGCTGAAGTGTTCCCCAACAGGAAGAGAACACTCTTTCCTGGTGATTGTCGAGCGGTGTTCATTCATCTGTTGTCGTAGCGTCTGCATGGTCTCCCCAATGTACCATGCCTCGGGACATCCCTTCCTGCAGCGTATCAGGTAGACAATGTTGGCCGAATTGCAAGTGTATGTACATACATGGTGGATGGTGTTCTCGCGTGAGATGATGGCATCTGTGTCGATGATCCGGCACATCTTGCAGAGGTTGCTGTGGCAGGGTTGTGTGGTGTTGTGGTCACTGTTCTCCTGAAGGCTGGGTAGTTTGCTGCGGACAATGGTCTGTTTGAGGTTGTGCGGTTATTTGAAGGCAAGAAGTGGGGGTGTGGGGCTGGCCTTGGCCAGATGTTCGTCTTCAACAATGAAATGTTGAAAGCTCCGGAAAAGATGTCGTAGCTTCTCCGCTCCGGGGAAGTACTGGACGACGAAGGGTACTCCGTCTGCCGTGTCCCGGGTTTGTCTTCTGAGGAGGTCGGTGCAGTTTTTAGCTGTGGCGCGACGGAACTGTCGATCGATGAGTCGAGCGCCATATCCTGTTCTTATGAGGGCATCTTTCAGCGTCTGGAGGTGTCTGTTGTCATCCTCCTCATCTGAGCAGATCCTGTGTATACGGAGGGCATGTCCGTAGGGGATGGCTTCTTTAACGTGTTTAGGGTTGAAACTGGAGAAGTGGAGCATTGTGAGGTTATCCGTGGGCTTGCGGTACAGTGAAGTGCTGAGGTGACCGTCCTTGATGGAGATGGATGTGTCCAAGAATGCAACCGATTCCGGAGAGATCGCATTGGAGATCTCTATTGCCTCCCGAAGATACTTAAGGGAAACTCACCCAGCCGTCCCATCGTATCGGGCAATGGGACCCTGTGCGAGAACCTCTCCGGATACGTCGAGGGCATCCTGAAACCTATTGTACAAAGAACCCCCAGCTTTTCTTGCGACTCTACGGACTTCCTACAGAAACTCAGCACACATGGAGCAGTTGAACCAGGAGCACTCCTTGTCACAATGGATGTCTCGGCACTCTACACCAGCATCCCCCCACGACGATGGCATTGTTGCAACTGCCTCAGTACTCAACGCTGACAACTGTCAGTCTCCAGATGCAATTTTACAACTCATCCGCTTCATCCTGGACCACAATGTCTTCACCTTCAACAACCAGTTCTTCATCCAGACACACGGAACAGTCATGGGGACCAAATTCGCACCTCAATAAGCCAACATCTTCATGCACACGTTCGAACAAGACTTCTTCACCGCACAGGACCTTCAACCGATGCAATACACTAGATACATCGATGACATTTTTTTCCTTTGAACTCATGGTGAACAATCACTGAAACAACTATATGATGACATCAACAAGTTCCATCCCACCATCAGACTCACCATGGACTACTCTCCGGAATAGGTTGCATTCTTGGACACATCCATCTCCATCAAGGACGGTCACCTCAGCACTTCACTGTACCGCAAGCCCATGGATAACCTCACGATGCTCCACTTCTCCAGCTTCCACCCTAAACACGTTAAAGAAGCCATCCCCTATGGACAAGCCCTCCGTATACACAGGATCTGCTCAGATGAGGAGGTTCACAACAGACACCTCCAAGACGCTGAAAGATGCCCTCATAAGAACAGGATATGGCGCTCGACTCATCGATCGACAGTTCCGTCGCGGCACAGCGAAAAACTGCACCGACCTCCTCAGAAGACAAACTCGGGACACGGCAGACAGTGTACCCTTCGTCGTCCAGTAATTTCCCGGAGCGGAGAAGCCACGACATCTTCTCCGGAGCCTTCAACATGTCATTGATGAAGACGAACATCTTGCCAAGGCGACCCCCACTTCTTGCCTTCAAACAACTGCACAACCTCAAACAGACCATTGTCCGCAGCAAAGTACCCAGCCTTCAGGAGAACAGTGACCACAACACCACACAACCCTGCCACAGCAACCTCTGCCAGATCATCGACACGGATGCCATCATCTCACGTGAGAACACCATCCACCAGGTACACGGTACATACTCTTGCAACTCGGCTAACGTTGTCTACCTGGTACGCTGCAGGAAAGGATGTCCCGAGGCATGGTACATTGGGGAGACCATGCAGACGCCACGACGACAGATGAATGAACACAGCTCAACAATCACCAGGCAAGAGCGTTCTCTTCCTGTTGGGAAACAGTTCAGCGGTCACGGGCATTCGGCCTCTGATCTTCGGGTAAGCGATCTCCAAGGCGGCCTTCACGACAACGCAGAGCCGCTGAGCAGAGGCTGATAGCCAAGTTCCGTGCACGAGGACGACCTCAACCGGGATCTTGGGTTCATGTCACACTATCTGTAACCCTCACGATGCTCACGACTTGCCTGGGCTTGCAAAATCTCACTAACTGTCCTGGCTGGAGACAATACACAACTCTTTAACCTGTGCTTAACCCTCTCTCCACTCACATTGTCTGTACCTTTAAGACTTGATTACCTGTAAAGACTCGCATTCTAACCATTATTTTGTAAATTGAGTTTTTGTCTTTATATGCCCTGTTTGTGAACAAAACTCCCACTTACCTGACGAAGGAGCAGTGCTCCGAAAGCTAGTGGCTTTTGCTACCAAATAAACCTGTTGGACTTTAACCTGGTGTTGTGAGACTTCTTACTGTGTTTACCCCAGTCCAATGCTGGCATCTCCACATTCTGGCTAATCCTGCAGTAGCTTTGCACAGTTCTCACACAGTGGCCTACTTGGATGTTTCAAATTCAGCTGTGGATCCTCTCTGCTGTGTTTCAGTCTCAGCAGAGAGATTAACTGTGCTAGCTTAGTGAAACAAGTTGGCCACTGAATGGCAGTGGGAATAATGTATTCATGACCTCTGCCAATCTGGGTTTAGTGATATTCTCAAGTAGCCATTAGACAGCAGCCAGGGATAATCAGTTGAACACTTGTTCCTATTGATGAGGCAGATTTTTCTCTCAACTGAATGCACCAGCTGTTTTATAGTCATCACTTCGTAGTCCGTGGGGGCGGTCTTATCAAAGAAATTCTAAGTGCCAAACGAGTGTGAAAATGGGAGAGAATCGTGACACTTTTTTGGGCGAGTTAAAAATCAAACCTTACCTAACATTGGAGAAAAAAATGAAGCAAAATCTGTTTTATGCCAGCAGGGGGAAGAAGCAGAACCTAAGCTTGTTGAAAGCCGGCAGCTTGCAGCAGAGAGCGCAATTGCACATGTGCGGATCTCTCTGTAGAATAGCACAGGAGAGATCTGTCGGTCACCTTCCCCCAGTTTCTGTGGCCGATACCCTCCTCTTCCTTTCGCCCCCCACTCCCCCGCACAGACTAATTGCTCCCTCCCCCCGCGCTCCAACCCATCCACTGCACAGACCAGTCAATTGCAGAATGTGCAGAGATCCCCGTCTTTGTGCCCCCCCTCTTAATCCTTGTTGTAGATGCGCAGTGCACCCCCCCCCCCCCCCCCCCCCGATGTAAGTTGCAGAGTGTGCCGCGGTTCACCCCAGCCCCTTGGCACTGGTGCCCGATAGGTACTACTAGTGTGCCAGGCTATGCTGCCAGGCTGGCACCACCCAAAGGGCACCTTTCCTGCCCGATCTCAATGGCTTTGGTCCTACTGGTGAGGCCATCACAACAGGTCTCTTTGTTGGTGGGAACCATACATGATCCTCACCACTGAGGACCTTCACCAATGAGGCCAGTAAGGCAAGTGAGCCCGGATGATTGTGTCCTGGGCTCACTAATTCTATGAAAATGAGAATGAAAATATACTTAAATATTATAATCAGCCTCGCTGGGTGTGAGGCTGGTCTCGCTGAATATGCGGTGCCAGTAAGATCACGAGTGGCGAGAAGTTGGGCACGAACCTGATTTTTCGGATCTCTCACGATCTTACTGGCTTGCCCTGCCCATTGACCAGCAGGGTGAGGTGGTAAGATTGCCTCCTGTGTCTTTGCCAGCTGCTCTCTAAATGTTCCTAATGAACCTGTCCAATGCGATAAGGTACATGAATAGATGGGACACAACTAAGCTATGTGAGACAAAATTGTGATATCTTTGTAGGACCTGACAATTCACCCCAGAGTAAGAAATTGACTCCAGCTAAACCTGTCACCTGGCTGTGAAGTCCTCTGCCTCATCTTTTGAAGATGATTTCTACGTATAGAATGGCTCAACAGGAAGAGCTAGTGTTTTGTGCAAACTGGATTTTGAAGGCCATAAGAAACTAGTTGGTCATGGAGCAAGGACTTGGAAATTCCTTCAGTGATCTTTGGAAATAGAACTGTAACTTTAGGGTTTCCTAGCTGTTCTTCCTGTTTTCAGACTTCTAACTGCTCCTCTGGCACTTTCATATGATAACTGAATGGGCAGAATGATGTAAACACAGTAAGAAGTTTAACAACACCAGGTTAAAGTCCAACAGGTTTATTTGGTAGCAAAAGCCACACAAGCTTTCGGAGCTCCAAGCCCCTTCTTCAGGTGAGTGGGAATTCTGTTCACAAACAGGGCATATAAAGACACAGACTCAATTTACATGAATAATGGTTGGAATGCGAATATTTACAGCTAATCAAGTCTTTAAGATACAAACAACGTGAGTGGAGAGAGCATCAAGACAGGCTAAAAAGATGTGTCTTGTCTCCAGACAAGACAGCCCGTGAAACTCTGCAGGTCCAGGCAGGCTGTGGGGGTTACAAATAGTGTGACATGAACCCAATATCCCGGTTGAGGCCGTCCTCGTGTGTGCGGAACTTGGCTATCAGTTTCTGCTCAGCGACTCTGCGCCGTCGTGTGTTGTGAAGGCCGCCTTGGAGAATGCTTACCCGAATATCAGAGGCCGAATGCCCGTGACCGCTGAAGTGCTCCCCAACAGGAAGAGAACAGTCTGGCCTGGTGATTGTCGAGCGTTCACTTGATTCTCACATCTCACGTGAGAACACCATCCACTAGGTACACGGTACATACTCTTGCAACTCGGCCAACATTGTCTACCTGATACGCTGCAGGAAAGGATGTCCCGAGGCATGGTACATTGGGGAAACTATGCAGATGCTACGACAACGGATGAATGAACACCGCTCGACAATCACCAGGCAAGACTGTTCTCTTCCTGTTGGGGAGCACTTCAGCGGTCACGGGCATTCGGCCTCTGATATTCGGGTAAGCGTTCTCCAAGGCGGTCTTCACGACACATGACGGCGCAGAGTCACTGAGCAGAAACTGACAGCCAAGTTCCGCACACACGAGGACGGCCTCAACCGGGATATTGGGTTCATGTCACACTATTTGTAACCCCCACAGCCTGCCTGGACCTGCAGAGTTTCACGGGCTGTCTTGTCTGGAGACAATACACATCTTTTTTGCCTGTCTTGATGCTCTCTCCACTCACGTTGTTTGTATCTTAAAGACTTGATTAGCTGTAAGTATTCGCATTCCAACCATTATTCATGTAAATTGAGTCTGTGCCTTTATATGCCCTGTTTGTGAACAGAATTCCCACTCACCTGAAGAAGGGGCTTGGAGCTCCGAAAGCGTGTGTGGCTTTTGCTACCAAATAAACCTGTTGGACTTTAACCTGGTGTTAAACTTCTTACTGTGTTTACCCATTCCAACGCCGGCATCTCCACATCAGAATGATGTACATAGTGTCCTGGGCCATCTGTTGCACAGGAAGTCAATAGTCTGCATGGCCGAGCATCAGTTGTCTCAACAGTATCCCCAAGATATTTTCTGATGACCCCCTTACTGATTTTCGGCTTTGTCAAGTAAACTTTCAAAAGTTCTAAGGTCGTGTGCATAATTCTTTGTTGCTCATGGTGTTCCCCTGAAGTGACCCCCTTATATTTGACTGATGTTTTTCGATGGTTTCTGTTGAGACTTTTTCTTGGTCTCCACATTAACTTCTCCAAGAATTTAAATTCAGTTGAATCCATTGTATTTGTCTTTTCACTTGAAGTTTGAATTATGTCTTGTCTACATTGTCCTAAATTTGCAATATGATCTAATGCTCAATAAATATTTGCATTAATTATTTTTATTAATAATGAGATCTGTGTCATTTCTTTGAAGATTCTGATAGATTTGATCAACATATTAGACTTTACTTGTCTTCCTAGTCTCTCACGCTGAAGTGTACAGATTGTGTTACTTTGCTGTGTTTTATCCTGCCCAGCTGTTTTGTGTTGCTATGGTTCTAATTGTGAGTGCAGGTTACATAACCATTCAAATTTAGATTTGGCCTGGATCATCTATCCATATAAGACCTGCCAGCTGTTTGTGGCCATTTAAGGTGGGTGGAGATACAAATCATAGGGAAAAGGCACATTCACAAACTTTGGTAGTCATTTTTGAGAAGCTGTTTATTACTAATAAAGCATTATCCAAAACACGATTTCTCAAAGTACTTAGGACAAGATATGTCAAAATAATTGGAGTGTGGGGCAGACATCTCCAGCAGAAATGCTGCCAAATTAGGATGTTTAAGTGTCAGATCATGCACCAATGCTCGAACGTACTTTTAGATTTGTGTTGGCAATGCCCTTAAAGAAGCATGCAATAGAGAAAGATTTTGGTGGTGTTTCCCACATATCAGCCAATACCAACTTCCCAGCAGCCACTTCACATTTGTTGGGCTGTTAATTGGCTAAAGGCAGGACTTCCAAACCTGACCCACTTAGAGATCTGGCAGTTCTTAAGTCGCAGCAATGCCAGGTGGTGGTATTTTTCTGCAGTGCTTGACGTAACAGTGGTTAGGCACTAACTGGTCATCTGAGGGCATCAATAGGCTCAAAGGCAGTTATTTCCACAAATGTGGAATCATAAAATCCCTACAGTATAGAAGAAGGCCATTTGGCCCATCGAGTCTGTACTGACCCTTCAACAGAGCTGCTTACCCAAGCCCTATCCCCAAAACTCTACACATTTACCTGCTAATCTTTCTAACTTCCACATCTTTGGACACTAAGGGGCAATTTAACATAGCTAATCAACCTAACACATCTTTGGAGTGTGGGAGGAAACTGGAGCACCCGGAGGAAACCCATGCACACATGGGGAGAACATGCAAACTCCGCACAAAAAGTCAGCAAAGGCCAGAATTTAATGCAGTTCTTTGGTGCTGTGAGGCAGCAGTGCTAACTACTGTGCGCCCATTGCCACAGTGCTGCCCATATGTAAGTCAAATTAATAATTATTAAATGACCATGAGGCAGTTCGATACAATTTAAACAAGGAATGATTTATTGAGTGTCTTGACAGGTGTACAGTCAGTCCAAGACTGACTCCTCTTGCTCCCCCAGGTCATCTGACTGACTCTCTTAAAGGGGCATGACTCCCTCCCCTCTTATTACAAAACTCTGATTAATAACATATATGCATATTTTAAATAGTATGTGGGCATTGAACTCAATATATATACTAAGTCAAGAATATGCAGGAAAACATGGAAAACATCTACCCCTCCCCCCTCCCCACCTTAAGCAAGACATCCAGCCAGTGTCTAAATTGACATGATAGGCCTCTCCAGAAGCCAGCGGTTTCTGGACAATCGTCTTCTCGTCTCAAGAGACTTCTCAGGTATCATCTCCCAAATTTCCTGAAGCTCCTGCTGTTCTCAACGGTTGCTTCCCTCTCATGTTGGTTTCCATTTTCCTTGGACGTTGCCACATCTCTCTGGGTAAAACTGCTCCTAGCTCAGGAAAGCGGCTCGGTCAGTTCTCCTGGCTCCATCCGAAACAATTCGGAATCTTGGAGAACTTCCCTCCTTTAATGAGGTTAACTGGTCCACATGCCTCCTCCTGTTCTGCACCATATACTTAATGGTCCTGTTTGGGCCACCACTGTTGCTGAGATCCATTTTTCTCCAGGCATATAATTCGTGGCCAAGACGGTCTCTCCCTTCTGAAATATTCTTGACTTAGAATTTCCTGCCCTTCTGGCCATCTGTCCTTCCTGATTCCACCACCTCTCTGGTCTCTTCTGGCCGCAGAAGGTCAAACGTGATCCCCAAACGACGGTTAAATATTAAAGACACCGTCGAACACTGCGTTGTCGCGTGGTGTATTACAGAACATACTGGGGAACCTATTTACTCGTCGTCCTAACGAACCCTCTCCTTGTAAAGCTTTCAACGCCTGCTTCGAGGTTTGTATGAATCTCTCCATCTGGCCATTTGTTGCAGGTGGTACTGAGCAGACCTCACCTGTCTAACACCATGGTGGTGAAGATCCTCTCTGAACTTCTTTGCCACAAACTGTGGCCCACAACTTGTTCTGGGTTCCCGAATCTGGTGAATATTTCATCTAGTTGGTCTATCGTCACTTCCGCCAACACTGACTTCATGACTGCCACCTCGGGCCACTTAGAGTGGGCATCCACTACTTCCAATAACATCTGTCCTTCAACCGGATCTATAAAATTGACATGGATCCCCTTCCATGGAGATTGGGGCCGGGGGGGGGGCAGTGGCAGGACTCGCAAGATCCTGCCTTCTCCTCAATTTAGGAATTTCTATTCGGCCACCAAAAATAGCTCCTGGCTATCTCCTTCATTTTCATAACAGCAGGGTGTCCTTAGTGCACTTCTTCCAGCATCTTTCCTCTTAAGGGGAGAGGAATGACAAGTCTCATCCCCTACAATAGACATCTATCCGATACAGACAACTCCTACCTCCTGGATAGGTAGGGACTTGCATCTGGCTGGCTTCTATGACTGATCCTCCCTCTCAAGACTAAGTCCATCACTTGGCTTAAAACCAGGTTGTTTCAGGTAGCATTCCGTACCACCGGTACCTTATCTTCCTGGGGAAAATGCATGAGTTTTAGGTTCCAATCGGGAACACCTTTCTCCCCTGATAGAAGCAGCCTTGACAGAGCATCTGTGGTATTTTATCTCACTAAGAGTAGGCTGATAGGGCCAGTGCCCATCTTTGAAGGCGTGCTGCCGCCATTGATGGTATCCTGGATACAGCCTAAGAATAGTCGTTAGTGGCCTGTGGTCGGTCAGCAGCATGACATGCCTGCCGTAAAGGAAATGTGTGAACTTCTTCACACCGAACAAATGCTCAATCCTTCTTTTTCAACTTGAGCATAGGTTTCCTCCATCTTTGTCAAAGTCCTCGAAGCACAGGCAATGGGTCTTTACTCTCCGTTTGACAATATATGCAACTACAGCACCAACCTCATAAGGCGAGGCGTCACACCTCTGGGTCCATTTCCATGGCTGCCCTTTCCCACGCAACCGGTATGGTTTTAACACAGTTGCTAGATCTGGCATGAACCTGTCATAGTAGTTCACCAACCCCAAGAACAATTGTAATTCAGATATACTAAAGGCCACCTAGATCTCATCCCACCACTCACCTGCCATGACACCCACGCTCACTCAGATCTCACATTCCATTCCACCTCATTGCACCCAAGTAGCCTCCATCCCCCCCTCAGATCACCCATGCCACTCCTATGCATCCCCATATCTCGTCTGTGGCCACTAACCCAGTATGGACTATGTACTGTCCACAGATTCTATGTTATATCAATGGAAAATGGTTTACATTCTTTATAATGAACCTCTCACCATCTAATATCAGCCTCCATATCACTGGTTATAAGAGAACAGATAGTCTCCAGCATTTGGGGAAAAAAACCTTCTAATACTTGTAATCTTATTAGCTTATGACAACACCCAGAAATAATGTCTAAGGTATTATATGTTATTACAACTTCTTGAAACTCATTCATTCTAAGATGAATTGTTGGCGAGTCAAAATCCTAAACTCCCTTCCGCATGGCACTGTTAGTATACTTCCACCACATGGACTGCAGCGGACTATACCTACTTTGCTGAAATCCTTTAACACTTGAAATTCAGTGAAGCATTGATAATGGCCACAGCTGTTTAATAGTAGATCACTTTCGAGGAAGGAAAGAATAGGTACACATTTTAATTTCAAAGCTAAGTGTTATTCAATTTTAAAACCGAGTGCCTGTCAATCAATGTAGGGAAGCAGATGGTTAGGTGATTATCAGATGTGAGAATCAAGCTTTTTTTTAATCAGCCAGAGAGAACCATTTAAATCAAGGTAGAAAAGATGACAGCACAAGTTGACATTTTGATGCCTTTTCCATTGGAAAATTATTGTAATGAATGTGAAGATATACACAAACCAATGTAAGAGTCAAGTGACATTTAAATTTCAGATCCCTACAATGAACCATTGCATTAAAAAGACATCTATGTTTCAATACAGAAGTAAAACCAAACAGACTATGCAGCATAAACCTACGCACCAAAACGACAACTGCAAACTCAGTCCTGTCAACCCTGTAAAGTCCTCCTTATTAATATCTGGAGTTTTGTGTGAAAATTGGGAAAGCTGTCTCACAGATTAGTCAAGCAACAACATGACATGGTCATACTCACAGACTCATACCTTGCAGATCATGTCCCAGACACCACCATCACCATCCCAGAGTATGTTTTGTTCCAGCGGCAGGACAGACCCAGCAGAAATAGCAGCACAATGGTATGCAGTTGGGAGGGAGTTTCTCTGGGAGTCCTCAACATCAAATTCTGGACCCCATGAAGTCTCATGGCATCAGGTCAAATATGGGCAAGGAAACCCCCCTGCTGATGACCACACACCGTCCCCATCAGCCGATACATCAGTTCTCCTCTGTATTGAACACCACTTGAAGGAAACACTGAGGGTGTCAAAGGCTGACTTGGATGAATTGCTATTCTGAGGCCATGTCTTCTATTGTGTGGAAATACCGGTGTTGGACAGGAGTGGGCACAGTAAGGTATCTCACAGCAGCAGGTTAAAGTCTAACAGGTTTATTTGGAATCACGAGCTTTAGGAGCGCTGCTCCTTCATCAGGTGAGTGAAAATTTGAACAACTGAAATCTTGTCCATTGGTTTTCTTTCTGTTGGCTTTATGGGGATTCTTTTACCTTCACCTGACTATTAACAAGTCATACAGATAGATATTTTAAAAACCCCTATGCTGAATAATTGAAATATATTCTATCTGGAATTTTGATTGACATAGTCCAAAGATTAGGCACAAGCAGAAAGTGTCAAATAGCTTCCTCTTCTGTATCAGTCCATGAGGTGACCAAAGGTAAGTATTCCAATCCATGCTGCTGAACAACTGTTTCTAATTAAAAAATCAAATAATTCTGACAATCTGTACTCTCACTTGTCACATTGAAAACCATTAAAAATCAATATCATTTGGAACAAATGATTCTCATTGAAAAGCTTATTGAACATAATAAAAATATATAAGGCTAGGGAAAGGAGTTTGCAGCAGCCCCCAAAAATACTGGCTTCAGTCTTCCCAGTACTTAGGAGAAAGATTTTACTCATCCAGTACTGGGTGTTGGATACAAAAATAAAATACTGCAGATGCTGGAAATCTGAAATAGAAATCCAAAATGCTGGAAATGCAGGTCAGGTTGCATCTGTCAAAGAAATGGAGATAATGTTTCAGGTGATAGAAAGACCACAAATATGAAATGTTATCTCTGCTTTTCCCTCCACAGATTCTACCTGATTTGCTGATAGTTTAGCAACAGTGGATGAGTTCTGAGAAGTGCTGGTGAGGTAGAGCTGGTGTCGTAAGCATACAATTGAGAAGTAACATTGTGTTCTCCGATTATGTTACCAAGGGACAGTCTGTAGATGAAGGAGGGGTCAAGGATACAAGAGGACACGAGAGATAACAGCAATGAAGCAGGAGGAAAACCCATTGCAAGTGATTCTCTGGCTGCAATTAGATAGATAAGAATTGAAGCATGTGAGAGCAGTCCCACCCAACCGGACGACAGTGGATACAGTTTGGTGGAGGATGGTATCATCAACCTTAACAAAAACTGCAGAAGGATGAGGAGGAAATGTTTAATTTTGTCAGTCACATAGGATGTCATTTGTGATTTTGATAATAGCTACTTTGGTATTGTGGCAGGGGTACAGTAGAAAACATGCTGGACCTGTACAAGTAGGAAATTTGGACTGTTGATCTCTAACAATGCATGTTGTAGTAATTTTTATCAGACAGCTACTTTACTGTCTATGGCAAGTCAAATCATCAATTGGTGATCCCTCCTTACACATCCCCAATTGTAGTCATTCTCTTAGCTTTAAATGGCTAAGTCAAAAGGCCTGTTGAAAGATTTAAAGTGCCCTAGTGCAAGTTCAAAGAATTTGGCTAGCAAGTTGTAATGTTATCATTTTTCTACCTAGGAAGAAGCTTCTTTGCAGAAAAAACTGAAAGATCTGAATAAAATGAAGCCTTTTTATCAGATAACTTACTGGTGAGTTGTCACACTTGCAAGATTTTGTAGCCAATTTAATATGAATGCTGTAAATTAGATTGAATTCAAAAAATGGGGTAATTTGGTATGTAACGCGTTCAGGGTAATTTTTGAAGATGCACCCTCAACATACTGAGCTCTGTCTCAGTTGAGTTGTCAGACATAGCTACAGCAGAGTGTGGCTTTCTTCACAAAGAAAGCTCTTGCAGTACTCCACTCAGTTGTTTAGAGGGGGTTTACCAGAAGCATAGTCATTTGCCCATCATCTTGATTTTAGAAGTGCCAGGAATTAAAGGGCAAGTAAAAAGATTAGTCATAAAATGTTATTTTGCTCTATAATGGGAAGTTCACAAAGACTGGTGTTCTATGAAGATGTCAAGAGATTTCTTTAGAATTTTGAGCAGTTTTATGATATCTATGCTGCATGTTACTGTGACATTATTTGATAAATCTTTGACTAAAAATATGACTAAAAGCATGGAGTCAACTTTCACATGATACTGATGACAAGCAACTGTACCTCAGCCTTTTCCGCTGTCTTTTGCTAACTCCCCCAACTATCCACCTGATACAACCCCTTCAATGCCTGTTTTATCAAGCTGCTTGCTGATACATATTCCTGGATAAACAACAGTTGCTTCCCAATAAACATTAAGAAGACTGAAGCAGGGGACCTCTGGATGAACAATGTAAGAAAAACATGCGCTGTGTCTCTCCCAACCTCGAAATACTCCTATTTGCTACGATATAAAACCAAATTTAGCCCTCAGGTAACAAGTTTATTTTAAGAATTTAAAATATTCAGGTAGGAAAAAATCGAAGGATAAAGACACACCTGCCGAGACAGCTACAATTAAGATGGCCGCCAGTGCCCCCACATTTTTGACAACTGAAACTTTGAGCAAAATTCTCGTCACTGAGTTCGACAAATCCTGGTGAAGTTTGGCTCTGGAGCTGAAAAATTCATTGGAAGAGTTGCAGGGTTAGATTAGGTCTTCCCTCAAAACCGTTAGTTCAGCTGTTGATTCTCATGTGCACACCCTTACCGAAAATGGAGACAGCCCTCTCAGACCACAGTGATACGATCTGCACACTGGAGTCCAAGCTGACCATGGTGAATAAGGAAAGTGTGTCATTGCAAACCGAAGTTGATGACTTAGAAAACCGTTCAAGACAACAAAGTGTGCACATTGTTGGACTATCAGAGGGAACCATGAGCCGAGCTCCAATGCAGTTTATGTCGGAATTATTCAAAAAGGTGATAAGTGGGGAAACATTCCCCAAATCCCCAGGAGCTAGACAGAGCCCACTGTACCCTTCGGCCTAAACCTCACCCTGGCGAACCCCCACAAGCCATTGTACTACGGTTCCATCGCTACAAAGAGAAGGAACTCATTCTCAGGTGGGCAAGGGAGCACCTCAATTTCACTTACCAAGGCCATCCAATTAGGATTTACCAGGACATGAGTGCAGATCTGGCAAGGTAGCAAGCAGCATTTAACAACATCAAATCCACGCTGTACAAAAAAGGATTGAGATTAAGATTGATTCACCCTGCCTGTCTCTGAATCATATTTAATGGTGATCGCTTCTTTGACACAGCAGATGAGGCAGACTCATTTCTCCAGCATACTCAATTCTTGATGGGCTTACTATTTGATGCCTTAGTTGATTTGCTGGGAGTAACAACTGGAAATTATACTCTTTCAATACTGGTCATTGTCATTTATATTCAGGGTCACTGAATATAAAGGACAAGATGGTCTTGTTGAATGTGGACCCACAGATTAGTCTCTTGTCTCAGTCCGTATTCTGGCTATGGGGAATGACAGCATTGGACTTTTATGGGTTATTTTTTCATGGCAAATAAATGCTGCATGTTCCCGTATCCGCATGGTGATCTTGGTTGATTTTTTTCAATTATGGTTAAAATATTTGGCTATTCTGACTCAAGACGAGATGTTAGACAAAGTCTAGTTTAATTATTGAGCTAGCTAAGAGATCAATAGGTTTTGGGTGTTGTTTTGGTTACCATGTATCTGATTGCCTGTACTGGCCACTTAATAAGCTCAAAAGTAAGGGCATGTTCACTTGATCAAATGCACTTGAGCACTAACCAATAAGAACCTTCAGCAGAGCCTGAAGTTCTTGTCTCCTTAGAAGGAGAAGGCTTTTGCCCAGGAGTGGCAATATCTGTTTACAATTTTGGATAAGATCTTCCTTTTTTGATCAAGCTTTTAGTTACCCTCTTATATCTCCTTCATCGGCTTGGTGTCAATTATGCCTCAGAAAAACCTCGATGTCTATTGTTTTGAGTTGTAGTTTTGTTTCAAGACACTAGATGGCATCAGTGTAACAGTGTGTAAGTAAGTTTGACAGCTAGAATCTCAACACGGAGCTTCGGTCATTGTAAATATAGGATAGTTAATTGAGTGTGAAATGCTTCCAAAGTTCCAGTCATAATTTAGTGACTGAAAATAGTGATCATGTGAATCAGGCACACTGGCCTCCTGGCCCAGTTCTCCCATTCACACTCAAAAGTCAGTAAAGCTATGCATCAGGAGTCTTGCTTCACACCATTTGTTCCTTGTAGCCTAAAAATGAATGCTGACAATTTTAATGGATGAACACTTAATGTATCCATGTGACATTTCTTTGTTTGCTATTTCAGGGAGCCTAAATGCACTTAAATGCCAGAACAATTGTGATAAATGATAGATAGATACCCTACAGTGCAGAAAGAGGCCCTTCGGCCCATCGAGTCTGCACTGACCACAATCCCACCCAGGCCCTATCTCCATATCCCACCCACTAATCCCTCTAACCTAGACATCTCAGGACTCGAAGGGGCAATTTTAGCATGGCCAATCAACCTAACCTGCACATCTTTGGACGGCAGAATGCTCTGCAGAAAATCTGTACCCTAATGTTGGCCACATTAATTTCTAGGTTCATATTCATAATTACTTTTACATTGTAGTCTTTTTTATTAATGCATTACTTTGAAATGTTGTCACTTATGTTCTCCTTTTGTGTGTGTATTTAGGAGATTGTACAACTGGATAATATATTCTCTCCTGCTGTTCATCATCTGCATCCTAATTATTGATGTTGTATTGAAGAAGAAGAGCCTTAGACATCATACTGAACAAGTTATTGCAATGACTCTCATTCCCCTTTGGCTACGTAACTTGAAGTACTTCCAAGCATTTCGGTATTTGTTTATAAATGTGCCTAGAATTTCTGCGGGAGCAATCTGGGGGAAGATTGGCAGAACCCCTGGAGCAACTGTTAAAAAGTGGTCTTTTATGTTGCTGTCCAAGGGCTGCCATAAAAGGTATCATGGAATGTCTGGAAACTGGAGGAATCCTGTGAACATTCAGGGTCATTTTTTTTTCTTTAAATCAGTGGTTTTCCCACAGCTGAAAAACTTCATAAAGGTGAGGGTGAAAAGAAGCTCTGGTAAGTATTTTTAAGAACATCATAAACATTGGATAGGTACCAGAGGCTTGGACTACAAACCCTCTTGCTCATCAAGAAAAAAATAAGACATACAAGGCCTCCTATCACAAGTAACTGTACAAGTTCAAATATCACAATAAAAATGTAGGAGAGAATGGAAGCCATAAGAAATAGTCATAATGGATTTAGGGACAATAGGGCAGGTTCATTTATCCTGACCATTGAGGGGAGCCAGATTGTGGGGTAGAATACAGGCATGGTTTGAACAAAGAACAATACAGCACAGGAACAGGACCTTCGGCCCTCCAAGCCTGCGCCGCTCATGTGCCCACTAGACCATTCTTTTGTATTCCTCTATTCCCAGTCTGTTCATGTGGCTATCTAGATAAGTCTTAAACGATCCCAGCGTGTCCGCCTCAATCACCTTGCTTGGCAGTGCATTCCAGGCCCCCACCACCCTCTGTGTAAAATACGTCCCCCTGACATCTGTGTTGAACCTTGCCCCCCTCACCTTGAACCTGTGACCCCTTGTGTTCGTCACCTCTGACCTGGGAAAAAGCTTCCCACTGTTCACCCTATCTATGCCCTTCATAATTTTATACACCTCTATTAGGTCGCCCCTCATCCTCCGTCTTTCCAGGGAGAACAACCACAGTTGACCCAATC
This sequence comes from Mustelus asterias, assembly GCF_964213995.1. Taxonomy (NCBI): domain Eukaryota; kingdom Metazoa; phylum Chordata; class Chondrichthyes; order Carcharhiniformes; family Triakidae; genus Mustelus; species Mustelus asterias. Next base: position 141,720,241 of record NC_135805.1, read on the forward strand.
TCTCCCCATAGCTAAGACCCTCCATACCAGGCAACATCCTGGTAAACCTTCTCTGTACTCTCTCCAAAGCCTCCACGTCCTTCTGGTAGTGAATTGGTTTGGAGAATTGATGATGCAGTTTTGGAGTCCTATCTCTAATATAAGCCCTACTTGAATGTGGCTTCTTGAAAGGATGAAAACCTTGCATTTATACACCACTATTCAAAACCTTAGGTCCTTCCAAACACCTTTAAAGGCAACTAAGTACATTTAAAGGAGACTCACTGCTATAATGTATAGAATGTGGCAATCATTTTTTAACATAGCAAGGAGCTCGGGATCTATATTATATGTATCTCAATATTAATGACCTGGATGAAGGGACTGAATGTCTTGCAGCTAAATTTGTTGACAATACAAAGACAGGTAGGAAAGCAATTTGTGAGTAGACCAGATTTTTATGTTGAAGGCAGGAATCAGGAGTTGAGCCATTTCCAAATGTCACAATCCCACCTCCTTCCCAGCAGTTCCCATCCATGTTATCTCCATGGTGAGGTGGAGAAGCAGGCTGGAGTCAGGCTGAAGCCTCTAGGAGCCTGGCTGAGGTGAAAATGGAGGTGGATGAATGCCCTTGTGAACATAGAACATAGAACAGTACAGCACAGAACAGGCCCTTCGGCCCACGATGTTGTGCCGAGCTTTATCTGAACCAAGATCAAGCTATCCCACTCCCTATTATCCTGGAGTGCTCCATGTGCCTATCCAATAACCGCTTAAATGTTTCTAAAGTGTCTGACTCCACTATCACTGCAGGCAGTCCATTCCACACCCCAACCACTCTCTGCGTAAAGAACCTACCTCTGATATCCGTCGTGTATCTCCCACCACGAACCCTATAGTTATGCCCCCTTGTAATAGCTCCATCCACCCGAGGAAATAGTCTTTGAACGTTCACTCTATCTATCCCCTTCATCATTTTATACACTCATTTTATACACAAAGACCCGCCTCCATTTGCTGGTCATTGACCAAGTTCAGTAACTGAGCCTCTTAACCCTCAACTGCCTACCACCTCACTGTCCACCTCTTCGATTCACCCTCACTCACCATCCCCTCACCACTCCATATCCACTTACCCTGTATTCATTATATAAAAAACTCTCAAGCTCTATAATAATATTGGGAAGTCTTTGAGATGTTCAGAAAACTGTCAAAATAAACAAACAAAAGGCACTTTTTAAAAATCCTATTAGAACCTCATAAAACAATGTCGATAAATAAACAGTAATTAAAACCAAATATTAAAAAGCTTATTAAGAGGTCATAAAACTGTCAAAATAACCAAATTCACATTCCCCTTGACAAAAAATGTATATAATTTATCATACAGCATTAAATTGTGACATGAGAACACAAGAATTGGGTAGGCTTTGTCTACTCCGTTTTTTTGATAATATCATGGTTGATCTGGTTGTGTCCTTGACTCCACTTTTCTGTCTGTGCTCCATAACCCTGATTTCCTTGTCAATCAAAAATCTAACTGAGCCTTGAATGTATTCAATAATCTACCCTCTGAAGAAGAAGACCCTTTGAGAGAAAAAAATCAATTTCACTCTTAAATAGGAGATCCCTAAATTTTAAACTGTGTCCCCTTGTTCTAGACTCTGCCAGAAGGTGAAACATCCTCTCAGTATTCACCCTGCTGAGTTCCTAGGATCTTATGTTTTGGAAGATCACATCTCATTCTTCTAAACCAGGCTTGTCAAAGCCCCAGCCTGTGGGCCATTTTAATCTAGCCCGCCATGTCCTTGGAGTCAACCAATTAAGACTCTAAGGATAGAAGGTTAGAAAGTCCTGAAAACCATCTCATCCAATCACAGGCTGCTTTCTCCATGCATTGGCTGCTCATAGGCTCACCAATGGCTGCCTATGTAGGGCAAAACTAGCCTGTGATTGGACGAGTGCCATAGCATCAGTTGTGTAGGGCTGGAGAGGTTGGGTGCTCGGAGCTGGGGGTTGGTGTTGTTGGGTGTTCAGAGCTAGGAAGTGTGGGTGCTTGTGGCTGGGGGGCGTTGGGTGCTTGTGGCTTTATTTGAGTAGAAATATACTTGCATTTGAGGCTAGGTAATTGAATATATTCAAGACAGACTTTTGATTTACAAGGGAATCGAGGGCTATAGGGAGCAGGCAGCAAAGTCGAGTCGAGGCCACAAGTAGATCGGCCACGATCTTATTAAATGGTGAGGCGGACTTAAGGATCCAAAGGCCTACCTCTGCTCCTATTAAGTGAATGTTGAAGCAGAATAAATGTACTTTGCAATTTGATGAAGTGAAAAGAACACATTTTCAGAGAAGTCACTCTGCCCAAGTATTGAGAGTCCCAGAGTAATCAATCCTAGGGCATATATGCCTTCTCTCATTGGGAAGGCTATCAATGGTGATTGGTAAATAACTATATAATTGATTTTGACTTTGTTGACAAGCCTGTAAACAATCCAGGCCCATTTCAGCACTTAGTTCCTGACTCAAAACTAGAGTCACCAAAACAGATTTCCTATGGAGTTAATTACTGAGTACATTTCCTATAGAATGAAGACAGAAAATGCAGGAAAAACTCGGTAAGTCTGGCAGCATCTGTGGAGAGAGAGACAGAGTTAATGGGTGGAATTTTCCCATCCTGCCTCATGAGTAGGAGCAGAGAATCCTAGTAGCGGTTAAAAAGTTGGAAATCCGCCAGCATAAAATCCACGCACAAGAAACAATACTTTTCACTGTATGTTAATACATGTGACAATAATAAATCAAATCAAATTTTTAAAAGTATTTTGCGATTCTGCCAATGGCAAAGAAAGGGTGAGTTTTTTAGCTACTAAATACAAGAAAAATGACAAAGCACATGTATATACATTCACACAGACTAGAAATGGGAATTGATTCCAGACGCAAGCAAAAAAACTACAAATCAGTATTTGACTTGTGCGTGAGGAGTACATAAAAACATAAACAATTGGAGCAGGAGTAGCCCATTCGGTCCTTTGAGCCTGCTCTGTCATTCATTATGATCATGGCTGATCATTCAACTTAATAGCCTCATCCCGCCTTCCCCCTATATCCTTTGACCCCCTTCACCCCAAGAGCTATAATTAACTCCTTGAATGTTTTGGTCTCAACTACTTTCGGTGGCAGTGATGCTTACCAATCTCTGGATGAAGGAATTTCTCCTCATCTCAGTCCTAAAAGGTTTACCCCTTATCCCTAGACTATGATCCCTGGTTCTGGACACCGCCACCATCGGGAACATCTTTCCTGCCTAGTCCTGTTAGAATTTTATAGGCTTCTATGAGATCCCCCCTTATTCTTCTGAACTCTAGTGACTATAATCCTAACAGATTCAATCATTCCTCATATGTAAGACCCGCCATTGCAGCAATCAGTCTAGTAAACCTTCACTGCACTCCCTCTATAACAAGAACATCCTTCCTCAGATAAGGAGAACTGTGCACGATGTTCAAAGTGTGGTCTCACCAAGGCCCTGTATATTTGCATCAATAAGAGTTTTAACAACACCAGGTTAAAGTCCAACAGGTTTATTTGGTAGCAAATGCCATTAGCTTTCGGAGCGCTGCTCCTTCGGATTTGCTACCAAATAAACCTGTTGAACTTTAATCTGGTGTTGTTAAAACTCTTACTGTGTTTACCCCAGTCCAACACTGGCATCTCCACATCATAATTGCATCAAGACATCCCTGCTCCTGTACTCAAATCCTCTCGCTGTGAAGGCCAACATGGAATTTTCCTCCTTTACTGCCTGCTGCATCTGCATGTTTACCTTCAGTGACTGGTGTAAAGGACATTCAGATCTCGCTGCACATTCCCCTCTCTTAATTTATAGCCATTCAGATAATAACCTGCCTTCCTGTTCTTGCTACCAAAGTGGATTACCTCACATTTATCCAAATTGTGGAAAGTTGCGGCTGTTGTGATTCGTGATTCTTGTTGACTTTAGCAAGTGAAGAGTCAGTTTTGACATTCCAGTGTTCTCTTGCTTAGCTGAGAAGCTGCCCTATTTTCTTTTCAGCTGTGGTTTTGCTGACTTGGCTTGCTTCAGCAATCAGAGAGCAAGAGATGCATGCAAAACAACCTTTGCAAGGGTCTGCTGATGCCTTTCCTCTTGTGTCCCAAACTCTGACACATCCAACACTAGATTTAACTGACCAAGATTTGCAACTGGCTTTTATCCCAGTCATTGTGTTTCCTGGAAGGCAAAACACCCACAAACTTGTCTGGGACATTGCTCACACGATATCATTCCTGCTGAGATGATAATCAGCTCCCATTATCTCCACAGGAGCGTCACTTATTTGCTGTATGGCTTTTGTGATTTTGATATATCTCACTGTCTGGAATAGGATGTGATTGCATTGTCTCTCTCTCTCTTAGTATTTACTACCAGCAATTCAGCAAACGATTTACAGCCTCAACCATTTCAGGCTTCTATGTCCATTTTTAAAATCACTGGTCTTATTCAAAGGTTCCTTATGTCTATACATAATCCACGCTTTACTTCCATCATGATGATACCCAACATCTGCATCATAGGTGGAGGCAGCCTGCGTCCTGATGTGTGCGATTTTCTTGGCGGACGTCATCTGGTGGCCTGAGGTTGGGAGGGCCCCGACCTGATAAAGATCTCCTGATGAGGGGCAGGTGGATTGAATGGGGTCATAGGCAGAGGGGATTGTGAGCAGCTGCACACTATTGGAGTGTCCTGACAGGAGACCCTTGGGGTGTTTGGCTGACTCTCATCCTCCATATGAGTGCCCAAGGGCCCCATCCTGACTACTTAAGATGATGCACCTGGAGGGAGGTCAAGGTACCTTTCCCCTGTCACCTACATCTTTATGGTGCCTAATGTTCTGCGCCGCCTGTTGTTGCATCTTCAGCATTCAGTTGGCAGCTGCTCACAAGGATTAATCATCTGTCTCAAACTGAGTAGGTGGTTGTTCTCCAGCAGTACCCTGAATGCCAAAGACGTGGGCCGTCCCTCCCTCCCTCCGATTACTGCATGGACGCGCCAGTGGGGTGTTCTTCAGAAAGTGACTCCGAGCCTAATCCGGAGCTGTGCTCCACCGGGGTGTTTAGCTCGGAGCTGGTGGAGGATGCAGGGAGTGCAGTGATGGCTCTTCCAGTACTTCCTCTTTGGATATGATCTGGGGACTAAAAAACAGTTTCAGTTGATGAGTATAGAAGATATAAGACTGTGTATGATTCACTGTGATTACAACCTTCTTCTTGTGGTTGGAAAACATCAGTAACCATCTCCTGGAGACAAATGTGGCTGGAAATGAGATGCATGTGTTCGACTGGTATTTAAATATGGTGCTTGGACCTTCGATCCCACTAATTAACGGCAGGCAGACAAATTGGCTCCCTACCCACCAGGTGATGCGGTCCAACACTCGCTTGTACATAATTAACGAGCTTCCAAGCGTGGTATCCTCTGCGAGTTCCTGTAAGTCTGAGCCCGCCACCACATTTAGTTTCATTAATGGAAAATTCCAATATTTCAGGTTGATGATCTTTCATTAGGCTTCTGATGGTGGTCAAGCTAAAACATTAATTCTTGTTTCTCTCACCACAGATGTTGCCAGACCTGCTTTCTGTTTTTATTTCAAATTTCCAGCATCCAAAGCTCTTGTATTAGGTTTACTAAGGAATTAGTTACTGGGCTCAACCGAGTAGAGTGTGTAAGCGGTGAAATTAAAAATCTCAGCGTTCTGCTTGCTATAATATGTTTGATTATAATTTAGATTCACAGTTGTAAAATCTGTTTTTCTTGTTGTTGCAGTTTTATTGGACCATTCGTTATCACGCTTCAGAAAATTGTCATTTTTATATTGGAATACTTGTTTATACTTTTTGAAATGCTTATCGCATTTACATTGGCTTTCTGTATTATTTTCATGGGTAAGTAGTTAAAATACGTTACAGAATCACAGAGTAATTGATCCATTTGGCCCGTTGTGTCTGTGGCAGCATTCCGAATGAACTATGCACATTATGGCATTTCCTAACCCTACACCATAAAACCATAGGATCCCGAGAGTGGCCTATCGAGACTGCACTGATTCTCCCGAAAGAGCATCTTATTCAGGCCCACCCTTTTGTAACCCTGTACATTTAGCATGACCAATCCACCTAACCTGCACATCTTTGGACTATGCAAGGAAACCTGAGCACCCAGAGGAAGCCCACGCAGACACGGAAAGAATTCCACACAGGCAGTCGCCCAAGGCTGGAATTGAACTGGGTGACTGAGGCAGCAGTGCTAACCACTGTGCTACACATTCATCCTTTTCAGATAATAACTCATTTCCCTCTTCTATGCTTCAATTGAACCTGCTTCTATCACCATCAGGCAGTGCATTTCAGATTGTAACAACTCACTGAGTTTCCCATGTCTCCATTGTTTCTTTTGCCTTAAATCTGTGCCCTCTCGTTCTCAATCCTTCCACCCATAGAAACAGGATTTTTCCTATCCTCTCACTCCAGGACCACTCATAACTTTGAATATATTGATCAAATTTCTTCTCAATTCTCCCTTCTCCACAAAAACAGTCCCAACTTCTCCAACTTATCTGGCTCTATGCAGATGGTGACTAATTGATTAGATATAGGAAGTACTATTTTGCTCTGAATGCTTGGGAGTTAAGGTAAGTGTGGGAGTTCAGGGAGGTGGGAGAGGGAGTACTGCTGTGTCTTGTTCTTTACTGTGTCCTCAGGTCAGTGGAGGCAGTTGCAGGCCAAGGCAGAAGGAGTGAACACATCTGTGTGATATCACAAGCTAATGACTGATTGGTGTGTCTTTCTCTCATCTATCTTTCTGACTTTGGAAATTAAGACTAGGTAGGGAAACAGAAATTGTGGAAAGTAAAGATTAGTGGTATAAGTAAAAACAAATTTAAGTTCTAAATCAAATAAATTCTAATTAAATAAAATAGATGTGCAGGGCCAGGCAATGTGTTATAGTTGCAACATGTGGGAGCTGGTGGACCCCATTGTTGTTCATAGTGACCATGTTTGTAGCAAATTTTGTTTGCTTGAGGAGCTTCAGTTCAGAATTAGTGAGCTGGAGCCTGAGCTTCAAACAGGGAGAGTTACCTGGAGCTGAGTTTCAGGAGGCAGTCACACCCCTTAGATTAACTGCCTTAAATTCTGTCAGTGGTCAGGTACAAGAGGGTGTGACAGTGAGTGAGGCAGGTGGAGGGATCCAAGGCTCTGCAGAAGCCTCAGCCCCTGCCCTTGTCCAATAGGTTCGAGATTCTTGCTCCCTGTGTGAATGGAAGCAGGGACTGTAGGGAGAATGAGCAAACTGACCATGACACCATGGTTCAGGGAACCCCCATTCAAGGGGGGGGGGGGGAGAGAAAAAACAAATGTAGTTATAATTGGGTATAGTATAGTCAGGGAAATAGACACTGTTTTCTGTAGCCAGGATCGAGAGTCTCAAAGGCCGTGTTGCCTGCCCAATGCCAAGGTTCCAGACATCTGCTTTGGGCTGGAGAGGAACCTATGGTGAGAGGGGGAGGACCCCGTGGTCATGATCCATGTAGGTACCAACGACATAGTTAGAACAGGACGGAGGATCTGTGTAGGCAGTTTGAGGAGTTAGGCAGTAAATGAAAAAACAGAACCTCCAAATTTACAATCTCTGGATTATTATCTGAGCTACGTACAAATTGGCAATGGATACATGAAATCAGAGGGATATATACATGGCTCAAAGACTGGTGTGGGAGAAGTGGGTTTCAGTTCGTGGGGCACTGGTATCAACACTGGGGAAATTGGGTGCTGTACCTTTGGGACGGCCTACATCTGAATTATGCTGGGACCAGTGTTCTGATGGACTGTATAACTAGGGAAATAGAGAGGGTTTTAAACTAAAGAATAGGGTGAGGGTTTAGTTGCACGGAAAATTAGGAAGTCAAAGTTAAAGAAGGTAGGAGTACAGGTTAGTGATGAGTCTGAGAGTCAAAAGAAGGCAAAAACAAGTGACAGATTATATGGAAGCCATATTGCACCAAGAACTTGTACAAGAGGTAGGAAATTGATTATTAAATGAACTTAAAGGCTTTGTATCTGAATGCACAAAGCATTTGGATTAAAATCAATGAATTAGCAGCTTAAATTAAGACAAATAGGTATGATTATGGCAGTTACTGTGATGTGGTTGCGGGGAAACCAGGTTTGTTTAAAGTTTATTTACTAGTATCACAAGTAGGTTTACATTAACACTGCAATGAAGTTACTGTGAAAATTCCCTAGTTGCCACACTCTGGCATCTTCAAGACTACAAGATAGGATAGTTGATGAACAGTAGCAGATATTTAAGGAGATATTCAAGTCCTCCCAACTAAAATATATTCCAGAGAGGAGGAAAGGTGGTAAGAGGAGGGAAAGAATTCCATGGCTAAGCAAGGAAGCTAAGGATAATATAAAGACAAAAATGAAGGCACACCATATTGTAAAAGTCAATGGCACATTGGAAGACTGAAAAGCTTTTAACAAAGAACAATACAGCACAGGAACAGGCCCTTTGGCCTTCCAAGCCCGCGCCGCTCCCTGGTCCAAACTAGACCATTCTTTTGTATCCCTCCATTCCCACTCCGTTCATATGGCTTTTAAAGATCAACAAAGGGTCAATAAAAAAGTAATAAAAAGAGCAAAGGTAAATTATGAAAAAACATTAGCGTAAATAAAATAAGTACAGGAAAAGCTTCAATAAGTATATAAAGAGGAAGAAAGTAGCTAAAGTGAATGTTCATCCCTTGGAAGATTAAACTTGGGTTGTTAATAGTGGTGAATGGAGAAATAAATTAATATTTTGCCTCAGTTTTCGCAGAGGAGAACATGAGTATTATCCCAATAGTAACAGAAACTGCAGGGCTTATAGAAAGCAGGAACTTAGAACTATCATTGTCACCAGGGAAAAGTACTGAACAAACTATTGGGATTGAAGGCTGGCAAGACCCCAGGGCCTGATGACCTCCATTCTAGGGTCTGAAATGAAATGGCGTTGGAGATAGTGGATCAGTTGATTACAATATTTCAAAATTCCCTGGATGTGGGAATGGTTCCGGTGGATTGGAAAAATGCTAATATGACACCCTAATTCAAAAACAGAGCAAAATGTCAGAAAGTGTAAGCCGATTAGTTTAACATCTGTTGTTGTGAAGTTGTTAGTATCAATTATAAAGAACATAATAACAGAACATTTAAAGTCAAAATGCAATCCATCATGGTTTTAAATCATGTTTGACTAATTTGCTTAAGTTCTTCGAAGATGTAACAAACAAGGTGGGTAACGAGGATCCTGCAGATGTAGTATATTTGGACTTCCAGAAGGCATTTGATTAGGTGGCACACAAAAGGTTAATACACAAGACTAGTTCACATGAGATTAGGGGTAATTTATTAGCTTAGATAGAGGATTGGCTAACCAACAGAAACAACTGTATGATGACATCAAGTTCCCATCCCATTATCAGACTCACCATGGACCACTCTCCGGAATTGGTTGCATTCTTGGACACACGCATCTCCATCAAGGACGATCACCTCAGCACTTCATTGTACCGCAAGCCCACGGATAACCTCACGATGCTCCACTCCTCCAGCTTCCACCCTAAACACATTAAAGAAGCCATCCCCTAAGGACAAGCCCTCCATATACATAGGATCTGCTCAGATGAGACGCTGAAAGACGCCCTCCTAAGAACAAAATATGGCACTCGACTCATCAATCGACAGTTCCGACGCGCCATAGCGACAAACCGCAACGACCTCCTCAGAAGACAAACACGGACACGGTGGACAGAGTACCATTTGTCATCCAGTACTTCCCCGGAGCGGAGAAGCTACGACATCTTCTCTGGAGCCTTCAATATGTCATCGATGAAGACAAGCATCTCGCCAAGGCCATCCCCACACACCCCCACTTCTTGCCTTCAAACAACCGCACAACCTCAAACAGACCATTGTCCGCAGCAAACTACCCAGCCTTCAGGAGAACAGTGACCACGATACCACACAACCCTGCCACAGCAATCTCTGCAAGACATGCCGGATCATTGACACGGATGCCATAATCTCAGGTGAGAACACCATTCACCAGGTACACGGTACAGACTCTTGCGATTCGGCCAACGTTGTCTACCTGATACGCTGCAGGAAAGGATGTCCCAAGGCATGGTATATTGGCAGGACCGTGCAGACGCTATAACAACGGATGAATGAACTCTGCTTGACAGTCACCAGGCAGAAGTGTTCTCTTCCTGTTGGGGAACACTTCAGCAGTCATGGGCATTCAGCCTCTGATCTTCGGGTAAGCGTTCTCCAAGGCGGCCTTCACGACACACGACAACGCAGAATCGCAGAGCAAAAACTGATAGTCAAGTTCCGCACACATGAGGATGGCCTCAACCGGGATCTTGGATTCATGTCACACTATCTGTAACCCCCACAACTTGCCTGGGCTTGCAAAATCTCACTAACTGTCCTGGCTGGAGACAGTACACACCTCTTTAACCTGTGCTTAACCCTTTCTCCACTCACATTGTCTGTACCTTTAAGACTTGATTACCTGTAAAGACTTGCATTCCAACCATTATGTTGTAAATTGAGTCTGTATCTATGTATGCCCTGTTTGTGAACACAACTCTTCACTCACCTGAAGAAGGAGTGACACCCCGAAAGCTTGTGCTACCAAATACACCTGTTGGACTTTAACCTGGTGTTGTGAGACTCCTTACTGTGCTAACCAACAGAAAGCAGAGAGTCGGGATAAATGGATCTTTCTTGAGTTGGCAAGATGTAACTTGTGAGGTGCCACAGGGTTTGGTCCTCGTGCGCCAACTATGTGTGATCTATGTTGATGACTTGGATACAGGGATAGTAGGTACTATAGTCAACTTTGCAGATGACACTGATATAGGTGGGATAGTAAGTTGCGATAATGAAATAAGAAATTTACAAATGAAAATGGATAGGTTAAGTGAATAGAGCAAAATTTGGCAGATGGAGTTTAACATGGATAAGTGTGAGGTTATCCATTTTGGTAGGAAAAATACAAGGGTAAAATTATTGTCTAAATGGAGAGAAAATTCATTGTGCTTTGGTGCAGAGGGATCTGAGTGTTTTCGTCCATGAATCGCAGAAAATAGTATACAGGTAAAGCAGGTAATAAGGAAGGCAAATGGAATCTTTGCATTTATTGCTAAAGCAATAGAATATAAAAGTAGTGAAGTGTTGCTGATATTGTACAAAGTATTAGTGAGACTACTTAGAATATTGTGTACAATTTTAGTCTCCTTGAGGAGAAATGTAGGGGGCGATTCTCCCATTTTCTGAAGCGTCTGGTCGGGAGAATCGCGTGTCGGCCATTTCGCGGGATTCGCGCATGCGTTCCCGATGCATGCGCGTCTCCCAGAGCCGGGGAACAGTCGCAGTCGGGACCGCGCTGGAAACTGGCAGGAAGAGAGGTAAGCAATTTAAATCTGTTTTAAATTTAGTTTAAATGTGATTATTGGGCCCGGCACGGAACTTGTCAGGCCCTATAGCATCTACCCCACCAGGAGTTCTTCATTCTGGCTGGGTTTAGAGTAGCTCTCCACATTCGGGGAACTAGCAGGAGCCCTTGCCGGAGTGAAGGGGGAGCATTCGGGGTCCCCCGGAGGGTCAGGCAGCAGGGAAGTGGTGCCACCTGGCAGTGCCAGCCTGTGCCCCTGGCACTGCCCAAGGGGCAAGGTGCCCATGCCCAGGGGGCACCTTGGCACTGCACTCCAGGCATCGAGCAATGCCGAGGTGGTGGAGCCTATTGTGGGCGGGGCCTGGGGTTATTGGTGGGATGGGGGGTCCCGCTGCCACTCTGCATTGGGATCGGTCTGAGCTGGAGGGAGGCTAGTGATTGGGGCAAACTATGGGGGGTGTTAGTCTGGCAGGGGTCTCTGGCTCCAGGGGAAGGGGGGCTGCCAGGGTGAGGGGGGGGGGGGGTGGTGGAGAGATCGCCACTACTGGGGGGCAGGGAATTGGGCTGGACATCAGGGCACTCCGGGGCGGGGGTGGTTCAGGGCTGGCCCGGGAATTGCTGTAAGGGCCGCGATTGGGCTGGCCAGCAAACGGGGACTCAGATCAGGGCCACTGTACATGCGCAGAGTTCTGGAGCTGTCAGGCCCGCACACCCCCCCTCCCCCCCGGGGTTTTTAATGATATTCACAATTGTGATCTCTGCATTGCACAGAATGGGGAGATTCAGATCTGAAGTTGCACTGAAAAAACAGTTGGGATTTACATCAGTTTTACCACCAATTCAGCACTTTTGGGAGAATCGTCCCCGTAGTTGCAGTGGAGTAGTTCAGAGGAGGTTCACTAGATTGATTCCAGAAATGAGCGATTGGGTAGTTTAGGTCAATACCCCCTGGAGTTTAGAAGAATGAGAGGAGATCTAATTAAGGTGTACAAGATGATAAGGAGGATTGACCAAATAGATGTGGAGAGGATGTTTCCTCTTGTAAGGCGACCTAGAACAAGAGGCCATAGATAGGATAATTGGTAGCCGATTTAAAACAGAGATGAGGAGAAATTACTTCTCCCAAAAGGTTGAGAGTCTGGAATTCACTACCCCAGAGCATGGTAGATGCCAGGACTTTGAGTAAGTTTAGTGAAGAGGTAGACAGATTGTTAATTAGTAAGGGTTTGAAGGGCTATGGTGAACGGGCAGATAAGTGGAGTTCAGGTCGAGATTCGATCAGCCATGATCATATTAAATGATGGAGCAGTCTCGAGGGCTTGAATTTCCTACTCTGTTCCTAGCTATTGTGATTCTTATGGTTCTTATGATTCCTGACATACATTTCTCCCAAATAAACCTCACTCAGAAGCACCATGGGAGCATGCAGAAGTCAAACCTAAGTGACAAAATGGAACCCAAACCCAAATGCCTGTAAGGTCCTGAATGAGTTCAAATAATGCTGTCTGTTGATCAGGGAAAGGAGGACAACTAATTGATCAATCCTCTGGTAAAGTGCATCAGGACGTAGACCAGGTAGATAACAGCCATCCCACCTCAGAGTTACAACAACAACCAGGTTTAGAGGCAACTCAACAGTACTCAATTGTTTGCCTTTCTCCAGGTGCTCTACCTCAGCTTCTCCATCCATGTGGGCACATGTCCACGCACACACAAGGCAAATCAGCACGTCCCGGTTCTTCATCTGAGGATGGTGGAAAAAGTTGAAGTAGTTGAAGTAGCCCAGGGATACAAATTTCGCCTGGCACCCCGGACATGCACATACTCTCTCAGGCATTGGTGCCCCAGCCTTTGCTGAGTGGGAGATTCAGTGATGGTAATTTAATTGAATGTTTAAGGTGATGGATGGGGTACTAATCAAACAGACTGCTTTGTCTTGAACCTTCTTGATTGTTGTTGAAACTACACTCACCCAGGCAAGTGGAGAGCATTCCACAGTCATGGGATTTTGTCCCAATTTGCTTAATTCTATAATTAGCATAATTATAATGCAGAATCTGCTGCATTAGCTTGTTTTCTTGTTTTATAACATATAGTATGGTGAAAATTAAGGTCATAAACAATACAGGAATTTGAATTGATTTAGTAATATGTTTTGCAGCGTCTCACTATTTCTCAGCACTTTTATCTCCACAAAAACTTCTGTTAATATAGGGCCTAGTAATAGGGAGCACTGAGATAATTGAAGGAAAGATTTTTGCCGGAATCATATCACTTCACGTTGGTGGGATTTTCCCATTCTGCTGCAGTGAATGGAGATTTGGCTGGCTGCTAAATTCTCTGATCTCGCTACAGTGGGAGCATGACGTGAACGGCAGGTAAGATCGCAACCTTTATTGCACAATGTGGTGCATAGGTTGGCTTGGAAGGAGAGGCCAGAAACAATGAAAGTGAAAGAAGTAAACACTTGCTTGGTCCATAAGAGAAAGTTCGTGGGTATTTGTTTTTTATATTTGTTCCTAGTATATGAGGGTGGCTGGTAAGGCCAGCATTTGTTGCTCAACCTTAGTTGCCCTTGAAAAGGTGGTGGTGAACCATCTTCTTGAACTGCTGCAATTGATATGTAGTTAAATTCACAGTGCTGTTTGGGAAGGAGGTCAGGATTTTGACCAAGTAATAGTGAAGGAATGGCAATATATTTCTAAGTGACGATGGTATGTGACTTCGAAGGGAACTTTCAGATACATCTGCTGCCCTTGACCATTTCGCTGGTGAGGTCATGGGATTGGAGGTGTCTTTTGAAGAAGCCTTGATGAGTTGCTGCAAGTCATCTTATAGATGGTACACACTGCTGCTACTGTGTGCTTCACGGTGGAAGGAGTGAATGTGTGAAAGAGTAAAGTACAGTTATTCAAGTGGAAACATACTGCAGTAAAATATTTTGGTAACAATCGACAGTTCCAAATGAATAAATCAAGACCACACAGATGCTATATTAAATTAATTTTAATTTAAGGCACGGTGCTACAGTGGTTCGCACTGCTGCCAAGGACCCGGGTTCGATTCCCAGCTTGGGTCACTGTCTGTGCAGAGTTTGCACATTCTCCCCATGTCTGTGTGGTTTCCTCCGGGTGCTACAGTTTCCTCCCACAGTCCAAAAGGCATGCTGGTTAGATGCTAAATTCTCTCTCAGTGTTGGAGTGTGGCAACTAGGGGATTTTTCACAATAACTTCATTGCAGTGTTCATGTAAACCTACTCATGACACTAATAAATAAACTAAACTAATTTTATGAAGGATTTAAAATATCGCCAATAAAAACAAAGTGCTGGAAAAACTCAGCAGGTTTGGCAGCATCCATGGAGAGGGAAACAGAGTTAACTTGTGAGTCCAATATGACTTCTTTTGAACTGAAGGGAGCTAGAAATGTGATGAGTTTCTGCTGCTGAAAACGTGGGGAGGGTCAGGTAGAAAAAAAGGAAGATCAAAATTAGGTTCGAGGCTGGTAGAAATTAAATGGGTGGGATTTTCCAGCACACCCGTGGCGTGTTTTCGGGTAGCAGAGGTGGCTCATTGTTGATCGCCAGCTGGATCTTCCGGTACTGCCGATGTCTACATCAGTTTGCGTAGCCTGTCTGTCCTGTCGCTGGGGGGGGGGGGTCACCTTTAGTGTGACCAGAAGATCTGGCTGGTGGGAAGGGCCAGAAAATCCTCCCCATTAAATGACAAAGATGTCGTGGAACAAAAGGCAACAGAAGTGGTAATGATCATAGTAAAGTAACAAAGCCTTTGTTCAGACTAAGTATTAATGACAGAATGAAGGACAGTGACACATGAAATCATAAACATGAAAACAGGATACAGATTGATACTTGGCAAAGAAAAGAATCAAAATGGAGGGCAAAGTTTACAGTCATGAAGTTGTTGAACTTGGTGTTGAGTCCTGAAGGCTGTAAAAGTGCCCTATCTGGAAGCTATCCCTCATGCTTGCACCTAGCTTCACTGGGACATTGTAACAGACCGAGGATAGAAATGTGAACATGAAAGCAAGATGGTGAATTAAAAGGACAAGCAACCAGAAGGTTGGAATCATACTTGCAGACTGGGCTGAGGTATTCGCAAGTGGTTACTCAGAGTCTGTTTGGTTTCCTCAGTGTATAGGAGACTGCATTGTGGGCTGTAAATGCAATATACTAAGTTGAAAGAAGTACAAGTAAATTGCTGCTTTAGCTGGAAGGACTGTTTGGGGCCTTAGATGGTGAAGAGAATGTTGGTAAAAGGACAGGTTTTACGCCTCCTGTGACTGCATGGGAAGTACTGAGACGTTTGGGGTGTCGGAGGAGTGGACCAGAATGTTGGGGAGATCACAGTTCCTTCTGAATTCTGACAGGGGAGGGGAGGGAAAGATGTGAGTGGTGGCATCACACTGGAGGTGGCAGAAATGGCAGAGTATGATCCTTTGAATATGGAGGCTGGTGAGGTGGAAAGTGGGGCAAGTGGAACCCTATCGTAGTACTGGGGGTTAGAAAAAGGGGCAAGGTCAGAAGTGCAGATCGGACATAGGTCAACCAGAGTGTGGGGAAATCCTCTTTTTTGTTTCAAGTTTCCAGCATCCACAGTATTTTGCTTTTATTTTAACACATTGGTACTTCTTTTGCAGGAAAGTCACAAAGTACGAAGAACATTGACTCATTACTTTTCACCATTTTTCAAGTTACTATTGTTCATCAATATGGATATGATATGTTGCATGGCATTGATCCCATTATGACCTATATCCTGATTTGCCTGTTGATATTTGGATGTATTATCTGTAAAAACATACTTATTGCTATGCTAACCAAAACCTTTATCAGGTAGGTGTATCAAAAGTCCAAAAGAAATATAGATGCATTAGTTCATTTACAAATGAAAAGTGATACAGTTCAATAACATAACAGCAGTATTCTTTGTAATTACTTAGTAGATTATGAAATTATTACTTTATTCTGGATATTTTTTTAACCAAATACATGGGATTTCTGAAATAATAAAGAACCTGAAAATGTTTGAAGGACATGTCAAACCAATGATTAAAACCTAAAGACAGAATGCCGACTGGAGATGCAGTAACTAAGCTTTCTAATTTCAGGTTCCTGTTTTGCTTATTATACATCGTATATATTAAGTTCCTGTATCAGCCTAGATTGTAGTTGAGATAATACAACTGACTTCTATGTCCAAACCGGTGACCGAAAATTTAGTCAGAAATGTCCACACCAATGTAGGCGGAATTTGGACAGCTACAAGAAAATGAGTGCAAATCCCACCAAACAAATTCTACATTAAATTTAGACTTCAGCCTGTCCAGTTAATAGAATGGATGCTCAGTTTATTATTTAATCATTGATTTCTTTAGATGTGTTCTTCTAAAACCATGGTTCAACTCTAGGTAGCCAATGCCAACTTTGCTACTGGTGAAGCTGGTTTTAGGATTTGCAATGAATGTCCCAGATCCCTGGGAATTCTGGCAATGCTGTCCTTCTGGCATGGTGAAAAGCACAAGAATGATTCACCATGAAACATGGTCTTATTAGCACTCTTAGGTCAAACAGCTTGGAAGAGACATGCGGCTAAGTAATTCTTAGTTTAGTAAGCTAGAAAAAATGGGTGTGGCGTTCTCATGTATCAAATTGTCTCCTACAGAACTGGTCACAAATCTTTATGCCTGGAATGTAAGACACCATCTCAGTGCTGAGGCAGTGGGTAATTCAGAGAGGGGTGGCCGGAAAATTAGAGGATACCATGTTTGGTTGAAATTTCAATGTCTTTAACTCATTTGCAGATCTTACCAGTGACAGGAACCATGGAGGGTTGACTTCTGATATTAAAATGGCGGGACACCAACTAAGACAGAGGCTAATTAACTAAGAATTTGGGGGTGATTTGAATTTTATCAGTTGAGCATAGGGACCATGGAGCTTTGGAACCCTACCTGAGATGGCAGTGAGGTTGGGGGTAGCAAGGGAGTGGGATAACTGCTGGCCCTGTAACAAAACCAATGCGAGAACCAGTGTGCAGTGACGGGAAGGGTACTGTGCAAACAGCATGGGCAAATGTTGGCCAATGTGGGGAAGAAGGTGCCAGATTCACACAGGTGCAGTGGTGTTTTCCGTGAAGACAGGGCTCAGAGCATGTTTGTGGTGGATGAGGGAGCCACTTTGTTTATAGGCCTAGGATTGAGAAGGAGATCAACTGCCCTGGGTTTAATTCACACAGACCCCCAGAGGCAGGTTGTCTCAGAGGGAGGCAGGTCAAGGTACTTGTGTGGCCACATCACCAAACTCAAGACAAGCAAAAAGGCCTGCCTCAAGGTGGGCATAATGCAGAAGGGCACAAATGTGCCTATCCCCAAAAGGCTGAACTTTCTGCAAAGGTCCAAGTTGCAGTATCAGTGGGAACTGAGGATCTCCAGGAAGGCTGTCACTGCTCTCTACACCATGCTGCATGATGAGGATATTAAAATGGCGGGACACCAACTAAGACAGAGGCTAATTAACTGAGGACGGTCACCTCAGCACTTCACTGTACCGCAAGCCCACGGATAACCTCAGGATGCTCCACTTCTCCAGCTTCCACCCTAAACATGTTAAAGAAGCTCCCGTCATGCCCTCCGTATACACAGGATCTGCTCGGATGAGGAGGATCGGAACAGGCACCTCCAGATGCTGAAAGATACCCTCATAAGAACAGGATATGGCGCTCGACTCATCGATCGACAGTTCCGATGCGCCACAGCGAAAAACCGCACCGACCTCCTCAGAAGACAAACATGGGACACGGGGGACAGAGTACCCTTCGTCGTCCAGTACTTCCCCGGAGCGGAGAAGCTACGACATCTTCTCCAGAGCCTTCAACATGTCATCGATGAAGATGAACATCTCGCCACTTCTTGCCTTCAAACAACCGCACAACCTCAAACAGACCATTGTCGGCAGCAAGCTACCCAGACTTCAGGAGAACTGTGACCACGACACCACAAAACCTTGCCACAGCAACCTCTGCAAGACGTGCCGGATCATCGATACGGATGCCATCATCTCACGTGAGAACACCATCCACCAGGCATGCGGTACATACACTTGCAACTCGGCCAACGTTGTCTACCTGATACACTGCAGGAAAGGATGTCCCGAGGCATGGTACATTGGCGGGACCATGCAGACGCTACGACAACGGATGAATGAACACCGCTCGACAATCATCAGGCAAGAGTGTTCTCTTCCTGTTGGGGAACGCTTCAGCGGTCACGGGCATTCGGCCTCTGATCTTCGGGGAAGCGTTCTCCAAGGCGGCCTTCACGACACACGACGATGCAGAGTCACTGGACAGAGACTGATAGCCAAGTTCCGCACACATGAGGACGGCCTCAACCGGGATCTTGGGTTCATGTCACACTATCTGTAACTCCGACGACTTGCCTGGGCTTGCAAAATCTCACTAACTGTCCTGGCTGGAGACAATACACATTTCTTTAACCTGTGCTTAACGCTCTCTCCACTCACGTTGTCTGTACCTTTAAGACTTGATTACCTGTAAAGACTCGCATTCCAACCATTATTTTGTAAATTGAGTTTGTGTCTTTATATGCCCTGTTTGTGAACAGAACTTGCACTCACCTGATGAAGGGGCAGCGCTCCGAAAGCTTGTGGCTTGTGCTACCAAATAAACCTGTTGGACTTTAACCTGGTGTTGTGAGACTTCTTATTGTGCTTCTAGATCTTTCCAAGGTTCCACTGGAAGCAACTTTGATGTGCACCTGATATCAGTGGGCCTATTATTTTAGTAAGAGTAATTTGATGTATCTGGCTGAAAAACAACAGTAAACATTCACTATCTTCACAACAGAAGATGATGGTCAGAATTCTCTGGTCTCGTATGCCCTGCTACTGCTGCTAGTACAGATCAGATGGACTTTATTACAAATGATAACTTTATGGCCATCATTACTGAGACTAACTTTCAATTCTAGATTTTCTTAATTGAATTTAAATTCCACCAGTTGCCATGGTGGGATTTGAACCCATACCTCCAAATCATTAGTCTGGGCTTCTGGATTACTGGTACATTACCATTGTCAAGCAAACACTATAACTCCTGCCACGAAACACAAACAGAAACTTGGTTCCCACTCTGTTCCCTGATGCAGGCTAGATTTCTGCTGCCATTGACATCACTATTTTATGCTCTCTCCACTTCCCTGTCACTCACTCCCCGTTCCTTGCACAGCTGCTCCCTCCCTGCTCTCCTTACTACTCCCACTCCCTTTAACACTCCGTACACCCTGATGTCTGCTTGACCTTTCTCTCCCGCTCTCTTTGCCACTCCGTATCACTTCCCGCTTCTTTCTACTTCCCACTCCCTCCCACTTACCACTCTCTCCCACTCCTTTTGTCTGCCTTCTACTGCTGCTCCCTTCTCTGCTCCCTCCTGCTTGGGTTGAGAAGCATGTGTCTAATTGGTCCAGATTCACAAGGCTTCTACTAAAATTCCTGATTTCCAGGAACAGGGTGGGGTATTATTTCGTGAAAAATTAACAAGAGGTTAGCTGCTAAAGCAATCAGCCATTGATGTCTTGGGCATTGGATCTCAGATAGCTACCGAAGCGTCAGTCTTGTTGCTTTGTGAAACTGGAATTTCATCAGATTTGTAGAAATTCTTCTGAAACTGCTCAGTCATCTAAAGCCTCATTTAACAATTAGGTGCAATCCACCTAGAAATTTTGTTTTAATCTTCAACAAGCTTAGTTTTGGACCTCCCAAAAAAATGGTTTTGCTTTTGGACCAAGGGTGGGCTCATCACTTACCCAAGGTCCAAGCGTCTCTTCCAGGAAGGTCAGCAAGGACTAGTGCGGCTCTGAGCATTACATTACCGACTCAGCCAGGACAGAGAATTTGGCTCCAAACACCCATCACCAGCCATTCAATGTTCAATAGATTGATTGCCTTATCGCCTTTTTGGAGTTTAAATTTCTTTCAGGAAATGAACTAAACACACTATACTGAGGAATAACTTTCTAAAACATCACTTTACTTACAAAGCTACTTTTTTGAAGATATTAATCTTTCCCACTTTGTCTTTATTTATTTTTCTGCAGGGACCAGGATGATATGTCAACCAAAATAGTTATGCAACGATTGACTGTTCTTATGCAGAGAGATAAGAGTTGGCTCTTCTACTTTGACCGGCTTGCATCACACTATTATATCTGTAAACTAGGCATGCCTCTGACCATCCATGAGAACAATGGTACTAATGCTTCATTCTTTAAATGTTCCTTCATAACAATCACAGTAAGTGTTTGGGTAAAATATAAGAAAGTTTTGTTTATTCTTTTATGGTTGCAGTTGCTGCTGAGTTTTCAAGTAGTTGGCCTCATCCCAAAACCTGACGCACAACAGAAGTGCCTCATAAAAAACCACATCTGATGGAGTGGGAAGTCACCAGTTCTTAGCAATTTAAAGATAAGATTGGGAGACTCGATATAGAGTCCATGCCTGTTCTCAACTTGGCATATGTTTCATCTTGGGTTTGAGGTTTGGATGGAGTTTCTTTAGGGCTTGCCTCTTACCTTAAGTATGCTGCTGTAGACTGTTATTCATAAAAACCATTCTGGTTTACATCTCAGTATTCTACATTAGGTAGTATTTCTGATTCCTACCAGATCTCAGTCTCTTAGTCATGTGAAATTGCATCATAGTTATATCATGTTTACCCTTTACATCTCCCCCCAAGTCTTTATCATGGCTGTATACATCCTCCAATATCACCCCACAGTGTCATAGGGGGCGATCTTACCAAAAACATTCTAAGTGCCGAACAATTGTGAAAATGGGAGTTTCAGAACTTTTTTTTGGCAAGGTCAATAGTACAATTTTGTGTCACTCTGCAAAAAAAATGCACAATCGGTTTCCTGCCAGAAGGGAAGGGGGAGGGGCCTAAGCTCGCCGGTAAGCCGGTAGCTGACAGTAGAGAGCTCAATCACACATGTGCAGATTTCTCTGTTCTGTGTCACCTCCACCCCTTGGATAGTGGCCATTCCTCACCCCTGGTTGATCGCAACACCCCCCCCCCCCCCCCCCCCCCCCAGCCCAGCCTGGTCGATCATCCCCATCCTGGCCTGGTTGATCATCCCCACCCTGGCCTGACCACCCCTCGGTCGATCACCAGTTGCAGAGTGCGCAACTGCCCTCCCCCTGCCACTGTCTGATCCCAGATGCAGAGTGCATAGATTTCCCTGACTACCTCCCCATAGGCCCTGCCCCCACCCAGGCCCCACCCCTTCCTCTTGGGCCTGACCCTCAGGCTCCGCCTCCTTCACACTGCCTAGAGCTCGGTGGGCACTGCCAGTGTGCCAGACTGCCCAATGGGCATTGCCAGGGTGCCAAGCTGGCAGTGCTGGGCTGGCACTACCCAGCAGGCACTGTCCATTACTCCCAACCTCAGAGGGCCTCAATAATCTCTGGTTCCACCCCGAGGCCGTATGACAGGTCCATTGACAGGGAGCATACATGATCCTCACCCATGAGGACCTTCAGCGGCGAGGCTGCTAAGGCAAGTGAGCCCAGACGATTGCTTTTCCAGGCTCACTTATAATATTTAAATCCACACTTAAATCGATTTAAATATTGGGATCAGCCTCGTGCAGTTCCTGGGCGCAAGGCTGATCTCACCAGAAATCCGGGCCTGGTGAGATTGTGAGAGGTGAGAAATTGGGCGCGAACCCGATTTTTCAACTCTCTCACGATCTGAATGGCTTTCCCCACCCATTGACCATCAACTGGCGGGAGGAGAAGATAAAATCACCCCCACAGACGTCACAGGCTTAGCGTGCGATCTTTCTGCAGTGAGCCAGGAAGATAGAGGTGCTTTCTCAGCGAAAGGCATCTTCGCAGCCCAAAAATGGCATGAAGCCAATTTAAATATTCATGACATGTGCCGAAAATCACAGCTGGTCCCCACCAATAGGAGGCCATTCAACTCCCTGGGTGGTTTGATCATGGTTGGCAGTACCAATGGGGTAATGCTAGCCTGGCACTGCCCCATCATAGCTGTGATGTGGAGATGCCGGCGTTGGACTGGGGTGAACACGGTAAGAAGTCTCACAACACCAGGTTAAAGTGCAACAGGTTTATTTGGTAGCAAATACCATAAGCTTTCGGAGCACGACTCCTTCGTCAGATGGAGTGGAAATGTGCTCTCAAACAGTGCAAACAGACAAAATCAAGTTGCAGAATACTGATTAGAATGCTAATCCTACAGCCAGCCAGGTCTTAAAGGTACAGACAATGTGGGTGGAGGGAACATTAAACACAGGTTAAAGAAATGTGTATTGCCTCCAGACAGAACAGCTAGTGAGATTCTACAAGTCCAGGAGGCAAGCTGTGGGGGTTACTGATAATGTGACATAAATCCAACATGCCGGTTTAGGCCGTCCTCATGTGTGCAGAACTTGGCTATCAGTTTCTGCTCAGCGACTCTGCGCTGTCGTGTGTCGTGAACGCCGCCTTGGAGAACGCTTACCTGAAGATCCAAGGCTGAATGCCCGTGACTGCTGAAGTGCTCCCCCACAGGAAGAGAACAGTCTTGCCTGGTGATTGTCGAGCGGTGTTCATTCATCCGTTGTTGTAGTGTCTGCATGGTTTCCCCAATGTACCATGCCTCAACTTGATTTTGTCTGTTTGCACTGTTTGAGAGCACATTTCCACTCCATCTGACGAAGGAGCAGTGCTCCAAAAGTTTATGGTATTTGCTACCAAATAAACCTGTTGGACTTTAACCTGGTGTTGTGAGACTTCTTATCATAGCTGTGCCAGGGACAGTGCAAAGTGTTGGGGCTTGAGTTGGAGTGGGGCCTGAGTGGGGATGGAGCAATGATGGCAGGGAGGCAAGGGGGGAGCTCCGCAGTGGCGGGAGGGTGCTCTGCAGGGGTGGTGATTTGCGGGTGGGAAATTTCTGCAAAGCCTGTCTAAATCTACAACTGAGGAATACAATGGAATACTATCCACTTGTCTGGATAAGTCAGCTCCAACAAGACTCAAGAAGCTCAACCCAGGACAAAGTAGATGCTTGATTGCATCCCCTCACCACCTCCCATTAATTCCTCCCACCACCCAAGGACAGCAGCAACAGTGTGTACCAGCTTGGATAAAAGACTGGCTAACTAACAGAAAACAGAAAGCCAGGATAAATGGGTCTTTTTCTGGTTGTGAAGATGTAACTAGTGGAGTGCCACAGGGTTCAGTCCTCAGGCCCCAACCACTTATAATTTATATTAATGACTTGGAACAAAGAACAGTACAGCACAGGAAACAGGCCCTTCGGCCCTCCAAGCCTGTGCCGCTCCTTGGTCCAACGAGACCAATCGTTTGTATCCCTCCATTCCCAGGCTGCTCATGTGACTATCCAGGTAAGTCTTAAACAATGTCAGCGTGCCTGCCTCCACCACCCTACTTGGCAGCGCATTCCAGGCCCCCACCACCCTCTGTGTAAAAAACATCCCTCTAATATCTGAGTTATACTTCGCCCCTCTCACCTTGAGCCCGTGACCCCTCGTGAACGTCACTTCTGATCTGGGAAAAAGCTTCCCACCGTTCACCCTATCTATCCCCTTCATAATCTTGTACATCTCTATTAGATCTCCCCTCATTCTCCGTCTTTCCAGGGAGAACAACCCCAGTTTACCCAATCTCCCCTCATAGCTAAGACTTGGATGCAGTGATTGTAGCTACCATAATCAAATTTGCAAATGACGCTAAAATCGGTGGGATAGTAAATTGTGATAATGAAATAAGAAATTTACAAATAGATATGGATAGGTTAAGTGAATGGCGTTACATTTGGCAGATGGAGTTTAACGTGATTAAATGTTAGATTATCCATTTTAGTAGAAAAAACACAAAGGCAAATTATTACCTATATGAAGAGAAACTTTGGAGTGCTTCGGTGCAGAGGGATCTGGGTGTCCTCGTGCATGAATCACAGAAAACTAGTATGCAGGTACAGCAGATAATAAGGAAAGCAAATGGAATCTTGGCATTTATTGCTGAAGCAATATAGTATAAAAGTAGTGAAGTGTTGCTGCGACTGTACAAAGCATTAGTGAGACCACACTTCAAATATTGTGTATTATTTTGGTCCCCTTGAGGAGAAATGTAGTTGCATTGGAGGCAGTTCAGAGGAGGTTCACTAGATTGATTCCAGAGATGAAGCTCTCTCACGAAGAGAGATTGGGCAGTTTAGGCTGATACTCACTTGAGTTTTGAAGAATGAGAGGAAATCTAATTGAGGTGTACAAGATGATAAGACAGGTTGACAAAGAGGATGTTTCCTCGAGAACTAGAAGCCATAGTTTTAAGATAAGGGTTAAGAGAGATGAAGAGAAATTACTCCTCTCAATGTTTAAGTTTAAGTTTATTTATTAGTGTCACAAGTACGCTTACATTAACATTGCAATGAAGTTACTGTGAAAATCCCCTAGGGTCATGAGTCTGTGGAATTCATTACCCCAGAGCTTGGTGGATGCCAGGACATTGAGTAAATTTAAGGAAAAGGTGGATAGATTTTTAAGTAGTAAGGAATTGAAGGGCTATGGTGAATGGGCAGTAAAGTGAAGTTGAGGCTGAGATGAGATCAGCCATGATTGTATTAAATGACAGAACAGGCTCAAGGGGCTGAATTGCCTACTCCTTTTAGTTCTTATGATTCTTATGATCTGCAAGGTGCACTGCAATAGTTGAACGAGGCTCCTCCGACAGCACTCTCCAACCCACAACCTCGAACATTTAGAAGGACAGGCATGTGTAGCAGGCACATGGGAACGTCGCGTCGACATATAAACTCCTCTCCACACAACATCCTGACTAGGAACTGTATTGCAGTTCCTTCACTGTCAAAGGCTAGAATTTTCCCATAATCTGTCAAAGTGTCAGGCTCTGACTGAAAATCGGAGTGTATCTCTCCAGCTGCACAACCAAGTTTTCAGACCAGATTACACTCTGACAAAAAAACATGAGGGCGTGGTTTACACTGTCAGTCTGGCAGTGCCTGGTAGAGCTGGCAAGTCTGGCTCCGCAGAGATCTGAGCGCCATATCTAAAGGGCGCCCGATCAGCAGAGAGCTGAACTTTCCCCAGAAGCCACCCCCAACCCCACCACAAAGATATCAGCGCTCTCCCTCCCGCAACCCCGCTCCACAGCACAATCATCTGGGACTCTACTCCCTCCATGGCAGTATCGCCAGCGCTTCCCTGTTCAATGCTAGGTGTCTCCTCACTGCCCACTCATCCCTGTGACTGCAAGTCCCAAAATGCCTGTACCCTCCCCATGCCAGCATTCCTCCCCTCAGTGGCTGTGCCCCCTGTCACTGCCAAGTCCCTGCTTTCAAAGGCCTTGGTGCTTCCCCCCCACGCCTTCTCCTCGCCATAATTAATAATCCCATCATCCCCACATGGGCCCCTCAGAGGCATTCCTGGGGTGATCCCTACAACTGATTCACACCTTCATGTACCTGATGTCGGCGAGGTATGAATATGAAATGAGGGAGATCATGTAGCGGGAAAGCGCATTAATAATATTAAAATTTGTTTAAATGATTTCTAATGAGATCCTTGTCCTTTTTGGGTGAAACCTCGTTATGTCATTGGTAAGGGATGTGGAAAATCAGGAAATGCATTTCTCGATTCTCGCGGGATTTTGTGCCCACACCGCTGTTCTTGCTGATGGCTATCACAGGTGCAAAATTGCCTCCATAGAGTCAAAAACCTGAAATTTCCTCCTTAAAGGCACTGTGGATGCATCTACACCACATGGGCTGCAGCTCACAACCATGTTCTCAAGGGCATTTAGGTAACTAGTGCTGGGCTTGCCAGTAACACTCATCCCATAAATAAATGAAAAATGTGTTGCAGCCTGTGAAAAGGGTCCAAAGAATCGCAAATTTTAAATGAACACAAAGGCTGTGATTCTCCCGAATTGGGGCTGAGTGCTCATGCCAGTGGGAGACCTAGATGCTAATTAATTCATATCGGGCAACCTGCCGGCCAGCCCCGCTGTTCTGGGACCGGGCCACTGTTTTTAAAGAGCAACCCGATCTCCACACTCGGAGACAGGGTCACCCCCCCCACCTCCCACAAAAATATAAATGGTGACCCCCACACTAACCAGGAAGTGCCACCAACCTGTCACCAAAGAGGGACATCCTATATCCCCCAGCCACAAATACTGTGTGACCCCCCCACCACACGGGTGTGAGGGTGACCTGACCTGACCTGACCCTCCCCCTTCCCCCCCCCCCCCCCCCACTCAGGTGCCCCATCCCTGTCAGACCTCCCACTGAGCTCTCCTTCCTCACCAGATCCCCACTCAGCCCCCCCCCCCCCCCCACTCAGACTGCCTCACTCAGGACCCCTCTGCCCTCAGACCCTCCCACTTAGGCTCTCTTCCCCAAAGATCCTCCTGCCCAGGCTCCTTAATGCAACAAACCTTGGTAATGCCAACAGTGCACTGCCCATTGGCACTGTGGTACTGATACCCTGGCCTGGCGCCTTGGGCCCGTGCATGCTCAAGGAGGTAGGGCCAGTGGCCATTTGCCTGTTTGCTGCCGCCAGGCTGCAGAGGAAAGGTTCCTTAAGGGTCCTGGGGGTTGTGTTGGCTTCAGCTGGGGGTAGGTGGTTGACCTCGCCAATCTCCACTAGGGTAGGGGTTGTGGCTGGACTGCCCCTTCTAGCCCTGGCTGACCTGAAATCACCTCTGGCATGGCGATTTCAATAAGAGTTTTAACAACACCAGGTTAAAGTCCCAGGTTTATTTGGTAGCAAATGCCATTAGCTTTCGGAGTGCTGCTCCTTCGTCAGATGGAGTGGAAATCTGCTCTCAAACAGGGCACAGAGACACAAAATCAAGTTACAGAATACTGATTAGAATGCAAATCCCTACAGCCAACCAGGTCTTAAAGATACAGACAATGTGAGTGGAGGGAGCATTAAGCACAGGTTAAAGAGATGTGTATTGTCTCCAGACAGGACAGCCAGTGAGATTCTGCAAGTCCAGGAGGCAAGCTGTGGGGGTTACTGATAGTGTGACATAAACCCAACATCCCGGTTTAGGCCGTCCTCATGTGTGCGGAACTTGGCTATCAGTTTCTGCTCAGCGACTCTGCGCTGTCGTGTGTCGTGAGGGCCGCCTTGGAGAACGCTTACCCGAAGATCGGAGGCTGAATGTCCGTGACCGCTGAAGTGCTCCCCCACAGGAAGAGAACAGTCTTGCCTGGTGATTGTCGAGCGGTGTTCATCTGTGCCCTGTTTGAGAGCAGATTTCCACTCCATCTGACGAAGGAGCAGCGCTCCGAAAGCTAATGGTATTTGCTACCAAATAAACCTGTTGGACTTTAACCTGGTGTTGTTAAAACTCTTACTGTGTTTACCCCAGTCCAATGCTGGCATCTCCACATCATGGTGATTTCACACAGCCCTGTGATTGATGTCTGCTTTCCTGCCTGACAACTGTGAGGGGGGAGGAGGCCTGAGTTGGGGGGGCCTGAAGTGACCAGGAAGCCTTAATGCCCATGCCCCTCTCCCAGCCGCCCACCCCCCTTCCCTCCCCCCACCCCCGGTCACCTGGCAGGATTTTAAATCATTGCAGCATTGCAGCACTTCATTCTGCAGCAAAGATTTTTCCTTTCTCTCTGTCAGAAGCTCCGGGTGTGAGCAGATTCCTTTGAAGTCCTCCGACTGAGAAGAGGTGTCAATTTCACTTAGGGGTGGGGGGCGCTTTCCAGACTGCCCGGCTTTGCACTCAGCCCCAAATGCACACAGCTTTGATTTGTAGTTGTGGTTTCCCAGCAAGCTGAAATCATTGAAAGTCAGTCCATTGCACTGGAAGCCTTTGATCGCAAACAAGTTCAATGTGCAATTCCTCGTAAAAGATTCAGTGTCAGATCAAGGGATTTTGACCATCCTCCAGACACTTGTGTTTATTTTGATTTCCCTTCATGGTTGATTACACCTCAGGTACCCCATTGACCCTGATCACAATGTAGACAAGAGTCTAAGCCTGATTGACAGCCTGGGGTTTCAGTCCAAGCCATCGTGATTCACAATTGGGGCTAGTGGGCCCCGAGAATCCCCCCAAAATTCCTTGAAACATTGATAACTTGTCAAAGTTTATGTCCTTAAAAGAAACATAGAAAATAGGTGCAAGAGTAGGCCATTTAACCCTTCGCGCCTGCTCCAACATTCAACATGATCATGGCTGATCCTCTATCTCAATGCCATATTCCAGCACACTCCCAATACTTCTTGACACTTAGAGTCGAGAAATCTATCTATATCCTTTTCAAATTTGGCCTCCACAACCTTCTATGGTAGAGAATTCCACATGTCCACCACCCATTGACTGAAGAAATTTCTCTTCATCTAGTCCTAACTACCCCATATCCTGAGACTGCGACCTCTTGTTCTAGACCCTCTAGCCAGAGGAAACAACATCCCTGCATCCAGTCTGTCTGGCCCTGTCAGAATTGTATACATTTCAATTAGATCCCCTCTCATTCTTCTGAATTCCATTGAATAAAAGCTCAGTCAATCTAATCTCTCCTCATACAACAATCCTGCCATCCCAGAAATTAGTCTGGTGAACCTGCATTGCACTCCCTCTATGGTCAGTACATCATTTTGTTTTAGATATGGAGACCAAAACTGCACGCAATACTCTAGGTGTGTGATCTCACCAAGGTCCTGCATAGTTGCAATAACACATCCTGGCTCCTGTACTCAAGTCCTCTTGCAATGAAGGCCAACGTGCCATTGGCCTTCCTAACTGCTTGCTCTACCTGCATATTTGCTTTCAGTGACTGGTGCACTAGGACACCCAGGTTCCTTTGTACATTTCCCAATCTATCGCCATTTAACTAATACTCTGCCAGTCTGTTTTGCTGTTTGAAGTGGGTGACTTTATATTTATTTATGTTATACTGCATCTGCACATATTTGCCCAATCACTCCACTTTTTAAAATCACCTTGGAAGCCTCTTAACATCCTTCTCACCGCTCACCTTCCCACAAAGTTCTGTGTCATCAGCAAATTTGGAAATATTGTTTTTGATTCTCTCATCCAAATCATCGATGTATATTGTGAATAGCTGGGGCCCAAGCACTGATGCCTGCAAGACCCCACTAGTCACTGTCTGCCACTTCAAAAAAAAACATTTATTCTTACTCTCTGTTTCCTATCTGCTAACCAATTCTCAAACCATGCAAATATATTATGCCCAATCCCATGTGCTTTAATTTTGTACACTAATCTCCTATGTGTGGTTTTATCAAAAGCTTTCTGAAAATCCAAATACACCACATCCACTGGTTCACCCTTACCTATTTTCTTTATTACATCCTCAAAAAATCTCCAGCAGGTTTGTCAAACATGATTTCCCTTTCATAAATCCATGTTAAATTTGTCTAATCCTGTTGATATTTTCTAAGTGTTCTGTTATCACATCCTTTATAATAGGCTCTAGCATTTTGTCCACGATTGATGTTAGGCTAGCTAGTCTGTAATTCACTGTTTTCTCCTCTCTTTCTTTAAATAGCAGGGTTACATTTGCCACTCTCCAATCTGCCAGGACTGTTCCAGAATCTTTTTTGTTGATTTGTTGTCCATTTTGGATGATGACAACTGACGCATCCACTAGTTTCATGGCCACCAACTTTAGTGCCCTGGGAAATAGATTATCAGATCTTGGAGATTTATTGGCTTTTAGTCCCATTAATTTCTCCAACACTATTTTTCGAGTAATACTAATTTACTTCAAATCCTCCTTCTTACTAGATCCTTGATTCCTAAGCATTTCTGGGAAATGATTTGTGTCTTTCTTCATGAAGACATAACTAAAGTTGTTGTTTAATTGCTCTGCCATTTTCTTGTTCTCTGTTATAAATTCTCCTCTTTCAGATTATAAGGGACCTCCATTTATCTTCACTAATCTTATTCTTTTTATACTTTTATAGAAGCTTTTATAGCTGCTTTTATGTTACTTGTAAGTTTATTCTTATACTCTATTTTTTCCTTCTTAATCAATCTCTTTGGTCTCCTTTTCTGAATGTGGAACTTCTCCAAATCCTCAGGCTTGTTACTTTTTCGAGCAACTTTATAGGACTCCTCTTTGGATCTAATAGCATACTTAATTTATTTGGTAAGCCATGGTTGGGGCTGCTTTCCTGGTTTTGTTTTTGCATCGGAAAGGAATGTATAACTTTTGCAATACATCCATTCCTTGAATATTTGCCTATCCACCATTATGCCCCTCAACAAAGTTGCCCAATCTGTTTTAGCCAACTCACGCCTCAGACCTTTGTAGTTTCTTATATTTAGATTATGGATCCTGGTTTCAGATCGGACCTCTTCACTTTCCATCCTGATGAAAAATCATATTATAGAACATTACAGCGCAGTACAGGCCCTTCGGCCCTCGATGTTCCGTAAAGGACCCCACACAACAAGATTATTTATTAACCACTTCTCATTGCATAATACCAAATCAAGGATGGCATGTTCCTTACTTGGTTCCTCAACATACTGGTCTAAAAAAAACATCTGGTACACTCTCCAGGAATTCAACTGCCACAGTATTGTTGCTAATTTGGTTTGCCCAATCTATATGTCGATTAAAGTCACCCACGATTACTGTAGCATCCTTGTTACGTGCATCTCAAATTTCCTGTTTAATGACATCCCCTACCTTAACAATACTGTTAATTCATCTTCCTATTGTGAGGGGCGGCAGAGTGGTTAGCACTGCTGCCTCACAGTGCCAGGGACCTGGGTGCAATTCCGGCCTTGGGTGGCTGTGTGGAGTTTGCACGTTCTCCCTTTGTGTGTGTGTAGGTTTCCTCTGCATGCTCCGGTTTCCTCTCACATTCCGAAATGTGTGGGTTAGATGGATTCATCACGCTAAGTTGCCCCTTAGTGTCAGGGAGATTAGTAGCGTAAATACTTGGGGTTATGAGGATAGGGCCTGGGTGGATTGTTGTCAGTGCAGACTCGATGGGCCGAATGGCCTCCTTCTGTAGTGATTTATAACTAATTTATTTATGAATGCTCCCGTGCATTCAGATACAGTGCCTTTAAACTAGTCTTTTTAACATTTTTACACATGACCTTTTGTACTCTGGCCCTTTTTGTTGTTTGCTCTCCCTTCCACTTTTGCTTTCTACTTTTCAGTCTTTCATTTTAATCTTTGTTTCCCTCTCGTGTCTTCCCATTCAGATTCCCATCCCCCAGTAGACCTGCTGTCCATTTCCATTTCTCAAAATTTGTTCAACTTAATTTATATTATTGTATTGATGTTCAATAGAAGAAGCTCCATGAAATTGAAGTATTCCTGAAGACAAGAATCATAGATTTTAAAGGGATTGGTGGTATACGGAAAAGGTGAGGCAGATGGACGGTCAGTACCTTGTTAATTGCTCATTTCCTTCTTCTTTGGCATGTATTGAGTTTCTGATGGCGATATTGAGAATGGTTATAAATATATGACAGGTAGGAAAGTGATCAAGTCCACTCCCTATTGAATTTCACTTCAAAGGGAGCAGCAAAAACTGCATTCTGGATGGTCCTGATAAAAATGCCTAAAATTAACTTGGTATTAGATATATAATTTACATATATATATATATATATATATAGTCAATTATGGTGTTTCCAAAGATTTACATCACCAGTTACTGCTTGGTAGAAAACATTTGGCATATGCGTACTGCACTTGCTGAAACCTTTCTCATAATGCATGTTCATTTTGCAAGACTCCTGATATGTCCAGAGATTTCTGAATCCTTGATATATGAAGGAGATTTGTGGATCAACTGTGACAGGTCCCAAACAGGCCTCGTGACTTCAATGCTGCCTTTCTCTGGCACAGTTTAGAGGTTTAGCTGCAGCATAGGCCTTCCAGGATCCATTGTGTACGTGAGCATAACAATTTTTTAGGTCCACTGATCCGTAAAATTTTAAATAATCCCCAAAATAGTATTGACTTTTGTAGTAAACGGATGTTTGTAATTTTGGTTCTCAACTGTGTCACAATTTTCTTCTTAGCTTTAGTTAAACTCCTTGTTTCTATATAGCCATGTCAGAGTCACTTAACAAACAACTGGTAGAAAGTTAATTTTATAGAATCACAGTGCAGTACAGCAGTGAATAAGATCAATTGGTTCACTGATCCACATCAGTTCTTCCAAAGAGCAACCCAGTTATTCCCAGTTGCTTTCCCCATTCCTACAATTATTCTTTCCTTCAAGTGTTTATCCAATTCCTTTGAAAGCCACAATTGAATATGTATTCACCACTCTATCATATAGTGCATTCCAAATCCTGCATAGGTTTATATAACTTCCCGTCTTTTATATTCTATGCCTTTATCTATAAAGCTCAGCATCTCAAATGCTTCCTTAATCTGTCCTGCCACCTTCAAGTTTTGTGCAACAGCGGTCTCTTTCTACCCCTTTTGAAATGATAGCATTTTAGCTTGTATTGTCTCTCCCCATTCTTCCTAACAAAATGTACTCCCTCATACATTACTGTTACATTCCACCAGCCTAAATGTCCTCTTGAGATCTATTTGTATAACCTTCACTGTTTCTGTAAATTGGGATGGGTTTTATTAATTTCTGTACATTGTGCTTTTTAAAAACTAGCAAACTCCAAATTAGTAATGCATGCAATTTAAGCCAGTTCATGGAATCCCCAATTCAGAGTGGCTTGGAAGTTTAACTTTGATCGTGGGGTATGGAAGGTGCTGTTAAGTCAGGAACTCAGGGATTTCTACTCAGTGACAATGAACGAATGACAACATATTTCCATGTTAGGGTGGTATGTGACTTGAGAGGATGGTGAGCCCTCTCATGCCTGCTTTTTTCATGGAATATGAGTGTAATTGACTAGATCAGTATTTGTTGCCCATCCCCAAGTGGTCTTGTTGTGGGAAATGTACCACTGAGTCAGGCTTGAAGGTTTCAAGAATAGTTTTATTTTAACGAAGCTTCGTGGAGAAAAGGCACTAACAAGCAGCAAACCTTCTCTCAATGAGACAATAGGAGCAGTCCATCTTTATACCCTTTACACAACAGATGGACTGGACATCTAGCCATTATCACATCGTTGTAATCAAGTAGGTGATCGATTGTTAACACATCGTTATAGACAAATACAGACAGATACAGACATAAACATGTTAACATCGCATTGTTCAATGAATGGATACATTTCCTTCGTCAGTGACCATCTATGGTTTTAGTTTCGGCTCATTCATATAATCATTTATAGTAATTGGTTTTCCTGCAGTTATGTATTCCCGATCCCACCTATAGCTAATCTCGTTATCCAACCCTATTGTCCTTATCCTAAAGAGTACCTCAAGCCCTGGCT
Source organism: Mustelus asterias (assembly GCF_964213995.1). Classification (NCBI taxonomy): domain Eukaryota; kingdom Metazoa; phylum Chordata; class Chondrichthyes; order Carcharhiniformes; family Triakidae; genus Mustelus; species Mustelus asterias. The sequence goes on from NC_135805.1 coordinate 141,754,204, forward strand.
GGCTTCCTGGAGGATTTGATTCCTGCATGTTTAACTTTGAATAGCTGTCTGTCCTTTATGTTTTAATCTCAGGTGGCTGTCTATACTGAAAGTCAGTGCCTGTTTAATGTCTCTTTCCCAGGTGACTGTTTATGTGCCAGGCAGCCATTTTATGTGTACCCATCTGTATATTTTTCCCACTTCAGTCCCCACTTTTGGTCGGATTATGAGTTTCACTAATCCCTAGACCAATGATTTTTATATGTATAATTCTTTGTTGTACTTCTTTCCTTCTTCGTTTCTACTGATGTCTTCGGGGATCTTCATCGGGGTTTCTTCTTCGATGTATACACTGGCTCCTGACACAATTCTAGTCAACATTATTTTAAAACAGACTTTAAGGCATCCAACAGTCAGACAACAGACAATTACAATTGAAACGAGTATGACCAATCCATGTAATAGATAAGACTCCCAGGACCCCCCTACTAACCATTCCAGCCAGTTACTTCCTTTCTTGGGTCCCTGTCTGAAGCTATCAAGTTGCTTTCTGATGCTATTGATGACCTGTGTAATGTTATAGGACTCGTCTGTGACATGGGTTATGCATTTATTGCCTATAATTGTACACACTCCCCCTTGTTGTGCTAACTGATAGTCCACTGCGTATCGTGTCTGCTGTGCATATAATCTCAGTTCAGCCATTTCTTGGTTAACAGCCTCCAGTGCTTTTGAAGTGCTGTTTCCCAGGACTGTTAGTCCACAAACAATATGATTCCTATTCTTTGCACTAATCGCTCCTGCTGCCCCCCCCCAGAGGTAAGGCTCCAAAGAACCCATATCCCAGTGAGGATCCCATTGTGCCCGGGGCTTCCCAGTCAGCGCAGAATTCTTTGCTGATAGCCCGAGTTACTATTCTCCTCCGAATATGCCCCTTCTGAGGGCATGGAACAGCTAGTGGTCCTATTGTTCCTACTGCAAAACGGTTTGGGAGGTTTGGTGTTTCTGTCATGTAAGTACCATTGAAGAGGAACACATATCCTTCTTAGTCCGGTAACATTTAGTGTCTTGATTATGAGTTTGTTCATATTGCCAATTGTTCGGTTTACTTGACTCCCTGTTTGATCCCACCACCTGGTAAGTATCAAATGGGTATGTCCATTTGGCTGAGCTTACGTGAGTTCCATTGCATTGTCCACAAATAAGCTGTCTTCCCGCGGTTATATTCAGACATTTCTGTTCACCACAAGTGCAAGTAAACTGTCCCTTATTAACCCGACAATGTTGATGGACACACTGCGTCTGTACGCAGGAATCATTCTTAGGGACCAAGACATAGGCACATCCCCATCCCTGCCCCGTAAAACAAAGCGGATAGCTTGCAGTATCTGAGCAAGCTTTTCCTCCCCTGTTGGAACTCCCTGCACACAGGATCTGTGGGGTTTACAAGTCCCACACATCTCCCCTGTATACCTCTTTTATATTTGCCAATTTGTCCCTTACAGGGTGTATCTGATGTATCTACAGTATATAAGTCATGAGGGGTCCACCCAGGGGTGGCTACAAATAGGGCTTCTACCGATTGTACTAACGGGTAACATACAGTTCGATTCCCGTGTAAATGTATGTGAGCTTTGTAAAACAAGTTATCCTCCAATCCAGTTAAATTTACAGTCGCGACAACACAAAGTAGTAGTTACATACACGATTACATACATATTCGCAACGATCAAATATCAAACCTAACACTACAATTCATATAAGCTTTACAAGTTATATTATCTATCAATCCGCGCGCGCCAGTCGTTCTTGCTTGCAGTCTTTGCCTGTGTTGAGGAAAGCATTTTCGTTAGTTCATCAATTTAATTACTTATTTGTTTTTACTAGGACTCGACTTCCCGCTGTTGGGATGACCAGCTACTCCTATCTTCTTTGTCTTGTCTCACTTTTCCTTATCTATCCACTTTCTCTGCTGCTCTAAGGTTTGAGAAGTATCCCAGCCATGCTTTTGCATTCTCTTTATTAACTCTTTCCTGTCTGTCATGTAAACTTCAATGAGGGATCCTGCAGGTCCCCTTTTAACTTCATTATCTGCCATTTCGCAGACTTCACTAACCCCGGCCACGATTACTCCCTGTAAAGTGTGCTCTCTACCGTAGGGACTTCACTATCCCCGGCCACTATTACTACTCTAGCACCGTGTTTCACTACCATTGCAGGGTTTCAAATTATACTCACGGCTTCCACTATTACCACCTCGGCAATGTGCTTCTCCACCGGAGTCCAGTTTAGGTCAAGCTCCTTTTCCGCCCCGCTTTTCACAACATTGACAGTACAGTTCCCAACTTTTCAAACTTTCATGCAATCAGATAGCAACTCTGCGTTTGTTCGCCACGACAGAGTTTGATGTTAACCGACCTCTGCCACTTGTGCTTCACAATCCTAAGTGCTCTTGGTGTCTCTTTACCCACTTCAATCTCCTGGCCTTCACGTGGGAGGTTTTTCCTCTTAACAGCCGGTCTAAGGCAGGGTTTTGAGACAGGCACTACCTTGTCCTCTTGTCGGTCAGCACAAGCAACAGTTACTTATCACTATCAGCAGTTAGTACTTATCACTATATCATATACAACAATACTTATTACTACAAATACCCCTTAAGTTTAACCCCTTGCAAACTGTATTCTTGACCTTGTCTGACTCTCACAGATTCAGTGATCTCTACCCCGGCTCCGATCGTGGCCAATCAATCTCACCAGTAATAGGATCCGTGCCGATTACACCAATTGTTGTGGGAAATGTACCACTGAGTCAGGCTTGAAGGTTTCAAGAATACAGTTTTATTTTAACTAAGGTTCGTGGAGAAAAGGTACTAACAAGCAGCAAACCTTCTCTCAATGAGACAATAGGAGCAGTCCATCTTTATACCCTTTACACAATAGATGGACCGGACATCTAGCCATTATCACATCGTTGTAATCAAGTGGGTGATCGATTGTTAACACATCGTTATAGACAAATACAGACAGATACAAACATAAACATGTTAACATCGCATTGTTTGTTGCTTTGGAGAAAGGCAGAGGTGTGACTGGTGACAGGATTTTTGGGGTAAGATTTAATTTAAAGTACTTTTTCGCGGGTGTTAGATATTTATTTAATTATTTTAAAATTTTGACACGAAACCGGCAGTGGCCGCGGGGTTTACTGGGAAGGGTCAAAAGTTATATAAAAGTCAGTTCGTTGGGGGGATAGTCCTCTTTGTTGCTTTGGAGAAAAGTGATTGAGAGCACCCCGGTGGAAGTGCCCCTACATAACAAGTACTCCTGTCTGAGTACTGTTGGGGGGGGGACAGCCCATCTGGGGGAAGCAGCAGTGGCCGTGTCTCCGGGGTGGAGTCCGGCCCTGTAACTCAGAGGGCTAAGGAAAGGAGGAGGAAGGCGGTATTAATCGGGGACTCGACAGTCAGGGGGACGGACAGGCGATTTTGCGGAGGAAGGCGGGAGTCTCGCATGGTGGTCTGCCTCCCTGGGGCTGGGATCCAGGATGTCGCTGGGCGAGTCCCAGAAATCCTGAGGTGGGAGGGAGAGGAGCCGGAGGTAGCGGTACATATTGGTACTGCTGATGTGGGTAAGAAGGGGGAAGGGAACACGAAAAAAGAGTATAGGGAATTAGGGAGACAGCTGAGAAGGAGGAAAGCAAAGGTAGTAATCTCGGGATTGCTGCCTGTGCCACGGGAAGGTGAGGAAAGGAATGGAGTGAGGTGGAGGACGAATGTGTGGCTGAGGGAATGGTGCAGGGGGCAGGGATTCAGGTTCCTGGACCATTGGGACCTCTTTAGGGGCAGGTGTGACCTGTATACTAAAAACGGGTGGCACTTGAATCCCAGGGGGACCAATATCCTGGCAGGAAGGTTGGCTAAGGCTACTGGGGAGAGTTTAAACTAGCTAGGTTGGGGGGAGGGGATCAAAGCGACGTGACTGAGAGTGAGGAACGTAGCTCGCAAACAGAGAAGGGTTATAGGCAGTGCAAGAGGGCAGGTGGACTGGGAACAGAGAAGGGGAGAGGTCAGACCATAGGATTGAGAGGTGTCTACTCTAATGTCAGGAGTATAGTGAATAAACAACTAGCTAAAGGAGGAGAGGGCTTGGGAGATGTTAGTAGCGCTTCAACAAACCGGGTCCAGATAAAGGCTGGCATAAAGACACTTTGCCTGAATGCACGAAGCATTCGAAACAAAGTAAATGAGTTGATGGCACAAATCCATACAAATGAATATGATCTAGTGTCCATCACAGAAACGTGGTTGCAGGGTGACCGGGACTGGGAACTGAATATACAGGGTTATCAGGCATTTAGGAAGGATAGACAGGTAGAAAAAGGAGGTGGGGTAGCTTTGTTAATAAAGGATAATATCAGGACGGTAGTGAGAGACGACATAGGCTCTAAGGAGCAAAACGTGGAATCGTTGTGGGTGGAGATAAGGAATAGTAGGGGGAGAAAGACACTGGTAGGCGTGGTCTATAGGCCCCCAAATAATAACTTAGAGGTGGGGAGGGCTATAAACAAGCAAATAATGGATGCGTGCAAAAGTGGAACGGCAATAATCATGGGGGATTTTAACCTACATATTGATTGGTCGACTCAAATTGGACGTGGAGGGCTTGAGGAAGAGTTCTTGGAATGCTGTCGGGATTGTTTCATTGAACAGTTTGTTACAGAACCCACGAGAGAGCGAGCTATCTTGGATCTGGTTCTGTGCAATGAGACAGGTAGGATTAAGGATCTTCTTGTGTAGGATCCTCTTGGGATGAGTGATCATAATATGGTGGAATTTCTGATACAGATGGAGGGTGAGAAAGTAGGGTCCCAAACCAGTGTCCTCTGCTTGAACAGAGGGGAGTACGATAGGATGAGGGTGGAATTGGCTAATGTAGACTGGGCGAGCAGACTGGTAGGTAGGACAGCTGAGGAACAGTGGAGGATTTTTAAGGAGATTTTTTTAAGTACTCAGCAAAAATATATTCCGGTGATAAAGAAGGACTGTAAGAAAAAGGATAACCGGACGTGGATAACGAAGGAAATAAAGGAGAGTATTAAAATAAAATCAGATGCATACAGAGTGGCCAAAAATAGTGGAGAATTAGTGGATTGGGAAAGCTTTAAAGAAAAACAAAGAACGACTAAGAAAGCGATTAAGAAAGGAAAGATAGATTATGAAACTAAACTAGCTCAAAATATAAAAAATGATAGTAAAAGTTTTTACAAGTATATAAAAAGGAATAGAGTGGCTAGAGTGAATGTTGGACCCTTGGAAGATGAGAGGGGGGATTTAATAGTGGAAAACGAGGAAATGGCTGAGACTTTAAATAAGTTCTTTGTGTCGGTCTTCAGGGTGGAAGGATCTTATTGTGAAGGACCCTCTTGGGTCTAGTGACCACAATATGGTCGAATTTCTGATTCAGATGGAAGAGGAGAAAGTTTGGTCCCAAACCAGTGTCCTCTGTTTGAACAGAGGGAAATATGATAGGATGAGGGATGAATTGGCTAAGGTAGACTGGGAGAGCAGGCTGGCAGGTAGGATAGCTGAGGAACAGTGGAGGATTTTTAAGGAGATCCTTTTCAGTTCTCAGCAAAAATATATTCCAGCAAAAAACAAGGATTGTAAGAAAAGGGAGAACCAGCCGTGGATAACGAAGGAAATAAAGGAGAGTATTAAAATAAAAACAGCTGCGTACAGAGTGGCCAAAAATAGTGGAGAAACAAGTGATTGGGAAAAATTTAAGAAACAACAAAGAGAGACTAAGAAAGCGATAAAGAAAGGAAGGATAGACTATGAAGCTAGGCTAGCAATTAATATAAAAAATGATAGTAAAAGTTTTTATAAATATATAAAAAGGAATAGAGTGGCTAGAGTGAATGTTGGACCCTTGGAGGACGAGAGGGGGGAGTTAATAGTGGGAAATGAGGATATGGCTGAGTCTTTAAATAAGTTTTTTGTGTCGGTCTTCACGGTGGAGGACACAAATAGTTTGCCAAATATTAACGATAGAGGGTTGGCAGCAGGAGAAATACTTAATACAATTAATGTTACCAGAGAGGCAGTGCTGGGTAGACTAATGGGACTGAAGGTGGATAAGTCCCCGGGTCCGGATGGAATGCATCCCAGGGTATTGAAAGAAATGTCAGAGGTAATAGTGGATGCGTTAGTGATTATTTATCAAAACTCGTTGCATTCTGGGGTAGTGCCGGTTGATTGGAAAACGGCTAATGTTACGCCGCTGTTTAAAAAAGGAAGGAGACAAAAGGCGGGTAACTATAGGCCGGTCAGCTTAACGTCTGTAGTAGGGAAAATGCTGGAATCCATTATTAAAGAGGAGATAGCAGGGCATCTGGATAGAAATGGTTCGATCAATCAGACGCAGCATGGATTCATGAGGGGAAAGTCGTGCTTGACGAACATGTTGGATTTTTATGAAGATGTGACTAGGGCGGTTGATGGAGGAGAACCGGTGGATGCGGTGTTTTTGGATTTCCAAAAGGCGTTTGATAAGGTGCCCCATAAAAGGCTACTGAAGAAGATTAGGGCACACGGAGTTGGGGGTAGTGTGTTAAAGTGGATTGGGGACTGGCTATCCGACAGGAAGCAAAGAGTCGGAATAAATGGGTGTTTTTCCGGTTGGAGGAAGGTAACTAGTGGCGTGCCGCAGGGATCGGTACTCGGGCCGCAACTATTTACCATTTATATAGATGATCTGGAGGAGGGGACGGAGTGTAGGGTAACGAAGTTTGCAGACGACACAAAGATAAGTGGAAAAGTGAATCGTGTGGAGGACGGAGAAGATCTGCAGAGAGATTTGGACAGGCTGAGTGAGTGGGCGAGGATATGGCAAATGGAGTATAACATTGAGAAATGCGAGGTTATACACTTTGGAGGAAATAATAACAAATGGGATTACTATCTCAATGGAAACAAATTAAAACATGCTACCGTGCAAAGGGACCTGGGGGTCCTTGTGCATGAGACGCAAAAGCCCAGTCTGCAGGTACAACAGGTGATCAAGAAGGCAAATGGGATGTTGGCCTATATTGCGAAGGGGATAGAATATAAAAGCAGGGATGTCTTGATGCACCTGTACAGGGCATTGGTGAGGCCGCAGCTGGAATACTGTGTGCAGTATTGGTCCCCTTATATGAGGAAGGATATATTGGCATTGGAGGGAGTGCAGAGAAGGTTCACCAGGTTGATACCGGAGATGAGGGGTTTGGATTATGAAGAGAGGCTGAGGAGATTGGGTTTGTACTCGTTGGAGTTTAGAAGGATGAGGGGGGATCTTATGGAGACTTATAAGATAATGCGGGGGCTGGATAGGGTGGAGGCGGAGAGATTCTTTCCACTTAGTAAGGAAGTTAAAACTAGAGGACACAGCCTCAAAATAAAGGGGGGTCGGTTTAAGACAGAGTTGAGGAGGAACTTCTTCTCCCAGAGGGTGGTGAATCTCTGGAATTCTCTGCCCACTGAGGTGGTGGAGGCTACCTCGCTGAATATGTTTAAAGCGCGGATGGATGGATTCCTGATCGGTAAGGAAATTAAGGGTTATGGGGATCAGGCGGGTAAGTGGTACTGATCCACGTCAGATCAGCCATGATCTTATTGAATGGCGGGGCAGGCTCGAGGGGCTAGATGGCCTACTCCTGCTCCTATTTCTTATGTTCTTATTAAGACACAAATAGTTTGCCGAATATTAGAGATCGAGAGTTGGTGGGAGGGGAGGTGCTTAATACAATTACTGTTACTAAGGAGGTGGTGCTTGGTAGACTAATAGGACTGAAGGTAGACAAGTCCCCGGGCCCGGATGGAATGCATCCCAGGGTACTGAAAGAAATGGCTGAGGTAATAGCAGATGCGTTAGTAGTAATTTATCAAAATTCGCTGGACTCTGGGGTAGTGCCGGCTGACTGGAAAACAGCTACTGTTACGCCGCTGTTTAAAAAAGGAAGTAGACAAAAGGCGGGTAACTACAGGCCGGTTAGCTTAACGTCCGTAGTTGGGAAGATGCTAGAGTCCATTATTAAAGAGGAAATAACAGAGCACCTGAATAAGAATGGTTCGATCAAGCAGACGCAGCATGGATTCATGAAGGGAAAGTCGTGTTTGACGAATCTACTGGACTTTTATGAAGATGTCACTAGTGCGGTTGACAGAGGGGAACCGGTGGATGTGGTGTTTTTAGATTTCCAGAAGGCGTTCGATAAGGTGCCTCACAAAAGGTTGCTGCAGAAGATTGGGGTACACGGAGTTAGGGGTAAGGTGTTGGCGTGGATTGGGGATTGGCTATCTAACAGGAAGCAGAGAGTTGGGATAAATGGGTGCTTTTCTGGTTGGCAGTTGGTGACCAGTGGCGTGCCGCAGGGATCGGTGCTGGGGCCTCAATTGTTTACCATTTACATAGATGATCTGGAGGAGGGGACTGAATCTAGGGTATTCAAGTTTGCTGATGACACGAAGGTGGGTAGGAAAGCGAATTGCGTGGAGGACGCGGAAAGTCTGCAGAGAGATTTGGATCGGCTGAGCGAGTGGGCGAGGATCTGGCAGATGGAATATAACGTTAGCAAATGTGAGGTTATCCACTTTGGAAGAAATAATAGTAACTTGGAATATTATTTAAATGGAGAAAAATTACATCGTGCGACTGTGCAGAGGGACCTGGGGGTCCTTGTGCACGAATCGCAAAAACTCAGTCTGCAGGTGCAGCAGGTGATCAAGAAGGTGAATGGAATGTTGGCCTTTATCGCGAGGGGGATAGAATATAAAAGCAGGGAGGTCTTGCTGCAACTGTACAAGGCACTGGTGAGGCCGCAACTGGAGTACTGTGTGCAGTTTTGGTCCCCTTATTTGCGAAAGGATATATTGGCCTTGGAGGGAGTGCAGAGAAGGTTCACCAGGTTGATACCGGAGATGAGGGGTGTGGCTTATGAGGAGAGATTAAACAGATTGGGTCTGTACTCGTTGGAGTTTAGAAGGATGAGGGGTGATCTTATAGAGACATATAAGATAATGAAGGGGCTGGATAGGGTAGAGGTGGAGAGATTCTTTCCACTTAGAAGGGAAACCAGAACTAGAGGGCACAGCCTCAAAATAAAGGGGAGCCGGTTCAAAACAGAGTTGAGGGGGAACTTCTTCTCTCAGAGGGTAGTGAATCTCTGGAATTCTCTGCCCATTGAAGTGGTGGAGGCTTCCTCGTTGAATATGTTTAAATCACGGGTAGATAGTTTTCTGATCGATAAGGGAATTAGGGGATATGTGGAGCAGGCGGGTAAGTGGAACTGATTCGCTTCAGATCAGCCATGATCTTGTTGAATGGCGGGGCAGGCTCGAAGGGCCAGATGGCCTACTCCTGCTCCTATTTCTTATGTTCTTATTGTTCTATGAATGGATACATTTCCTTCGTCAGTGACCATCAGTGGTTTTAGTTTCGGCTCATTCATATAATAATTTACAGTAATTGGCTTTCCTGCAGTTATGTATTCCCGATCCCACCTGTAGCTGATCTCGTTATCCAACCCTATTGTCCTTATCCTAAAGAGTGCCTCAAGCCCTGGCTGGCTTCCTGAAGGATTTGATTCCTGCATGTTTAACTTTGAATAGCTGTCTGTCCTTTATGTTTTAATCTCAGGTGGCTGTCTGTACTGAAAGTCAGTGCCTGTTTAATGTCTCTTTCCCAGGTGACTGTTTATGTGCCAGGCGGCCATTTTATGTGTACCCATCTGTATATTTTTCCCACTTCAGCCTTGAGAAGGTGGTGGTGAGCCCTCTTCTTGAACTGTTGCAGCCCTTGTGGTGTGGGTGCACCCACATGGCTGTTAGGAAGGGAGTTCCAAGTGTTACTTCAGTTGTGACCAGCAGTCTACTGCCACCAGACGTTCCACTCCCACCTGATGACCAGCTGCTTCTTCTGGCTGGCATCAATCCAAAGGCCTGCCAAAGAGGTCCTGGAATTAAAACTTCCGGGTTTTACTTTGCTGAGGTCAAGGAGATTTGGGTACTCACCTGCTCTATGTTAAAATCAGACACAAGGTGACGCCAGTTGCTAACTTTGTCAATCATTGCTCTATTTACAAATAACGTACAGCCTGGTCACATATTAATACTTTTTGATCTAAAGTCCAAACTCTCTTGTCAGCATCTTTCAGCTGTGTAAGATGATACTCATGCAGCCAATCAAGTCTGACGATGATGGTTTAGCTTTATTTGGTGTATTTATAGTGAGTCAGCTAGTCAGCTGACCATCACATCATTCTGTAATTGGTTCATGGTACTGGGTCAGCTGACTCTTACAGCTTGTTACATTGGTCACATTACATCCGATACAAAGTTGTCACCAGTTACATTCACAAACAGTCAAGCTGTCCATTCTTCAGCTTCTTTTCTTGATAGCTGTAAGTTGTCCACATTTCACAGCTATGCAATAGGGTGCTGAGAACGCTAATCTCATAAATACGTATCTTGACATTTACAACCAGGGAGAGCAAGTTACAGGCATAGAAGAGACAGTCTATTTGTCTTTGTAGCTGTGTTTCCATGTGGGTGACTAGCACATCATCGTCAGTGTAGAGGACTTTTCGGACTAAGACGTTTTTTGTCTTCACTTTCAGTCTGACAAATTTTAGAGATTGTCATTTGACATGGTATGCAGGTAAACTTCCATATCTGCAAGGAAGGCGAAGATCAGGAACATGGAGAAGGTACCAAACAATGTGGGGGCTAGGACTGGGGAATTAACTCAAATGGTAAGGTGCCTTAACATGCAAGACGTAAACCCTGTGTACATGTTCTTAATCCCTCCTTCATTCTCTTTGTAATGTATACAAGTTTCATCACAAAGATTATTTCCCTAATTCAGTGTCTCTTAGCTCAAGCTCCCACTTTTCTACAAGCGTAAACTATTTATCACCTCAGTTTAGCACCAGCCACTACCTCTAACCTGTAAGATAGCCACAATAATATGCCAAAACCAAAAAGTGCACAAATAAATTGTAAATGAGAAAACTGTTAATATACCAGGATTCAAAGTGCTATGGTAGCTAATCACTCATTTCCTGGTGTTTCAAGTTATCCAGTAAAATATTGAGAGACAATCTGAGAATCTGTATGTAAAATGTTAATACTTATTTTTGTTTTAGGAAGCAGGAAGAGCAAAATTTGGCTGCAATTGAATATAAAGTGAATATTCTACAGCAGAAGTTGATGAGGATAACTCTATTAAAAGAAAAGAAAAATAAGCTTCTCCTCCTCCAACTGGAAATTTTATTCTGTTTATTGGAACAAATGAAAGCGAGCACTTAACCAAAGCAGGAAGATAATACCGTGGGTTCATTCAATAGTCTTCGGTATACGAGTAATAGATTGGCCTTATTTGTCTTTCTCAGAAGCATGTTTGGAACTAAGTTCTTCCACAAACTTATATATATCCTCAGTGTATTTTTGGTACTCTTGATAGGTTGGCCTATGTATTCACTTTATTGTTTCAAAAATCTTAAGTGCCTCTAATCAGGTAGAAAGATACATTAAACTCACCCACTAATAGGGTAGTGGGCGGCACGGTAGCACAGTGGTTAGCACTGCTGCTTCACAGCTCCAGGGACCTGGGTTCGATTCCCGGCTTGGGTCACTGTCTGTGTGGAGTTTGCACATTCTCCTAGTGTCTGTGTGGGTTTCCTCCGGGTGCTCCGGTTTCCTCCCACAGTCCAAAGATGTGCGGGTTAGGTTAATTGGCTATGCTAAAATTGCCCCTTAGTGTCCTGAGATGCGTAGGTTAGAGGAATTAGTGGGTAAATATGTAGGGATGTGGGGGTAGGGCCTGGGTGGGATTGTGATTGGTGCACACTTGATGGGCAGAATGGCCTCTTTCTGTACTGTAGGGGTTCTATGATAATACCTCACTCTAAGCAGTTTTCACAGCTTCTGATTCTGCCCTTCTCCACAAAACATACTGAAAAAAATTGAGAACACAATATGTGTTCAAGCTACTTGCAATCTTGTAAACAAGGCTTTTTAAGTATGAAAATCAAATTGTATTCCGTTTCTATTTGTGAGAAGGCTAGTTACAAAACAAGGAATGGGCAAGTATTTAATTGAAGGCAGCACTACTGTAGTTAGTACAATTTATTAACCTGTGATCATAACATTACTCATCTTAAAATAAATGGAATTTCATTTTCACCAAAACTTATTCATTGACCTTCAATATCTGGTGACAGAGTGTTGCTATCGCATTGAATCAGATAGCATCTCCTATCCGAAAGTGCAGTACTTGAGGAGAATTAAGAGTAGAAAATAAATCAAAATGAATAGGAAGCAAAAATAATTTACTGTCGTCATTCTCATCCTTTCAATGAAGTTTAACCTATACCAATTTTTCCATTGTTACATCCTCATACGATTTGAGATGATTTATATGTTACTGCTGGCTTTATGATTGTACTCATAAAATCTATTTAAATGAAAATAAAATCTAACTCAGTGGCCTGGAACAATTTCTATATTGTTACACGGACAAAATTTGACACAATTTTGAAGAAGAATAGGGGAGTTATCAACATCACAAAAACAGATTGTTATTTGTGTGCTTGTGTCCAAATTGGCTGCCATATGTGATGACAGTGGCAACATCTCAAAAAAAGTACTTCATTGACTTATAGCACTATGTGAGATGTTTGATGTTCCTTAAAAGCTAGAAAAATGTAAGTCTTTCTTATACGCGAAACCTCTGAAATAATCCTTCTGTCCTATTATGGTAAAAAAAACCACAGGTTTCAAAGGCTCTGCATTCACCACACTCCGTTGGAGTTGAACCTAGCTTGATTGGATCTGGCCAAAAAATAACTGAAAGCAATAATACTAAATGCAATATTTGTGTGAGAAGATTCATGTTCAGTGAAACCTGTATGAAAGGACACATTGAAGATCTTGAATAATTTGTATGGTAACATATGCAAAAGGAGAGAACATATACAAATGGAGAGATCCATCAATATGCTGACCCATGACATGCAAAGCTAATTTGAAGATACCAAGACCTTTGATCAAGGTCAAATGTGTAAAATCTCCTTTTTTAATTTTATTCTTTCATGAGATGTGAACGTCACTGACAAGGCCAGCATTTGTTGTCCAACCCTAATTGCCTTTGAATTAAGTGACTTTCTAGGTGTTTTCAGAGGACAGCTCAGAATCAACCACCTGGCTGTCAGTCTGGAGTTACATGTATGCCAGCCAGTCAAGAGTGACATATTTTCTTCCTTAAAGAGCATTAGTGAACCAGATGGGTTTTTACAACAATTGATGACAGTTTCATGGTCACCATTACTGCTTGAGCCTAGTTTAATATTCCAGATTTTATTAATTGAATTGTAACATAGGGCCCTGGTATAAATTAGAGGTGCATGTATGAAGAGTATACTGTAATCATGGGGGACTTCAATCCATATATAGACTGGTTAAACCTAATTAACACTAATGCTGAGGAGGTCAAATTCCTGGCATGTATACACAATGATTTTCTTAACAGTAGATTGAACTGATGGGAGAACAGGTTAATTTAGTTCTCACATTGTGCAATGAGAAAGGGCTAATTAATAATCTCGTTCTAAAGGAACAGTAGATAAGAGTGATCATAATATATGGAATTTTATGTGATTTTTGAAAATAATGCAGTTCAATCCAAAACTAGGGTCTTCAGTCTAAACAAAGGAAACTCTCGGGGGAATCTACCAAAAAATGGCAGTGTTGGATCTGGTGAGAAAAACAGCAGCGGGGGAGGGGTGATCTTTCTCAAATTTCTAAGTGTTGAACGAGGGAAAACTGGAGAGTTTCAGATCTGTTTATTTGGGCGAGTTTAAAAATGCAATCTTACACCACTGTGCAAAAAAATGCACAATCTATTTTTGCCAGCAGGGGTGGGGACGAAGCTTGCTGAAAGCCAGCAGCTGACGGTAGAGGGCGCAATTGTGTATGCGCAAATCTCTCTGTTCTGTGCAATGGAACGGCAATATATTTCCAAGTCAAGATGGTGAGTGACTTGGAGGGGAACCTCCAGGTGGTGCTGCTCTGTTATTAAAGTTTATTTATTAGTGGCACAAATAGGCTTACATCAACACTGCAACAAGGTTACTGTGAAAATCCCCTAGTCGACACACTCCTGCGCCTGTTCAGATACACAGAAAGAATTTACCATGGCCAATGAATCTAACCAGCACGTCTTTCGGACTGTGGGAGGAAACCGGAGAATCTGGAGAAAACCCATGCGGACACGGATAGAATCATAGAAACCCTACAGCACAGAAAGAGGCCATTCGGCCCATCAGGTCTGCACCGACCACAATCCCACCCAGGCCCTACCCCCATACCCCTACATATTTTACCCACTAATCCCTCTAACCTACGCATCTCAGGACACCAAGGGACAATTTTAGCATGGCCAATCAACCTAACCCGCACATCTTTGGACTGTGGGAGGAAACCGGAGCACCCGGAGGAAACCCACGCAGACACGAGGAGAATGTGAAAACTCCTCATTGTCAGTGACTCAAGCTGGGAATCGAACCCGGGTCCCTGGCGCTGTGAAGCAGCAGTGTTAACCACTGTGCCACCATGCCACTTGATGGTAGTGGTCGTGAGTTTGAAAGATGATACCTAAGGAACTTTGGTGAGTTGCTTCAGTGCATCTTGTAGATTGTACACACAGCTGCCGCTGTTCATTGATGGTGGAGGGATTGAATATTTGTAGAAGGGGTAGCAATCAAGCGGGCTGCTTTGTCCTGGATGGCATCAAGTCCTGGAGCTGCAGTCATCCAGGCAAGGGGAGAGTATTGCATTACACTCCTGACTTGTACCTTGTAGATGGTGGATAGACTTTGGGAAGTTAGGAGATGAGTTACTTGCCACAGGATTCCTTGCCTTTGACGTGCTCTGGTAGCCACAGTATCTATATGGCTAGTTCAGTTCAGTTTCCGGTCAATGCTAACCCCTAGGATGTTGATAGTGCGGCATTCGGTGATGGTAATGCCATTGAATGTCATGGGCTGATGGTTAGATTCTCTGCTGTTGGAGATGGTCATTGCTGGCATGTGCCACTAGCCAGCCCAAGCCTGAAAATTGTCTAAGTCTTGCTGCATTTGGACATGGACCGCTTCAGTATTTGAGGAGTCATGAATGACACTGAACATTGTGCAGTCATCAGCGAACGTCCCAACTTCTGACGTTATAAAGGAGTCAGGTCATCGATGAAATTGCTGAAGATGATTAATCCTAGGACACTACCCTGAGAAACTCCTCAGGTGGTGTCCTGGAACTGAGATGATTGACATCCAATCACCACAACCATCTTCATTAGTGCCAAGTATGACTCCAACCAATAAAGGGTTTTCCCCCTGATTCCCATTGACTCCAGTTTTGCTCGGGTACCTTGATCATAACTTGGTCTTGATGTCAAAGACAGTCACTCTCACCTCACCTCTAGCATTCAGTTCTTTTGCCCATGTTTAAACCAAGGCTGTAATGTGGTCAGGAACTGAGTAACCCCAGCAAAATGTAAACTGAGCAACTGTGAGCAGGTAATTGCTGAGTAAGTGCCGCTTGATAGCATTGTTGATGACCCCTTCCATCACTTTACTGATGATTGAGAGTAAACTGATGGTGCGGTAATTGGTTGGGTTGATTTAGAATCATAGAATCCCTTCAGCCCATCGAACCTGGACCAACAACAATCCCATACAGGCCCTATCCCCGTAACCCCACATATTTACCTTGCTAGTGCCCCTGACACTAAGGACAGTTTAGCATGGCCAATCAACCTAACCTGCACATCTTTGGATTTGTCCTGTTTCTTGTGTGCAGGACATGTCTGGGCAAGCTTCCACATTGCTGGGTAAATGCCAGTGTTGTAGCTGTACTGGAACAGCTTGGCTAGGGGCGCAGCAAGTTTTGGAGCACAAATCTAAAGTTTAAAATGTATTTATTAGTCATAATTAAGGCTTACATTAACATTGCAATGAAGTTACTGTGAAATTCGTCACAGTCCGGCACCTGTTCGGGTCAATGCACCTAACCAGCATGTCTTTTGGACTGTGGGAGGAAACCCACGCAGACACGGGGAAAACGTGCAGACTCCACACAGATAGTGACCCAAGTCGGGAATCGAACCTGGGTCCCTGGTGCTGTGGTCCCCACAGTACTATTGCTGGAATATTGTCAGGGCTCATAGCTTTTGCAGTATCCAGTGCCTTCAGCCGTTTCTTAATATTACATGGAATTAATCAAATTCATTGTGATGCTGAGGACCTCTGGAGGAGACCAAGATGATCATCGACTCGGCACTTCTGGTTGAAGATTGTTGCAAATACTTTAGCTTTACCTTTTGCACTGATGTGCTGGGATGGAGATATTTGTGGAGCCTCCTCCTCCAGTGAGTTGTTTATTGTCCACCACCGTTCACTGCTGGATGTGGCAGGACTGCAGAGCTTAGGTATGATCTGTTTTTTGGTGGGATCTCTTAGCTCTGTCTATTACTTGCTGCTTATGTTGATTGGTATTCAAGTAGTCCTGTGCTGTAGCTTCGCCAGGTTGACACTTCATTTTTAGGTGAGTCCTGGTGTTGTTCCTGGCATGTCCTCCTGCACTCGTCATTGAACCAGGGTTGATCCCTCGGTTGGTGGTAATGGTAGATTGGGGGATATGCTGGCCACGAGGTTACAGATTATGGTAGAGTATAATTCCGTTGCTGCTGATGGCCTACAGTGCCTCATGGATGCCCAGTTTTGAGCTGCTAGATTTGTTCTTTTGCCATTTTGGCACAAGGCCCCAGATATTAGTAAGGAGTGACCTGATCTACCTGAGCTGTTACATTATCCTTGTTAGAGGCAATGCTTGGTGAACCAACTCATCCCTTCCGATGTACAACTCAGGGAGTGAGCAGTGTTTGTTTTGTCCCATTACATATTAGGCCTTCAACACTCAATTTTATTTTAAAGATTTTCCACTCTTAAAAATAGTTAAATGGCACAAGTTCATTTATACGCAGAACATACATTGAACCAATGTTTTTAACATAGCAAGATGTCCCAAAGTGCTTCAGGAATGTTACGTAAGAACTAGGAGCAGGAGTAGGCCATCTGCTCCCTCGAGCCTGCTCCGCCATTCAATGAGATCATGGCTGATCTTTTCGTGGACTCAGCTCCACTTACCCGCCCGCTCACCATAACTCTTAATTCCTTTACTGTTCAAAAATTTTTCCAACCTTGCCTTAAAAACATTCAATGAGATAGCCTCAGCTGCTTCACTGGGCAGGGAATTCCACAGATTCACAACCCTTTGGGTGAAGTTCCTCCTCAACTCCATTCTAAATCTGCTCCCTCTTATTTTGAGGCTATGCCCCCTAGTTCTAGTTTCACCCACCCAGTGAAAACAACCTCCCTGCTTCTTTCTTATCTATTCCCTTCATATATTTCTATAAGATGTCCCCTCATTCTTCTGAATTCCAATGAGTATAGCCCCAGTCTACTCAATCTGTCCTCATAAGCCAACCCTCTCAACTCCGGAATCAACCTCGTGAATCTCCTCTGCACCCCATCCAGTGCCAGTATATCCTTTCTCAAGTAAGGAGACCAAAACTGTAGAGTGCCTCAGGTGTGGCCTCACCAGCACCAACATAACATCCCTGTTTTTAAACTCCACCCCTCTAGCAACGAAGGACAAAATTCCATTTACCAATATTTGAATCAGAGCCAAAGAATGAGATATCAGGACTGACGTCCGAAAACATGGTCAAGGAGGTAGGTTTTATGGATTATGTTAAAGGAGAAGCAGAGAGCAGGAAAAAGCCATTGACTGTGAACTCTAACAAATGACAGGAGATTTATTTAGGGCGTGGTGGCTCAGTGGTTAGCACTGCTGCCTCACAGTGCCAGGAACCTGGGTTCAATTCTGGCCTCGGGTCACGGTCTGTGTGGAGTTTGCACATTCTCCCCATGTCTGTATGGGTTTCCTTCAGGTGCTCTGGTTTCCTCCCACAGTCCAAAGATGTGCGGGTTAGGTGGATTGGCCATGGTAAATTGCCCCTTAGTTTCAGGGGGACTAGCTAGGATAAATGCAAGGGGTTATGGGGATAGGGCCTGTGGGATTGTGGTCGGTGCAGATTGATGGGCTGAATGGCCTCCTTCTGCACTGTGGGGATTCAATGATATGGTTTGAGTATTTAGTAGAAGAATTAATATGAGTACTGCTTCACTTGATATCCTGAACTGGGAGTGGTTTCCTTACTGCCAGATGAAGCTTTTATGCTAGTAACTTTCAGAAGAGGGTTTCCAATTCATGTTTGAACCTTTTGTTTGGTTTTGTACATGATCCACAACCTAAAATTAAACCTAGACAATACTCTCATAGCAATGTCAAGTATCACCTGAAACTTGCAGTTGAACCCTTTAATCCATTCAGTCACTAGCACGCACATGAACATCCATCCGAGCTGACTATTTCCTGGCAATTACTTTGCTCGCCTCTCCACCATATGCCATTTCTAGCCACCTTCTCCCTTAATTTTGTCACCCTTGTCATTTCATTTTATTACACCAGTTTTGAAAGCTGCTTTCAAGTGCTTGTCTTGTTAAAAGAAGTTACTCCAAGTGCAAATATGGTGTCTGTTTACCTGAAAGGAAAATTTAAAAGAAAAATTGTTAATGTTGGAAAGTTGACATCCTTTCACAGTACAAAATATAAAAGTATAATTTTCACTGCCTTACTTGCCTCTGATCAAGAATGAGACTGAAGTCTCCCACACTCCTTCATCATGCCTGAATGTTGTCTGGCAGACCTGCTGGTGCACCAAGCATCTTGGTCATCAACCTTCTGTTGGTTGCACCATTCGAGGTCCTCATCTGTGTATTTCTGCAGCAGTACTTATTTGCCACATTGCCCTCCAAGGAACTGGCACATAGACTGGCCTGGCTACACTCCATTTATGCCCAGTGACTTAACACATGCAAATTCTGACTTTGTACTAGCCTCCAATGATTTGAGTCATGCAAATATCCAAGCTGTTGGTACTGAGTGCAAAATCAAGTGATGGTGCTGCTTCTTCAGTGCTATGGTATGGGGAAGATGTTTTCACACAGCGAGTGGTTAAGGGCCGGAATCCATTGCCTTACAACAGGTTTAATCAAGGCAATCAAAAAGGGAATCCGACTGGTATGTGAAATGGGAGAATGTGCAGGACATCAGGTGAATTGCTCATTTCCAGAGCTGGTGCAGACACGATTCTGCGAGCTGTCCAAACCATAATCAACCCTTGGAGTAATGATAGTCCTTTCTGGAACCCCGAATGCACAGGTGGGCTGTGGGGAATTCCCATCAGTCACCCCTAACTGGGACTAATGTCTCACTGAATTCAGTAACAATTGTGTTATGGACCGAAAGTGTCTGTACTTCAGACATGCTTGAGCATCAGTTCTATTTATCTTCATTGTTGTGCACGGAAGTAGACAAGGTTGCGAAACTCTGAAAACCTATGGCAGTGAAGCAGCTTGTGTGTATATTGTACATGGAGGGACAGTTCGCGAGAGATTAATTCAACATGAACTGCAGTGATCTTGCAGGCAAAAGGCCGAGGTCTAAATTTGACAGAAGTAAAATTTTATTACCTTGATTTTTTTCTGTGATGGGTTTCCTTCAAGATGTCCAATTGGGTAAATTGTTCCGGGGACAGACAAGTGCAGAACCTGAGGGGCTCAAATGACATCCTCTCATTGTGGTGGAACATTGGGTTCTACTCTCCAATATGAAGAGAATATTTGATGAGGTTGCGATGCAAACTAGGTCAAATGACATTTATAACCGACTGAACATAAATCTTTCTGCTTACAGTGTTGGCTATTCGTGCATTGGAAAACGGGCTACAGAAAACACTGCAAATACACAGGAGGTGGGAAAGCATTTGAAATAGATATTTCTCTTTGCATTAACACAAACCCAGTTAACATATTTTAAAGAGATGGGAGCCAAATTTTGGGGAAATGTTGTTATTCCCCTAACCTTTAAACATTTAAAAAATCACTTTCTATTTAGGAAATCAGAGCTGTGGTTTCAGTGCGGTGAGAACATTGATGTAAAATGTGGCACTAATATCAAGAAGTAGAAATGGATAATTGGAAAGTGAGTGCGGGCTTGCATAAAATAAATTAAGTGAAAAATTGCGAATTGATATTCAATACTCTCCTTTATCCACCCAAGACTCTATTCCTTTTACCGTTGTCCTTTGCTAAGATTTCCATGTGTCGATCAGGTTGCCACATTGAACCAATAGATGGCAGTGTATCTAAATAGCTAAACCAGAGTGGGATAGTCACACCCAGAATTTGCCCCACAGCAAATCTTGGTCTTAGCTGCACCATCCCGATGTACAATGAGGGAAGCAGTGGCCACTCCCCTGTACTGCCGAATAAACTGTTAAAAATCTTTGGCAGAACCCAGGAAACATTATCTATGTGCTTCCCCTCCCCGATTTAGAATAGTGCATAGCTTTTAATAACAAAATGGACAAATGGAACCCCAGCCCCTCCCCAATAATTGAATGAGAAACGCAGAACTCAGGCCACTAGATTCCTAGACTAAAAAGGTCTGGAGCTGAAGCTTCAGTCCCAGCTTGACTTCTGACAGTCTTTCCTGGGGGAAGAACGATGAATCCTGGTATCCATACTCAGCACAAAACTAAGTATCTTAAGCGATTTAAAATATGGCTGTTGTTAAAAGTGGAAAGGGTGTTGCAGTCTGGGTAATGGCAACATTAAGCCTGTTTCACCATTTAATTTGATCATGTCTGATATGTGCACCTCAACATGTATACCCACCTTTGATCCATATCACATGATAATATTACCCAACAAAATACTATCCATCTCTGCCCTGAAAGCTTAAATTGAACCTTGGCATCCATAAACTTATGAGGGAAAGAGTTCCAGATTTTCACCAACCTTTGTGTGAAGAAATATTTTCAGATTTCATTCCCTGGATGGCCTAGCTCTAATTTTAAAATGAGATCCAATTGTCCTTGATTCCTCCGGGGGGAATAGTTTCTCCCTATCAAACCTATTGTAATCATTAAAACCTCAATTAACCCATTTCTCAGCCTTCTATGCTCAAGGGACACAAGTCATGTTTGTGCAACTTGACTTCATGATTTAGCCCTCAAAAGCCCCACAGTGCAATTGTGGTGAATATGCATCCTTCCCAGGCGTTCCACAGGGCTGTGACCAGAACGTGAGACACTGATGAACATGTCATTGTGATTATGTGCCTGCACTCTACCTTCAGAAATCTAGCCCTCTGGCTGTCAATTATTGGAAAGTGTGGTAGTTTCAACGCCAGTGTCAACATAGACTCTTTTATGCCCCTTAAATCGGTACCCAGTGACAGACATATATTGTTGTGAAAATGCTGGAATTAAGGAAATCTTAACAATACACTTAGAAAAGGTGGTACAGTGGTTAGCACTGCTGCTTCACAGCACCAGGAACCCAGGTTCAATTCTGGCCTCAGGTCTGTGCGGAGTTTGCACAGTCTCCCCGTGTATGTGCGGGTTTCCTCTGGTGCTCCAGCTTCCTCCCACACTCCAAAGATGTGCCGGTTAGATTGTTTGGTCCTTTACTGGAGTTGAAACCCGAGATCTGGTTTGATCACATTGAATGGTGGAGCAGGCTGGTCAGGCTTGGTCTACTTCTACTTGTGTAAGAAAGATAGAAGCTAAAATTTCAAACAAATCTTTAGAAAATATTAAAATGTGGGATTTCTTAACAAAGAACAAAAACAAAGAACAATACAGCACAGGAACAGGCCCTTCAGCCCTCCAAGCCCGCACCGCTCCCTGGTCCAAACTAGACCATTCTTTTGTATCCCTCCATTCCCACTCCATTCATATGGCTGTCTAGATGAGTCTTAAACGTTCCCAGTGGGCCCGCCTCCACCACCTTGCCTGGCAGCGCATTCCAGGCCCCCACCACCTCTGTGTAAAATATGTCCTTCTGATATCCATGTTAACCACCCACCCCTCACCTTGAACCTATGACCCCTCGTGAACGTCAGCACCGACCTGGGAAAAAGCTTCCCACCGTTCACCCTATCTATGCCTTTCATAATTTTATACACCTCTATTAGGTCTCCCCTCATCCTCCGTCTTTCCAGTGAGAACAACCCCAGTTTACCCAATCTCTCCTCATAACTAAGCCCCTCCATACCAGGCAACATCCTGGTAAACCTCCTCCGCACTCTCTCTAAAGCCTCCACGTCCTTCTGGTAGTGTGGCGACCAGAACTGGACGCAGTATTCCAAATGCGGCCGAACCAACGTTCTATACATCTGCAACATCAGACCCCAACTTTTATACTCTATGCCCCATCCTATAAAGGCAAGCAGGCCATATGCCTTCTTCACCACCTTCTCCACCTGTGACATCACCTTCAAGGATCTGTGGACTTGCACACCCAGGTCCCTCTGCGTATCTACACCCTTTATGGTTCTGCCATTTATTGTATAGCTCCCCTCTACATTAGCTCTACCAAAATGCATCACTTCGCATTTATCTGGATTGAACTCCATCTGCCATTTCTTTGCCCAAATTTCCAGCCTATCTATATCCATCTGTAGCTTCTGACAATGTTGCTCACTATCTGCAAGTCCAGCCAATTTCGTGTCGTCTGCAAACTTACTGATCACCCCAGTTACACCTTCTTCCAGATCGTTTATATAAATCACGAACAGCAGAGGTCCCAATACAGAGCCCTGCGGAACACCACTAGTCACAGGCCTCCAACCGGAAAAAGACCCTTCCAATACCACCCTCTGTCTTCTGTGACCAAGCCAGTTCTCCACCCATCTAGCCACCTCCCCCTTTATCCCATGAAATCCAACCTTTTGCACCAACCTACCATGAGGTACTTTGTCAAACGCTTTACTAAAGTCCATATAGACGACATCCACAGCCCTTTCCTCGTCAACCATTCTAGTCACTTCTTCAAAAAAACTCCACCAGGTTAGTGAGGGATGACCTCCCTCTCACAAAACCATGCTGACTATCGTTAATGAGTTTATTCCTTTCTAAATGCGCATACATCCTATCTCTAAGAATCTTCTCCAACAACTTTCCTACCACGGATGTCAAGCTCACCGGCCTATAATTACCCGGGTTATCCTTCCTACCCTTCTTAAATAACGGGACCACATTAGCTTTCCTCCAATCCTCTGGGACCTCACCTGCATCCAGTGACGAGACAAAGATTTGGGTCAGAGGCCCAGCGATTTCATCTCTCGTCTCCCTGAGCAGCCTTGGATAGATTCCATCAGGCCCTGGGGATTTGTCAGTCTTTATATTCTCTAAAAAACCTAACACTTCCTCCCTTGTAATGGAGATTTTCTCTAACGGTTCAACACTCCCCTCCGAGACACTCCCAGTCAACACATCCCTCTCCTTTGTGAATACCGACGCAAAGTATTCATTTAGGATCTCCCCTACTTCTTTGGGCTCTAAGCATAATTCCCCACTTTTGTCCCTGAGAGGTCCGATTTTTTCCCTGACAACCCTTTTGTTCCTAACGTATGAATAAAATGCCTTGGGATGCTCCTTAATCCTGTCTGCCAACGACATTTCGTGACCCCTTTTTGCCCTTCTAATTCCTTGTTTGAGTTCTTTCCTACTTTCTTTGTATTCCTCCAGAGCTCCCTCCGTTCTTAGCTGCCTGGACCGAACGTATGCCTCTCTTTTCTTTTTGACCAGTCCCTCAATTTCCCTGGTTATCCACGGTTCTCGAATCCTACCCTTCCTATCCTTTTTTTACAGGCACATGCCTGTCCTGCAGCCCTAACAACTGTTCCTCAAAAGACTCCCACATGCCAGATGTGGATTTACCCTCAAACAGCCTCTCCCAATCAAGAGCTGCCAATTTCTGCCTAATCCCACTAAAGTTAGCCTTCCCCCAATCCAACACTTTACCCTTGGGACACCACTCATCCTTTTCCATCGCTATCCTAAAGCTAACAGAATTGTGGTCAGTTTGCCACATGTTCCCCTACTGAAACTTTGAAGACCTGACCGATCTCATTCCCCAGTACTAGGTCCAGTATAGCCCCCTCTCTAGTCGGGCTATCTACATATTGTTCCAAAGAACCCTCCTGTACGCATTTTACAAATTCCTCCCCATTCAGTCCTAGCTCTAAGCGATTTCCAGTCTATACCAGGGAAATTGAAGTCTCCCACTACAACAACCCTATTTTTCCTGCACCTATCCAGTATCTCCTGACATATCCGTTCTTCCACTTCCCTTGGGCTGTTGGGGGGCCTGTAGTATACCCCCAACATAGTGACTGCGCCCTTCCTGTTTCTGAGCTCCACCCACAGTGACTCGTTACACGACCCCTCTGAATTGTCCTCCCTCTGCACCGCTGTAATATGTTTTCTAACTAATACTGCTATCCCCCACCTCTTTCTCGCCTAAAACACTTGTACCCCAGAATATTCAGCTGCCAGTCCTGTCCCTCTTTCAACCAAGTCTCTGTCACCGCAACCACATCCAAATTCCTCGTAAGCATTAAGGCCCTAAGTTCGTCTGTCTTACCTGCTACGCTCCTTGCATTGAAGTAGATGCACTCCAGGCCTACTGAGGTCATCCTCCCCCAGAGTGCTCTTCTTCTTTGCCAGCCTTGTCCTGGCCCCAAGCTCATCCCCAGCCTCTACACTTGTAGACCTAATTTTTTGATCCCCACCCCCCTGCCATATTAGTTTAAACCCACCCGAACTGCACTAGTAAAACTCCCAGCCAGGATATGCGTGCCCTTCCAATTTAGTTGTGACCCGTCCTTCTTGTACAGGTGCCATCCTCTCTTGAAAACTTCCCAATGATCCAGGAAAATGAAGCCCTCCCTCCTGGACCAGTCTTTTAGCCAAGCGTTCAATTATACTAACTCCCTATTCCTAGCCTCACTGGCACAAGGCATTGGGAGCAGCCCAGGTATTGCCACCCTGGAGGCCCTACTTTTTAGCCTATTTCCCAACTCCCTGAATTGCTCTCGTAGGATCTCCCTGCTCTTCCTATCTAGGTCATTTGCACCAATGTGTACAACGACATCCGTTTCTTTATCTTCCCCTTTTAATGTGCCTTCTATCCGCTCGGAGACATCCAGTACCCCAGCACCAGGTAGGCAGACTACCATCCTGGAGTCCCGTTCCCACCCACAGAATCGCCTGTCCGTGCCTCTAACCGATGCATCCCCCACCACTATTGCTCTCCTAATTCCTCTCTTTCCTTTCCGGGCCACAGAGCCCGACTCTGTGCCAGTGACCTGGTCACTGTGGCTTACCCCTGGAGAGTCATCCTCCTCCACACTATCCAAAACAATATACCTGTTTTGGAGGGGGACAACCACAGGTGACCCCTCCACTAATTGCTCACTAAGAGCCAAGCCCTTCCTGCTATGAGAGACAACCACTGGGATACTCTCTGGTACGTTACCCTTCTGACCTTTACTCCTCCTAACTGTGACCCACGTGTCTTCCTCCCGAGGCCCCGGTGTAACTACTTGCCTATAACTCATGTCTATTAGTCTCTCATTCTCCCTGACTAGACTAAGGTCAGCAATCTGCAGCTCCAGTTCCGTGACGCGGTCCCTCAGGAGCTGCAGTTCCACGCACCTGGCGCAAATGTGGTCCTCCGGGAGGCTAGGTGTTTCCAGGAACTCCCACATCCCACACTGGAAGCAACAAACTGGCCTATCACTCATAGTTACCCTTTTCCTTTATAGGTTTGGATAAAAATAACTTACCCTGCTTCGCCCTTTCCGCCTAAGCCCTGTGAGCCAAAGCCCTTATAGTTCACACTCTGCTTCCCCACTCACTCTGCTGCCCGCTCCCGACGCTGCCCGCTGTATCCTGCGGCCTCCCTTTTATACTTTGCGCGCTTAAATAAAAAAAACTACTAAAATGTCCGCCCACGTGACCCCACACCCGGTCTACTTCCGGTTTAAAACTTAAACTTTTAAATCACTACAACCCCGCGAAAAAATAAATAATTAAAGTCGCTCCCTTACCCTTTTTACTGCACCCACCAAACACTCCTCTCTCTCTCTTGCTCCGGATGAACATAATTAATGTTAACATAATTGTAACATACGACAGACACTAAATATAAAATTTCTCATTCAGGCCAGTGAGGATGTTTAACAGTAATTATAAATTTAGTCTGTCATTAAAAATCCAGCCACATCTCATTCAACAAAGTGTAATTTTTTATACCAGGACTAACAGCACAAGAATGGAAGTCTCTTCAGCCTCTATGGCAATTTTGGCAAATTAATTTGGCGCAAATCAACTTCTGAAATACAAAATAAGTTCTCAAAATAAATGCAGTTTTTAAAAAAAACTGAATTTTAAGGCATTCTTCTGAAGTGTTAACCTACTGTGTACAAAAATCAAACACTACAAGATGAGATTAAAAATTAAAATGCAGCTAAAAGAAACTGATAAATGATTGCAATCACACAATACAAAAGGAAACCATGATTTTATTAAAAATTTACTATTCTCAAAAAGTCTAATTTACAACTACCCACATCTCAACATCTATACAATCACAGTTAAAGTGCTAAAACTGAAAAGAGACGTAATGAAACTAAACATTTGAACACAATTCTAATGTAAACAAAAAAGTTCTTTATGGGGGCGAGTGCAAGTTACAAGTTTTTCTCCTTTGCCATTTTAGTTTTGGATACACAGTCCAAGTGATGTTCCCTTTCTTCCACAGGATTGCTTCTGATGGTAAAGACAATGGTTTTCAACAACCCAGCACTCTGATCTGATTGAGGCTGGGTGATCAGGCCAGCAGTTTAGTTTTAGCATAGCTACCCTGTCACACATCTGTTCCTAAAATGACAAAAGACTTGTGGCCAGATGTGCTAACTGCACAAAGTGGGAGATTGAGCACAAGCAGTAATGGGCATCAGGTTTGTGACTTCTGATTTTAAAAAATGAACAGTTCCTCACCGCTACTGAATAAAAGTTAGGTGCACTCAATTCACTCAGTGGCTTCCAATTGGAGCTGCTGAGTTACAAAGGGGTAGAACTCGGCACAGTTAATATCAGCCACTGCTTTCACCCCCAATCAACAATTAATCAGTGTCAACAACAGCACCAAGTGACAGTGTGAAAAATGCAACCACCTGTTTCAGTGCTTCACATAAATCAAGTGCAGCCATTACAATTGGCCCAGAACAATTTTAAATTACAAAATTTACAATAAAAGTACATTTTCTCAATCTTCATTGGCTTCACTTGACAATGACTTCACTTTGATTCTTTACAAAGTCCCGATACTGAAACTGTATTCAGTCCCCTTTATTACCTTCCTGGTTACACATCTTGTAACATGCCTTCACTTATTAGGATTCAGATCAAGCGTTACTTTTGTGTGTGTGTAAGGGGTGTGTGTGTGTGTTTGGGGGGGGGAGTTGAAATAAGACGGAATTCATGAGCCCCTCTTCCTTTGAGGTTATTCTCTGCTATATACCATCCACAACACAGAAGACTTTATTTTTAATTTAAAATTATTAACCAAGGTCACCATAAAGGCTGAAAGAGACAGCTGCAATCTAACAGGGGAGAGTGATGATTGGACAAAGCAAAGTTTGGGCTTGCAAAGTCTAAAGGTTAACAGACTTAGACTGGGAAATAGGAGAGCGGGAGACTGCGAAGAATATTGACTTCAAAGCATTGACTCTAAGCAATCAAAGGAGTATATAGGAGAGCGTCTGTTGAACTTTGCAGGAACAAGGGAAATATACAGAGGAATATAACACATAGTAATGTCAATAAGGTAGAAATGCTCCAATAGAAAGGTGTTGATATAATCAAGGTGAGACAGGGATTACTTTATATTTTATTCTGCCCAGGAGATAAGAAAAGATCAAATTATAGGGCAGCTTTAGAAATACTTGGTCACGAAAAAAGAACACAATCTCTGGAGGCCAGTGAAAATTTTGAGGATAATGTTGTTGATAAATGGGGAGATAAAGGCAGATGCAATAAATTTAGTCGGCACTAAATGGATATTTAACAATTGCACCACAAGGAGGATCAGGTGTGTGAGCTGCAGTAAACCAATGAATGTAGAGAACATTTCAATGAACAGTTACACCGTGCATGGACTAGGTTCGTAATATGTTACAAAAAGAAAAACTTCATGAAACCATTCACATGTGCAGACTCAGATTTTCAGACTTGCTCTTTCCAGAATACCAGAAAATTGTTCGAAACCTCTTGTTTAAATCTTTATTTTGGATATTTTCTTGAAAATTTAAGTTGCACCAATTAATCAATTAAAACTGTTACACTCCCCATTCACCTTACTGTCAAATGAACCTCGCCTCATCCAAGCATCTCAGGAAGACTGAAAAAGGCAAGGGGATGGGATGCTTTGTGTACAGAGGTGTTATCAGCTGGAGCTCCAGCAGCAGCTGGTGTCTTGCAGTATGATGTGGAGATGCCGGCGTTGGACTGGGGTAAGCACAGTAAGAAGTCTCACAACACCAGGTTAAAGTCCAACAGGTTTATTTGGTAGCAAATGCCATAAGCTTTCGGAGCGCTGCCCCTTCGTCAGATGGAGTGAAAATCTGTTCAGAAACAAAATGCAGTTAGGGGAAAGGAAGGCAGAGAAACCAACAGATTTTCACTCCATCTGACGAAGGGGCAGCGCTCCGAAAGCTTATGGTATTTGCTACCAAATAAACCTGTTGGACTTTAACCTGGTGTTGTGAGACTTCTTACTGGTCTTGCAGTGTACCATGTGGATAGCACGTTTCTGGACATTGTCACCCTCCAGATTCAGGATTTACAGTCAGATAGAGAATGTGAGACCAGGCAGTCCAAGAGGACCAGGCATGTAGTGCAGAAGCACATCTCATTCTGAGTGGCTACAAGAACTCCAAGGGGAGAGGATGCCAGCAGTCATGGTGCATGTAGGTGATGTGGGTAGAAAGGGGGAGGAATACGATGTGGCAACAATGGAGAACAATAATGGCTGAAAAAAATGCATGGCTGACTGGTTATTAAATATTCATGAATACAAAGTGTAAAAAATGGAAATGTATGAAAGGAGTGGGGGGGGGGGGGGGGGGAGGAGGGATGTCTGTATAACACCAACCATTGTGCTACTGGTTATATTCCATCGGCCAACTACTGGAAAAAACTTAGAAGAACAAAATGGCAAAGAAATTACAGGAATTGCAAAGGCAATATAGTTTTGATGAGAATTGTAATAATTCTAATGTAGAGTAGGATAGGAATAGTGTTAAGAGCAGAGAAAGGGAAGAGTTTCTAAATATGTTCAAAAGGATTCTCTACATCAGTATGTTTCCACTGAGAAAGTAAACATTGTGGAATCTGGTTCTGGGAAGTTAGGAAGTAACGTGGATTAAGTGTCAGCAGGGATACATTTAGGGAACAGTGATGATAGTGGTTTAGGGTTTAGGTTAGCAATGGTAAAGGACAAAAGGAGCAATCCCACAGTAGAAATAGTTCATTGGGTGAGAGCAGATCTGGCCCAGGTAAATTGGAATCAAAGATTCTCAGGTAAAACTATAATTCAACAATGGACAAGAGGGAGGGATTCAAATTCCTGGGACATTGGAACCGGTTCTAAGGGAAGTGGGACCAGTACAAATCGGACAGTCTGTAACTGGACAAGACTGGAACCAATGTCCTAGGGGGAGTGTTTGCTAGTGCTGTTGGGGAGGGTTTAAACTAATGTGGCAGGGGGGTGGGAACCGATGCAGGAAGTCAGAGGGAAGTAAAGTGGGGACAGAAACAAAACGCAGTTAGGGGAAAGGAAGGCAGAGAAACCAAAGACAAAAATCAAAAAGGGTCACAGTATAGAGACTGTGGAGAACTCAGTGAATGGGTCCAGTAAAGCTAGGAGAAATAAAATACAGGAGAGTGTACAAAACAGGAAAGGACAGATGATCTGAATTGTGTTTGCTTTAACATAAGGAGTATGATGCGTAAGGCGAATGAATTTAAAGCTTAGATTACTACATGGAACTATGATGTTGTGGCAATTACAGAGACTTGGATGAAAGGAGGACAGGACTGGCAGCTTAGCATTCCAGGATTTAGATGCTTCAAGCGAGATAGAGAGGGTGATAAAAGAGGTGGGGGTGTTGTTTTTACTGATTAGGGAAAATGTCACAGCTATACAGAGAGAGAACACCTTGGTGGGATCATGCAGTGAGGCCATATGGGTAGAATTCAGAACTAGGAGCGGTGCAATCACACTGTTAGCATTGTACTACAGAACTCCTAACAGCCAGCGTGAAGTGGAGGAACTGATGGCAAGATGCAAAAACAACAGAGCTGTTGGGATGGGCAATTTTAACTGCCCCAGCGTAGACTGGGATTCCTATAGTGCCAGGGGCTTCGACAGGGCAGAGTTTGTTCAGTGTGTCCAAGAGTGCTTCTTGAGGCAACATGTAGATAGTCCAACTCGGGAAGGGGCTATTTTAGACCTCGTTCTGGGAAACGAGACCGGACAGGTAGGTGATTGATGTCTCAATGGGGGATCATTTTGGGAACAGTGATCACAATTCTATAAGTTTCAAGATACTTATAGAAAAGGATAGAAGTAGTCATAGAGTGAAAGTGCTAAACTGGGGGAAGGCCAACTATGACAGTATTAGGCAGGAGCTAGAGAATGTAGACTGGGGCAGCTGTTTGAGGGTAAATCCATATCTGATATGTGGGAGTCTTTTAAAAGTTAGTTATTAACAATTCAGGACAAGTATGTCCCTGTAAAAATGAAGGATAAAGATGGCAAGATTCGGGAATCCTGGATGACGAGATTGTGAGTTGAGTGAAAAAGAAAACGGAGGCATACATAAATTTCAGGAAAATGAAAACGGATAAGGCTCACGGAATACAAAGATAGCAGGAAAGAGCTTAAACAGGGAGTTAGGAGAGCAAAAAGGGGCCATGAAATGTCTTGGCAGGCAGGATTAAGGAGAATCCGAAGGCTTTTTATGCGTATATAAGGAGGAAGAGGGTAGCTAAGGAAAGGGTAGGTCCACTCAAGGGTAGTGGAGGAAATTTGTGTGTGGAGCCAGATGGATGGGTGAGGTCCTTAACGAGTACTTTGCATTAGTATTCACAAAGGAGAAGGGTGCAGTCGATGGTGAGTGTAGAAAGGAGGATGTTGACATTCCAGGACATGTTGAGATAAAAAGGGAGGAGGTTTTGAAAAACATTAACATAGAACATTACAGCGCAGTACAGGCCCTTTGGCCCTCAATGTTGCGCCAACCTATGAAACCAATCTAAAGCCCATTTAACCTACACTATTCCAATATCATCCATATGTTTATCCAATGACCCTTTAAATGCCCTTAATGTTGATGAGTCCACTACTGTTGCAGGCAGGGCATTCCACGCCCTTACTACTCTCTGAGGAAAGAACCTACCTCTGACATCTGTCCTAAATCTATCACCCCTCAATTTAAAGCTATGTCCCCTCGTGCTAGCCATCACCATCCGAGGAAAAAGGCTCTCACTGTCCACCCTATCTAATCCTCTGATCATCTTGTATGCCTCTATTAAGTCACCTCTTAACCTTCTTCTCTCTAACGAAAACAGCCTCAAGTCACTCAGCCTTTCCTCATAAGACCTTCCCACCATACCAGGCAACATCCTGGTAAATCTCCTCTGCACCCTTTCCAATGCTTCCTTTAAGATTAAGGTGGACAAGTCTCCAGGGCCAGATAGGGTCTATCCCAGAAAACTGAGGGGCGAGGGAAGAAATTGCTGAGACCTTGACCAAAATCTCTGTATCCTCTTTTGGTACGGGCAAGGTACCAGAGGATTGGAGAGTAGCTAACATTGTTCCTCTGTTTAAGGAAGGCAAGAGACAATCCGGGAAATTATAGGCCTGTTATAGGCCTCCCCCACATTAGTGGTGGGAAAATTATTGGAGAAGGTTCTTGGGGACAGGATATACTCACATCTGGAAGAGAATAGGCTTATTAGCGATAGGCAGCATGATTGTTTTGAAGGGGAGGTCATGTCTCAAACTTGATTGACTTCTTTGAGGAAGTGATAAGAAGAATTGACCAGGGCAGGGCAGTAGATGTTGTATATATGGACTTTAGTAAAACCTTCAATAAGGTTCCTCATGGCAGGCTAATACATAAGGTGTAGTCATATGGGATCAGAGGTGAGCTGGTAAGATGGATACAAAACTGGTTTGGGCATAGAAAGCAGAGAGTAGCAGTGGAAGGGTACTTTTCAAACTGGAAGTCTGTGACAAGGATCAGTGTTGGGGCTTCTGTTGTTTTATAGATATAAAAATAAAATGATTTGGAGGAAAATGTTCCGATTAGTAAATTTACAGATGATACAAAAATTGGGGGGAGTAAGGGATAGTGAGAATTGTCAGAGGATAAGCAGGATATAAATCAGCTGGAGACCTGGGCTGAAAGGTGGCAGATGGAATTTAATGCGGAAAATGTGAGATGTTGCAATTGGAAAGGTCTGCAGCAGAAGGAAAGTATACAGTAAATGGGAGAGCCCTTAGAAAAATATTAGCATAGAGGGATCTAGGCGTGCATATCCACAGTTCTCTGAAGGTGGCAACTTAGGTGTACATGGTGGTCAAGAAGGCATATGGCATGCTGGCCTACATCGGTCGGGCGTTGAGTATAAGAATTAGAAAATCATGTTGTAGCTGTATAAGACTTTGGTTAGGCTGCATTTGTGGTATTGTGTACAATTCTGGTCGCCACACTACCGGAAGGATGTTGATGCGTTCTAAAGGGTGCAAAACCAGGATGTTACCTGGTTTGGAGGATATAGAAAATTACAGCTCAGAAACAGGCCTTTTGGCCCTTCTTGTCTGTGCCGAACCATTTTTTGCCTAGTCCCACTGACCTGCACTTGGACCATATCCCTCCACACCCCTCTCATCCATGAACCCGTAAGAAAGGTTGAACAAACTTGGATTGTTTTCATTGGAGTGTCGGAGGATGAGGGGGGGACCTGATAGAGATTTACAAGATTATGACAGGCTTGGAAAGAGTGGGTAGTCAGAGTCTTTTTCCCAAGGTTGAAGGGTCAATTACGCGGGAGCATAGGTTGAAAGTGAGAGGGGAAAAGTTTAAAAAGAGATGTAAGGGGCAAATCTTTCACACAGAGAGTGGTGAATGCCTGGAACACGCTGCCGGAGGAGATGGTGGAAGCAGATTCTATAACAACGTTCAAGAGGCATCTGGATAGATACATGAATGGGCAGGGAATAGAGGGATATGGACCACATAAGGCAAGAAAATATCAGATTAGAGGGCACAGACTTGGTGGGCCGAAGGGCCTGTTCCTGCGCTGTACAGTTCTTTGTTCTCTTTAAAGAGGAGACAGTTTACATACAATCAAGGTGCATCCCCATAAATGGGAAAGTAGGGCAAACAAAGCTGGTGGCCCCTGGGTGGCGAGGGCAAGATGAAGCATAAAAATGGGGAAAGGTGAGGGGGGGGTGGGGTGGGCTGGGCTGGGGCAAGTGACATGTCAATTTGATAATACAAGTGAGAACTATGCTGAATATAGAAAGTTTAGAAGTGACAAGAGCGAAGAGACAGTGAGATGAGACTGACAACTAACATAAAAGAGAATCCAAAAGTTTTTCAGCATATAAATAGAAAAAGGATTGCAAAAAGAGTCAGACTAATTAGGGGCTGAAAAGTAAATTTACACGTGGAGACAGAGGGCATAGTTGAGGAAATAATTGATGACTCTGCAATCACCAAGGACAAAGATGCTGTGAATCAGTGAACGAGGAGATAGTTGAGACACTGGATAGGCTAAACATTGATAAAAGAGATATTTGACAGGTTGGCTGCATTTAAACTGAGTAAGTCACCAGGACTGGATCAGATGTATACAAAGAATGCTAAGGGAAGCAAGATAGAAATTGTGGAGGCGCTAGCCATAATCTTCCAATCCACCTTATATACAGGGGTGGTGGCAGAGGATTGGAACAATTGTATGGTAGGAAGAATGAGGAAAAGCAATATAAAGTTTGGAGTACATTTCTACAGTGGCTACAGGAACAGGTGGGCCTGGGGTGTATCACAGAACGTGACAGAGCAAATTGAGAAAAAATAAAGCATACAGGTCCCTGGGCTACATTAATAGTTACAAAAGCAAAGAGGTTGTCTCTGGAAAACAGTGGTTCAATCTCAATTAGCGTACTGTGTACAATTCTGGACACTACAGTTCAATGAAAATATGAAAGCATTGGCAAGAACAGATCTGAGAATGTAAGACTTTAGCTTTGTGGCGAGGTTGGCAAAGTTGGGGCTGTTCTTCTGGAGAGAAGGTTGAGAGGAGGTTTGCTGGATGGACTCTCAATCACGAGGGGTCTGGACAGAACAAACAATGAGAAACTGTTCTTGTTTGCAGCAGGGTTGAGAAACAGAAGACAGATTTAATTTTTGTTTATTTATTAGTGCCACAAGTAGGCTATCACTGCAATGAAGATTTAAAATGACTGGCAAAAGAATCAGAGGCAACAGGAGGAAAAATCTTTTAATGCAGTGATTGGTAAGGTGCATTTCTGAAAGTGTGATGGAGGCAGATACAATCATGACTTTCAAAAGGGGAATTGGATAATTATCTGAAGAGAAAAAATTGCAGGTCTACAGTGACCAGAACAGGGAGCGGAACTAGTGAGTAGCTGTTAGAGATGGGCCAAATGGCCTCCTTTGTTGCTCTAACCAATGATTCTACAATAACTGCATGTGTGAGACACACTACAATCCAGCCTAAGTCACAAAGGGATGATATTATTAAACCCCTGTGTTATCATGCAGTGAGAGACATTTCCATTAAGCTAATCAGATTGCTTTGAGAGAATGAACTTAGTGCAATACCTTTTACAACCTCAGGATATGCTGAAATGCTCACAGCCACTAAAGTATTGAAATGTAATCACCGTTATAATGTAGGAAATGCAGCAGCCAATTTACACATGCAAGATTAACAAACATCAATTTGATAACGACCAGAAACGTTGGTGATGTTGGTTGTGGAGGAAATATTGAAATAGTGCTGTGGGATTTCTTCCAATCCATCTGAGGGGGAACACAGGGTTTAACGTCTTATCAGAAAGATGGCATTTCTTACGCACCCTCTCGGTACTGACATACCTGCGTCGGCCTAGGTCCTGCCTTCAGAACTCTGGAATGGAACCTGAACCTATTACCTTCTAGCTCAGAGGCACCACTATAGAGGATACCAGTGATCAAATTTTCATGTCCTACAGCCTTCACTGCCCTTTGCAATCAGTGGATTACTTGGTGAATATTTTTGGTACAGAATTCATGTGGTATTTAATTACAAAGCAAAGACCTTTGTGAAAATACTGGCAAGTATTTGAAAGCACCTATTTGGACTGAGGTTTGGATAAATGGTCGGCAGGAGAGATCATTACAGGGCAATTTCACTTTTTAAAATCCTGTGTCAGTTCATTTCAGGTGAATTGTATTGAAAATGTATTGGATAGGTGCTAACAAAATATCAGCAAGGAACAATTTTTGTTGCAAAAGCAACAAATGGACAAACAGAGAGTTTATGGTGCAGTTTCCGGCAACAGTAGAATCCATTTGTCCAGATTACATTTTTTTTTGAGGTGGATGTCAGAGCTGGAGTAGGAGGCGGGGGCGTTGCCACTCTGGAGCCATTAAGCTCCCTTTATATCTGGTATAACGTATCATTGAGGTGAGTGCAGTGACACAATGCAGGTCAAACCCCAGTCCAGTATAATTCTCACCAGCTTTTCTTTTTGTTCTTTCATGAGATGTGAACATCACTGGCAAGGCCAGCATTTAAATACTTCAGGCCACAACTCCCTCCAACATCCAGCCCTCTTCAGCAATGCACTATTCAACCAAAACAGAAATGCACCAGTGATAGACTAAACAGTCAGTTTCGCTGCCTCGTCTGCTACTTGTCTGATAGGACAGATATTAGAAGGGCCACCATGAGGTAGCTTCGCAATATCCTG
The DNA here is from genome assembly GCF_964213995.1 of Mustelus asterias. NCBI lineage: Eukaryota > Metazoa > Chordata > Chondrichthyes > Carcharhiniformes > Triakidae > Mustelus > Mustelus asterias. The sequence goes on from NC_135805.1 coordinate 141,790,306, forward strand.
ACACAAATAACAAAAACTTTCCATCAGCCCCTCTACAAAACCTACCTCATTTCAAGTTAATACAACATATTTCTACACTTTACACATCGCTTGATCATGACTTTTATACCATGTTTCTAGTAACAGGATTTAATCTCTGAGAGATGGGAATCCTGAAAACTAACAGGTTTCTTATTAATGTCCTTGTCAAGTCTGCCATAAACTTACGAATAGGTCCAAACAACCATCCTTTTGACCAAGGTGTAGACAGGAGTACAGTGTCTTCATAGAGAAATGTACATGTTCAATTAAAGATGTCACAGTAATGATATTAAAAAAGAGGTTGTAAACTCAGATTCATCATCAGCTTTGCAGAGGAATCCAAACTTCCTTACTCTGTCAGTTTTACAGAGAAACCACAGCCAACAGCAGAGTGTGAGGAATGAGAGGCCGAACTCAGCTTTGAGCTTCCTTCTCCTTTGCCTTCACATTGGTTACCACAGTGGTATTGTGTCTAAACTTGTGTTGTTCCAAAGAAGACTTCAGCCACATTTGTGTCAGCCACCATTTAAACCTCCTTGGCAGCATCAGTGGCATTGGATGAGATTGCAGTTAACCAGAGCATGTATGTATTACTCAGTTGCTGACCTATCACAGTGTGTCAGTAAATGAGTTCCCTCTTGCAAATGCTTTGTCAACGGCTGTGGCTTTACCTGTCTTCTATTAAAGCGTGTGCCCCTGCACTGTGTCTTGGATGAGAGGCTTTGTTTAGGCACTTGTGCAGTCTTCCTCGATGACCCGGTTCATGCTGGTACCATGAGTGATGTGAGTAGCTGGATTAGTCAGATCCCTGACACTACTTTGCCGGGACTGGTCGTTCAGGCGGTGTAAGCTGCTTTGCCGAGACTGGTCGTTGAGCCTTGGCAGGCTACCATGCACCAACCGCTCATCCAGACCTCTGAAGCTGCATGGTGTGTATCTGATTTTAAAAGAATGGTCAAATTTTCATTCACCATCACTTGGCAGGAGGTTAGTAATTATAAAACATCATGGACTGGAAAGGGTTCAGACCACAAACTAAGGTGTTCTCCTGCTAGTCTTCTCATAGACAGTGGAGACTCAGAAATACAGCATGGGCTTTTGGACACAATGATTGCTCCTGTAAAGAAAACCTCAACTAATACTCTTCCTGCACATCATGCTGCTCCATTCCCCATTCTTTCATTCTGCAGCACACAGGACAGCTGATCATGGGCAAGCCATGAGACTTGGCCAGTACAGGGATTAAACCTGCCACGTTGGGGGTATCAGCAACACACTTTAACCATTTGAGTTGACCAGGTGTTGCACTTTGCAGGTGTTCTGCTACTTTTCAGTTCACACCAGAGTCATTGATACATTTGGTGAGATTCTCCCCACCTCCCCCACCACGATTTGTGGTGGTGCAGGCAGCCCGCCATTGGCCAGTGGTGAGATCTTTTGGTCTCATCACGGTCCATGGGGGCTTCCCGTTTTCCGCACCCTCTACCGCTGGTAGGACCGGCTGGAAAATCCTGCCAATTGTCTGTGATTCTGCATCTTGTCCACTCCCAATCTCACAGAGCTGTGGCCTCTTCTCTCTAAAACAATGCTGACAGGAAGCATTCACATCTCTGCAGTTCAGCTGTTACTTGCGCCTGATATCACACCAGTAAAATGTGATCAACTCACCCACAATACAGTCTTCCCTCACCTGACCCCCTTCTTCTTAACCTTTATACCCAAATATCAAAACTCAAATCTGGTTTAACCAATGTGAAATGCAACATTAGTTATTTAATGCGATAATACAGACTGAACAGTACAGTTCTATCTGATACTTCATTTGACAAAAGCCTCTCTGACGTGTGATTTGCTGTGGTGTTTTTTTGTAGTGGTATAGCTCACCTTCCATCCCGTGACCTGTGTAGGCTCCCATGGTAACTGCTGAGTTTACTGTGGACACTGCCGGCCTTGCTCCTCTGGTCGTCCATAATGGCGAGTTGCTGCGAGGAGGCGTGAGTGGACGTGCCTTGTGTGGAGGTGCCTCGGGATTTGCGGATGATTGGAGTGTTGGGGTCTCTCAGCAGTGACTGCGCAAACTCGGGTTCTTGCAATACCTGGCGGCTCTCATTTACAGAACTGAAAGGAGAAAGGCAGGAAGTTGGGGTCAATTGTAGAACGCAGTTAACGGGAAGACAATTTTCAGGGAAACTATTAGATTTCCGTTATCGCCCATTCCCCAAAAGAACTTTTACTAAACACTGGTTTCCGATTACCTGCTCCACTTTGGCATTTAAAAATGTGGAATTTTAGGATATATATACACATACATAACAAGTGTTATAGTAAGCAACTTCCTATTTGGAATGTGTATACTCTCGTCTTTACCGGGTATGAGCATCCGTGAGCAACATCATTTGCAGTGTGAGATTTCACAGGTTTAGTCTTCCACGAGGGATCAGTATAACTAGCTGCCTCCAGCTCTGAGCTCTTGCTCTACTGTATTTCGGTATTTTTTATAATATTGAATATCACAACTACTTTTCTGTGACCAAGTTACCACATAGATGTTAGCCTTTATAGAATCCTACAGTGCAGAAGGAGGCCATTCAGCCCATCGAGTCTGCACTGACCTTAATCCCACCCAAGCCCCATCCCCATGCATTTACCCTAACAAGTCCCCCCTGACACTACAGGACAATTCATCATGGCCAATCCATCTAACCGTTGGACTGCAGGAGAAATCGGAGCACCTGGAGAAACTCATGCAGACACAGGGAGAACGTGCAGACTCCACACAGACAGTGTCCCAAGCTGGGAATCGAACCGGGTCCCTGGCACTGTGAGGCAGCAGTGCTAACCACTTGGACACCATGCCTTATTGCAAGAGGATTTGAGTACAGGAGTGAAGAAATCTTGCTGCAACTGAAGAGAGATTTGGTGAGAACACACCTGGAGTATTGTACACAGTTTGGTCGCCTTACGGGAGGAAGAATAAACTGACCATAGAGGGAGTGCAATGAAGTTCATCAGACTGGACCCTGGGATGGCAAGATTGTCATACGAGGAGAAATTGGGTCAACTGGGACTGTATTCACTGGAATTTAGAAGAATGAGGGGGGAATTCTGACAGGACAGGACAGACTGGATGCAGGAATGTTGTTTCCTCTGGCTGGAGTGGGGGGGGGGGGGGAGGGGCATTCTAGAGCAAGGGATCAGTCTCAGGATATGGGGTTGGCCATCTAGGAGAGCAGAGGAGAAGCTTCTTCACTCAAAGTGATGAACCTGTGGAATTCTCTACCACAGATGTTGAGGCCAAATCACTGAATATATTTGAGGAAATAGACTTAGACTCTAAATGTGTCAAGGGGCATGTGGAGTGTGTTGAGTATGGCGTTCAGATAGAGGATCAGCTGTGACCATATTGAATGGTGGAGCAGGCTCGAAGTGAAGATTGGCCTACTCCTTTTTGATTTGATTTATTATTGTCACATGTATTAACATACAATGAAAAGTATTGTTTCTTGCGTGCTGTACAGACAAAGCACACTGTTCATAGAGAAGGAAACGAGAGGGTGCAGAATATAGTGTTATAGTCATAGCGAGGGTATAGAGAAAGATCAACTTAATGCAAAGTATGTCCATTCAAAAGTCTGACAGCAGCAGGGAAGAAGCTGTTGAGTCGGTTGGTACATAACCTCAGACTTTTATATTTTTTTCCCAATGGAAGAAGGTGGAAGAGAGGATGTCCGGGTTGTGTGGGGTCCTTAATTATGCTGGCTGCTTTGCCGAGGCAGCGGGAAGTAGATAGAATCAATGGATAGGAGGCTGGTTTGCGTGATGGATTGGGCTACATTCACGACATTTTGTAGTTCCTTGTGGTCTTGGGCAGAGCAGGAACCATACAAAGCTATGATGCAACAGAAAGAATGCTTTCTATGGTGCAGCTTGCAAAGTTGGTGAGAGTCGTAGCTGACATGCTACATTTCCTTAGTCTTCTGAGAAAGCAGAGGCGTTGGTGGGCTTTCTTAACTATTGTGTCGGCATGGGGGGACCAGGACAGGTTGGTGGTGATCTGGACACCTAAAACCTTGAAGATCTCAACCCTTTCTACTTTTTCCCCGTTGATGTAGACAGGGGCATGTTCTCCTTTACACTTCCTGAAGTCGATGACAATCTCCCTCATTTTGTTGACACTGAGGAAGAGATTATTGTTGCCGCACCAGTTCACTAGGTTCTCTATCTCATTCCTGTACTCTGTCTCATCATTATTTGAGATCCGACCCACTACGGTGGTGTCGTCAGCAAACTTGAAAATCGAATTAGAGGGGAATTTGGCCACACAGTCATAGGTGCATAAGGAGTATAGTAGGGGGCTGAGGACACAGCCTTGTGGGGCACCGGTGTTGAGGATGATCGTGGAGGTGGTGTTGTTGCCTATCCTTACTGATTGTGGTCTGTGAGTTAGGAAATTCAGGATCCAGTCGCAGAGGGAAGTGCCGAGGCCCAGGCCACGGAGTTTGGAGATGAGTTGTGTGGGAATAATAGTGTTGAAGGCTGAGCTGTAGTCAATAAATAGGAGTCTGCCATAGGTGTCCTTGTTATCTAGGTGTTCCAGGGTGAGGACAGGAGTAAAGAAATCTTGCTGCAGCTGAGGACTACAAAGGGTCTCTACTCAAAGTTATCACTAGCATGTTTCAAATTAGGAACTTTATTATATAGCGACACAATGGCATAGTGGTTAGCACTGCTGCCTCACAGCGCCTGGGTATAAGCAACATAGAAACTTTACAGTGCAAAAGGAGGCCATTCGGCCCATCGAGTCTGCACCGACAACAATTCCATCCCAGGCCCTAAGACCACAACCCCACACACTTAATAGAACATAGAACATAGAACATTACAGCGCAGAACAGGCCCTTCGGCCCACGATGTTGCACCGACCAGTTAAAAAAAAACTGTGACCCTCCAACCTAAACCAATTTCTTTTCGTCCATGAACCTATCTACGGATCTCTTAAACGCCCCCAAACTAGGCGCATTTACTACTGATGCTGGCAGGGCATTCCAATCCCTCACCACCCTCTGGGTAAAGAACCTACCCCTGACATCGGTTCTATAACTACCCCCCCTCAATTTAAAGCCATGCCCCCTCGTGCTGGATTTCTCCATCAGAGGAAAAAGGCTATCACTATCCACCCTATCTAAACCTCTAATCATCTTATATGTTTCAATAAGATCCCCTCTTAGCCGCCGCCTTTCCAGCGAAAACAATCCCAAATCCCTCAGCCTCTCCTCATAGGATCTCCCCTCCATACCAGGCAACATCCTGGTAAACCTCCTCTGCACCCTCTCCAAAGCCTCCACATCCTTCCTGTAATGTGGGGACCAGAACTGCACACAGTACTCCAAGTGCGGCCGCACCAGAGTTGTGTACAGTTGCAACATAACGCTACGACTCCTAAATTCAATCCCCCTACCAATAAACGCCAAGACACCATATGCCTTCTTAACAACCTTATCTACTTGATTCCCAACTTTCAGGGATCTATGCACACATACACCTAGATCCCTCTGCTCCTCCACACTATTCAAAGTCCTCCCGTTAGCCCTATACTCAACACATCTGTTATTCCTACCAAAGTGAATTACCTCACACTTCTCCGCATTAAACTCCATCCGCCACCTCTCGGCCCAACTTTGCAACGTCTAAGTCTTCCTGCAAACTACGACACCCTTCCTCACTGTCTACCACACCACCGACTTTGGTGTCATCAGCAAATTTGCTAATCCACCCAACTATACCCTCATCCAGATCATTAATAAATATTACAAACAGCAGTGGCCCCAAAACAGATCCCTGAGGTACACCACTTGTAACCGCACTCCATGATGAATATTTACTATCAACCACCACCCTCTGTTTCCTATCCGCTAGCCAATTCCTGATCCAATTTCCTAGATCACCCCCAATCCCATACATCTGCATTTTCTGCAGAAGCCTACCATGGTGAACCTTATCAAACGCCTTACTAAAATCCATATATACCACGTCCACTGCCTTGCCCCCATCCACCTCCTTGGTCACTTTCTCAAAAAACTCAATAAGGTTAGTAAGGCACGACCTACCTGCCACAAAACCATGCTGACTATCACCTATCAATTCATTACTCTCCAAATAACTATAAATCCTATCCCTTATAATTTTTTCCAACATCTTGCCGACAACAGAAGTGAGACTCACCGGTCTATAATTCCCGGGGAAGTCTCTGTTCCCCTTCTTAAACAATGGGACAACATTCGCTAACCTCCAATCTTCTGGTACTATACCAGAGGCCAACGACGACCTGAAGATCAGAGCCAGAGGCTCTGCAATCACTTCTCTTGCCTCCCAGAGAATCCTTGGATAAATCCCATCCGGACCAGGGGATTTATCTATTTTCAGACCCTCCAGAATATCCTGCACATCCTCGTTATCAACTGTAATACTGTCTATTCTACTCCCTTGCAACCCAGTGTCCTCCTCAGCTATATTCATGTCCCCTTGCGTGAACACCGAAGAGAAATATTGGTTCAATGCTTCACCAATCTCCTCCGGTTCCACACATAACTTCCCTCTGCCATCTATAACTGGCCCTAAACTTGCCCTAACCAACCTTCTGTTCTTGACATACCTATAGAACGCCTTAGGATTCTCTTTAACCCTATCCGCCAAAGTCTTCTCATGTCCCCTTTTAGCCCTTCTAAGCTCGCTCTTCAACTCCCTCTTAGCCAATCTAAAGCTTTCTAGTGCACTACCCGAGTGCTCACGTCTCATCCGAACATAAGCCTCCTTTTTCTTTTTAACCAACAAAGAAACTTTTTTGGTGCACCACGGTTCCCTAGCCCTACCAATTCCTCCTTGCCTGACAGGGACATACCTATCACAGACTCGCAGTAGCTGCTCCTTGAAAAAACTCCACATGTCGGACGTTCCCAGTCCCTGTAATCTCCTAGTCCAACCTATGTTTCCTAATTCTCTCCTAATAGCCTCATAATTACCCTTCCCCCAGCTAAAACCACTGGCCCGAGGTTCATGCCTATCCCTTTCCATCACTAAGGTGAACGTAACCGAATTGTGGTCACTATCACCAAAATGCACACCAACTTCCAAGTCTAGCACCTGGTCTGGCTCATTTCCCAGCACCAGATCCAATATAGCCTCACCTCTAGTTGGCCTGTCTACATACTGAGTCAAAAAACCTTCCTGCACGCTTTGAACAAAAACTGACCCCTCTAACGAGCTAGAGCTATAACAATTCCAGTCAATATTAGTCAAGTTAAAATCCCCCATAACAATTGCCCTATTACTTTCACTCCTAAGCAGGATTGACTCCGCAATCCTTTCCTCAACCTCTCTAGAACTTTTAGGAGGTCTATAAAAGACTCCCAACAGGGTGACCTCTCCTCTCCTATTTCTAATCTCCGCCCATACTACCTCAACAGATAAGTCCTCATCAAACCTCCTCTCTGACACTGTGATACAATCTCTGACCAATAATGCTACCCCTCCCCCTCTTCTACCTCCTTCCCTACTTCGACTAAAACATTTGAACCCCGGGACCTGCAGCATCCATTCCTGCCCCTGCTCTATCCATGTCTCTGAAATAGCCACAACATCGAAGTCCCAGGTACTGATCCACGCTGCAAGTTCACCTACTTTATTGCGAATACTCCTGGCATTGAAGTATACACATTTCAAACCCTGCTCCACCCCACCTCTGCAATGCCGTGCATTGCAGTCCCCATCCATGCATCCCTCACTTTCAGCCCCACTACTCAGGATCCCTCCCCCCCCCCGAATCAGTTTAAACCTCCCTGCATGGCCTTAGCAAATTTACCCCCCAGGATATTGGTCCCCTTCTGATTAAGGTGTAGACCATCCTTCTCATAGAGGTCACACCTTCCCCAGTACGAGCCCCAATTGCTTAAGTACCTGAACCCCTCCCTCCTGCACCATCCCCTCAGCCATGAATTCAAACCTTCCCTCTCCCTATTCCTCTCTAAACTATCCCGTGGTACAGGCAAGAGTCCAGAGATAACCACTCTGTCAGTCTTGGCCTTTAGTTTCCACCCCAACTCCATAAATCCCTGCCTAATATCCCCTTCCCCTATCCTCCCTATGTCGTGTGTCCCCACATGTACAATAACTTGTGGTTTATCTCCCTCCCCCCTAAGAGTCCTGAATACCCTGTCAGACACATCCCGGACCCCAGCCCCTGGTAGGCAACACACCAACCCTGAGTCCCTACCTTTAGTTCCGACCCTCCTATCTGTCCCCTTAATTGTGGAGTCCCCAATCACAAGGCCCAGTCTTTTACAGCCCCTAACCACCTGAGCTTTCTCACTCGGCTCACCCCCAGAGATCTGCTCTCTATGCTCAGTTGATTCCTCCTCAACTGTAGCCTCCAGCACCGAAAACCTATTATGGAGGGGAACCGCCCCAGGGGATTGTCTTCCCGATTGCTTCTTACCCCTCCTCCTGGCATTGACCCAAGCCTCATTTCTAGGAGTTACTATTTCTCTATAACTCCTATCAACTTCCACCTCCGCCTCCCGAATTATGCGGAGTTCCTCTACCTCCCCCTCCAGCTCCTTTACACGCTCCTCCAGAAGCTGCAATCTAATGCACTTCTTACAACTAAAATCTCCTGAAACACTACTGGATTTCCTCACCACATACATCCCACAGGAGATGCAGCATACTGCCTGAACTGCCATCCCTGAAGCCATTACCAGCAAGAAAAAAAGAAAACAAAAAACTTCCCCACACTTCCCCAACTGTCACTCTCCACTGCAGCCCGAGCAACACTCCCTCACTGAGACACCAACTGTCACACTCTACTGCAGCCCGAGCAGCACTCCCTCACTGAGACACCAACTGTCACACTCTACTGCAGCCCGAGCAGCACTCCCTCACTGAGACACCAACTGTCACACTCTACTGCAGCCCGAGCAGCACTCCCTCACTGAGACACCAACTGTCACACTCTACTGCAGCCCGAGCAGCACTCCCACACTGAGACACCAACTGTCACTCTCTACTGCAGCCCGAGCAGCACTCCCTCACTGAGACACCAACTGTCACACTTACCCCGCTAATCCCTCTATCCTACACATCCTGGGTCACTATGGGCAATTTAGCATGGCCAATCCACCTAACCTGCACTTCTTTGGACTGTGGGAAGAAACTGGAGCACCCGGAGGAAACCCACACAGACGCGGGGAGAATGTGCAAACTCCACACAGACAGTGACCCAAGCCGGGAATCGAACCCAGATCCCTGGAGCTGTGAGGGAGCAGTGCTAACCACTGTCCCACCATGCCGCCCCATGCTCTAACCATCATTCACAATTCTCATGGGCTTGGGTCAGTCCTGATCAGAAATGTCACACACCAATTAATATGTGGTTGTACCATAAAACCACAGCAACCCAATGCAATGAATGAATAACAGCGGGAGTGACCTGTACTGAAACTGAAGTCACACAAGATCACTAGAATTACTCCCATCACAAAAGGAGGTGTGTTAGATGAATATCATCACTCACCACTTACTCGGACACTTTCAGTGCTCTTAACTACCCCAACGGGTTGCCGAAACTCAAAACATACCTCGGCACGAGTGGGATCTGGCTCTCTGCTATAGAAATGAGGCAGCAAGACCCCCCAAAAAAAAAAGAAACGAGTCAAAACACCAACTTCCCCTGTTCAGCTTTGGCAAAGCATCACCTGGACTCGAAACATCAGCTCTTTTCTTTCCTTAGAGATTCTGCCAGACCTGCTGAGATTGTCCAGCATTCTCTCTTTTGGTCCCCAGTTCACCCCCCCCCCCCCCCCCCCCCCCCCCAAGAACAAAACATGTATATTTATGGTCATCTGTTTCTCTTCTCTCAGTGACTCTGATGCAGTGTTTCACAATGAAGAGCTAGCTAGAATAAGGTGCAAATGTGTGGCAGGTAGTGCAGAAAGAGTACAGCTGAGGAGTGCAAGGGAATGCAGCACAAAAAAGCAGACTCACTCTTTTTTCTTGCGCCCATGGAAGAAGCTGGCCCATTCAAAGCAGGTCTTCTTGCTGCCAACCCAGAACACAGAGGGAATTCCAACAATCAGAGCCATCAGGTACTTCATGAGGAAGAGAATAAGATCGGGGCGGCTCACCTGGGTGACCTGATGAGAGACGGGAATAATGAGACATGGTATTTTTAAAGATTAAGAATATACATGTTGGCATATTGTGGAATTTTGCAGCCAACTCAGAGGATAGAATAATTTTATTCTAATTAAGGCTCACACTCGTGCATTAATTTACATTTTTCCATTATGGACACTATTACACATCCCATTCCACAACACACGACCATGCTGCATCCTCCTACACAATGCCATATCCCAGCCTCAGAACAAAGTTAAAGTTCATTTATTAGTCACAAGTAGGATTACATTAACACTGCAATGAAGTTACTGTGAAAATCCCCTAGTCGCCACACTCCACACCTGTTTGGGTACACCGAGGGAGAATTTAGCATGGCCAATGCACCTAACCAGCACATTGTGCCTCCCTACCTCTCACTGTAGCGCATGTACTTGAACCTTTAAGGAGTGTAGGGTGTAACGTCCCCCAATTTCAGCAAAATGCACAAATAAAATATTTTTTCTAAACTCTGTTTTTGTCAAAATTAGCGAAGAGGAAAGTACAGCCGTCAATAATTAAATTAATATTGGCTTCTATTCATTACATTTATTAATTTTCCAAATTAATTTTCCAAATAGGAGATGGATAAATGAATAAAGTTTCTATGGACCTCAGCAGTAACTCAGGACTTTTGTGTATAAAGTAAATGCAAAGTCATTTGCCTCCAAAGAATCTTAGGGGACAAGTCCAAAAATAGACTTAGGTGGATTGGCCATGATAAATTGTCCATTGTCAGGGGATTAGAAATCATAGAAACCCTACAGTACAGAAAGAGGCCATTCGCCCATCAAGTCTGCACCGACCACAATCCCACCCAGGCCCTACCCCCATATCCCTACATATTTTACCCGCTAATCCCTCTAATCTACACATCCCAGGACACTAAGGGGCAATTTTAGCATGGCCAATCAACCTAACCCGCACATCTTTGGACTGTGGGAGGAAACCGGAGCACCCGGAGGAAACCCACGCAGACACGAGGAGAATGTGCAAACTCCACACAGACAGTGACCCAAGCTGGGAATCGAACCCAGGTCCCTGGCGCTGTGAAGCAGCAGTGCTAACCACTTTTCCAACGTGCCGCCCGGGGTTACAGGGATAGGGCCTGGATGGGATCTTTGTTGCTGTGGGCTCAATGGGCCGAATGGCCTCCTTCTGCACTGTAGGGATTCTATAAAAAAGTTTCAGGCTTCCTCTTCTAGCCATCAACAGCAGAGGCTGCTTTGACCCTGCAATTACTGAAACAAAGAACTCAATAATCGGTTACCTGACGGCAGTGTCTGAAGGACATTTAAAGTGGATCCAACATCCAATTGTGCCATTAATTCTGCAGGTATCTAGAACTCATTGCACTGGAGTCTTCTACCCAAATCACTCAGGTAGGTCATTCCCCTGTAACTATAGTATTTATTATATAATGGGGAGCTGAAAACTGGCTGCTGCCTCAGCAAATGCAAGAAAGTTCATCAGTGAGGAAGGGTAAAATAATTATGGAGAAACATGGTTACAGTATCCTAGGCCCCACAACAAAAGCAAACACCATTCACATTATTAGAACATAGAACAGTACAGCACAGTACAGGCCCTTCGGCCCACGATGTTGTGCCGAACCTTTTCCGAAACCAAGATCAAGCTGTCCCACTCCCTAGTGTGCTCCATGTGCCTATCCAATAACCGCCTGAAAGTTCCTAAAGTGTCTGACTCCCCTATCACAGCAGGCAGTCCATTCCACACCCCAACCACTCTCTGAGTAAAGAACCTACCTCGTACATCCCTCCTACATCTCCCACCATGCCCCCTAGTAACAGCTACATCCACCCGAGGAAATAGTCTCTGAACGTCCACTCTATCAATCCCCCTCATCATCTTATAAACTTCTATTAAGTCGCCTCTCAACCTCCTTCGCTCTAAAGAGAAAAGCCCCAGCTCCCTCAACCTTTCCTCATAAGACCTACCCTCCAAACCAGGCAGCATCCTGGTAAATCTCCTTTGCACTCTTTCCAGTGCTTCCACATCCTTCTTATAGTGAGGTGACCAGGACTGCACACAATATTCCAAATGTGGTCTCACCAAGGTCCTGTACAGTTGCAGCATAACCCCACGGTTCTTAAACTCAAACCCCCTGTTAAGTGGCAACCGTCAGAGATCTGTGGCTATGAACCCCAAGATCTCTCTGTTCCTCCACATTCCTCAGGACCCTACCTTTCACCCTGTAATCCGCATTCAAATTTGTCCTACCAAAATGAATCACCTCGCACTTATCAATGTTAAACTCCATCTGCCATTTTTCGGCCCAGCTCTGCATCCTATCAATGTCTCTTTGCAGCCTACAACAGCCCTCCACCTCATCCACGACTCCACCAATCTTGGTGTCATCTGTAAATTTACTGATCCACCCTTCAGCCCCCTCCTCCAAGTCATTGATAAAAATCACAAATAGCAGAGGACCCAGCACTGATCCTTGTGGTACACCGCTAGTAACTGGTCTCCAGTCTGAAAATTTTCCATCCACCACCACCCTCTGTCTTCTATGAGATACAGTAAGAAGTCTCACAACACCAGATTAAAGTCCAACAGGTTTATTTGGTAGCAAATTTGTCCTACCAAAATTGCTACCAAATAAACCTGTTGGACTTTAACCTGGTGTTGTGAGACTTCTTACTGTGCTTACCCCAGTCCAACGCCGGCATCTCCACATCATGACTTCTATGAGATAGCCAGTTACTTATCCAATCAGCCAAATTTCCCTCTATCCCACACCTCCTTACTTTCTTCATGAACCGACCATGGGGAACCTTATCAAACACCTTACTAAAATCCATGTATATGACATCAACTGCTCTACCTTCATCAACACACTTAGTTACCTCCTCAAAAAATTCAATCAAATTTGTGAGGCAAGACTTGCCCTTCACGAATCCATTCTTGGCCATTTGGCTTCCTCTACCATGTAACTGGCATCAAAACACAACTGATAGCACTAGGTACTTGTGTCTAGAACCAGGAAGCTGTATGCAATATATTTTTATCCTGAATACTTCATCAGACTGTAGATAATACTTCATGATGCAAGTCTCCATGTATAATCAATTCTATTAAAAAGGCTACAGGGAAGATGAACAAAGGTGAAACATTCCCAATACACGTTTGATTTAAAGGTGTTTTCAAATGTAGCAGGAGACAATGCAATTCAAACCTGTCAATAATTAGCACCAAAGCCTCTGGCAAAGACAGGTGTTGGACATTAACTGCTATTTGTTACAACAGCTGCCTAACCCACTCAGCACAAGATGCATCAATGGACTACAACCATCACTTTACGTGCTCCACCTGTTTCCCAGAAGCTCCCAGAGCTCACATTAGAAGATGTATTGAGCATGTTCAAGACATATAGATTTCTAGATATTAATGACAACAAGGGATATGGGATAGTACAGGAAAGTGATATTGAGATAGATGAACAACCATGATGATGTAAACTGAGTGGTACAGCAGGTTCACCCGGCCATGCTAAATTGCACCTTAGTGTCCAAAAGATGTGCAGGTTAGGTGGATTGACCACGAGCGGGGCTACGGGATAGGGCGAGGGAATGGGCCTAGATAGAGTGCTCTTTCGGAGTGTTGGTGCAGACTCAATGGGCTGAATGGCCTCCTTCTGCACTGTAGAGATTCTATTCTATAGATACCGAACAGGCACAGTGCTCCAGTGCATGCTGAACCACAAAACCATGTTGACTGACTTCCCGACTGAATTTTCCACATGATCTCCCAGTAACCGAGGCTGGCCAACACTTGTATGCGTTGCCCAATCACCAATTACAGTCAGACATCACAACAGGTTTGGAAAGGGGCTACTTACTTAGATTGTGAAAAGTTGTGTACAGGGGAAAGAAGAAAGCACAAAAATACATGAATAGTTATTCCAGCTACAATTTTCTTTTGCCAAAACAATGACCGGAGAACTGGATATGCAAAGTACTGACTGACCAATGCACTATCCTGTAGAGCAGCAGGTCATGTGTTTCCCTACAAGATTCATCAAGGTAACTGAAACACAGTGAGGGTATCAGATCATTGGTCAATCCAAGCCACTTGTGGTATACTATAGGGTGTCTTGACAGAATCCTCACCTGCCTTATTAAGTTAGACACATCTCAATTCTCAGGGGTATGCGAATGGGTAAATTGTTGTATTTCTCCAACATCAGAATGTGTTATAGATCACCTGGTAAGGGAACTTCCACTTTGGCATTACCCTGCTGAGCTATTCAAAGACACATGTCACTGTAATGTCTACCTGCTAAATGTGCTGAGAATTTCATCCTATAGTTCAGGCACCGATGGATCAATGATGTTGTGTGCAGCAGAGGATGTTTTTCTCAATATGCCTTTGAGATCATCACATGACTGTAGGTTGAGAGTAAAGAAGGGGAGGTGGGGAGTAATTGTTTCTGATTATTCCTGACCATCATGGTGTAGAGCATACAATTCAAGGCTTTGATGTAGCAGACAATATCATTCTGTGCCACAGAGGCAGGATCCATACCTAGTGAGACAGGGAGTTGAGCTTTCACAAGGCTCTCCATCTCCCAGCACATTTCGCTTGCTTGATTATCACGTCAAATCTGCAGCAAGAACCTGGCTTATATCCTGGATTGGTCTTGATGCCTGTTACTTCAGATACTATGCTTAATGCTGCCAGTAGGTAAGGAGTCTCACAACACCAGGTTAAAGTCCAACAGCACTAGCTTTCGGAGTCTCAGGCTCCTTCATCAGGTGAGTGAGGACTTGTGTTCTCAAACAGGGCATAGACAGACACAAACTCAATTTACAAGATAATGGTTGGAATGCGAGTCTTTACAGGTAATCAAGTCTTAAAGGTACAGACAATGTGAGTGGAGAGAGGGCCAAGCACAGGTTAAAGCGATGTGTATTGTCTCCAGCCAGGACAGTTAGTGAGATTTTGCAAGCCCAGGAAAGTCATGGGGGTTACAGATAGTGTGACATGAACCCAAAATCCCAGTTGAGGCCGTCCTCATCTGTGCGGAACTTGGCCATCAATTTCTGCTCAGCGATTCTGCGTTGTCGTGTGTCGTGAAGGCCGCCTTGGAGAACGCTTACCCGAAGATCAGAGGCTGAATGCCCGTGACTGGTGAAGTGTTCCCCGATTGGAAGGGAATACTCCTGCCTGGTGATTGTCAGGAGTTCTCCAAGTAAGCATTCTCCAAGGTGGCCTTCACAACAATGCAGAATCGCTGAGCAGAAATTGATAGCCAAGTTCCACACACATGAGGACGGCCTCAACCGGGATCTTGGGTTTATGTCACACTATCTGAAACCCCCATGACTTGCCTGGGCTTGCAAAATCTCACTAACTGTCCTGGCTGGAGACAATACACATCTCTTTAACCTGTGCTTGGCCCTCTCTCCACTCAACATTGTCTGTCCTTTAAGACTTGATTCCAACCATTATCTTGTAAATTGAGTTTGTGTCTGTCTATGCCCTGTTTGTGAACACAAGTCCTCACTCACCTGATGAAGGAGCCTGAGACTCCGAAAGCTAGTGCTGCCAAATAAACCTGTTGGACTTTAACCTGGTGTTGTGAGACTTCTTACTGTGCTTATCCCAGTCCAACGCCGGCATCTCCACATCACAGCATTAAGCATTCCCATAGCACTGGCTGGAAACAAAACAAAATTTCCTATTCCCAACAAAATGCCTTTATTCCAATTAACAATTTCCAATCGTGTAATATCCTTTCCTAACCTCTCTTTTCAGAAGAGCCACCCCAAATAGAAGCTTTGGGTACAGGTTTTGATTTAATGCCTTTCTGCAAATTGACTGCAGTTTTATAATAAAAATCCTGTTGAAGTGTCAGCCTCAGAAATAATAAACTCTGTATGGGTTAATTTTTGAAACATTAACCCTCAGCCTATTTTAAATGGATTTTACATTGACAATGGTATTTTCAAATCTTTATTAAACACAGCTCTAATCTGTGGGGGGATTGAAACAGGCTAAAAAAAACTGCGGCAAGCTTCAACAGGACTTGGGAATCAAATTGACAAAACCTGATCCCATGCTGTTGATCCTTTAATTATCTTTCATGCTTCACAAATCTGTATGTGGTCTTAATTTGATGCGTAACGTGACAGTAGCCAGAGGGGCAATAAGGCATTGGACAATCTGACAGGTGTATTGGAAAGAATGACCCAAAATGTTAGTGAAACCAGCAGTAATTTTAGACAAACTATTTCTACTTCTCGTATATCACATGTCCAGCCACATTTAGTCCCTCTTAATTTTCAGCCTTTACTGCTGGTAATGGCTGCTTCCGGGGTACAGTTCCACCAGACTTAACAGTCCATTAGCATTTAATCCAAGTGGCGATTTTGTCTCTGATATTTGATGGGCTATTCAACCAACAAGTGAGCTAAATCCAGACCTGGTTCAGTTCTTATTCTCTGTCAGGATCAATATCAATTGCAGTAAATCTAGCACGATCCCATTCAAATCTTCAACATCTCAGAGGACGGCAGGTACAGCAAAACCTCCTGTTGTTTGTTCTGGGATACCCATCACAAAGGGAATGCTGGACTGTGAGCATTATTTACAAACGCTTTCTCCAGCTAACCTGATCTCCAAATCATCTTATTCAAGTAAAATGTTTGCTATGTTTAAAATTCTCTGGCATTAAGTAGTCCAAGTGGTGCCCAATAATACCCGGTACTGGAAAAATCAAAGTTCTAGGTGTGAGCAGAATCTCGAAATGATCACCGTGTAGCTGAAACCCCACTCTGCTAAATCATCAACTCCCTCCCGGGAGGGATCAGAATCTGTCTCTTTGTGCCCAGAGAGAGATGGTAATTGCTGCAGTCACTTTGATCCTTCTGTTTCTGTACAAGATGACTATTTTTCTATGTCTTAATCCTTCCTTCCAGCAAAGGCACAACAGTTCATGAAGATGCTGCAGCAGTGCCAGGTTTCCACTTCTGATGATTTCAGGTGGACTGCCATCGTCTCCTGAGGTTTTACCACTGGCAAAACAGTCAATGGTCTTGTTGAGTTCTATGGTGGGTTTGCTGTCCAGCACTTCCCATGACATGAATGTCTGAATGGCACTCAGCACTTCTCTGTTGTGTAGAGTTTGACCTTTGCAGATGGAAAGGTCAAACTCTGCACAACAGAGAAAGTTGAGTGATGACCATCCCCATGTTGGGCTCTAGAACATAAGAAATAGGAGCAGGAGTAGGCCATCTAGCCCCTCGAGCCTGCCCCGCCATTCAATAAGATCATGGCTGATCTGACAGTGGTTTAGTTCCACTTACCCGCCCGCTCCCCATAACCCTTAATTCCCTTATTGATCAGAAATCTATCTACCTGTGACTTAAACATATTTAACGAGGTAGCATTCCACTGCTTCAATGGGCAGAGAATTCCAGAGATTCACTACCTTCTGAGAGAAGAAGTTCCTCCTCAACTCTGTCCTAAACTGACTCCCCCTTATTTTGAGGCTGTGTCCTCTAGTTCTTGTTTCCTTTCTAAGTGGAAAGAATCTCTCTGCTTCTACCCTGTCTAGCCCCTTCATTATCTTATATGTCTCCATAAGATCTCCCCTCAGCCTTCTAAACTCCAATGAGTACAGGCCCAGTCTACTCAATCTCTCCTCATAAGCTAACCCCCTCATCTCCGGTATCAAACTGGTGAACCTCCTCTGTACTCCCTCCAAGGCCATTACATCCTTCCGCAAATAAGGGGACCAAAATTGCACACAGTACTCTAGTTGCGGCCTCACCAGTACCTTGTACAATTGCAGCAAGACCTCCCTGCTTTTATACTCCATCCCCTTCGCGATAAAGGCCAACATTCCATTTGCCTTCTTGATCACCTGCTGCACCTGCAGACTGAGTTTTTGCGATTCATGCACAAGGACCCCCAGGTCCCTCTGCACAGTAGCATGTTATAATTTTTCACTATTTAAATAATAGTCCATTTTACTATTATTCCTTCCAAAGTGGATAACCTCACACTTGTCAACGTTATACTCCATCTGCCAGATCCTCGCCCACTCACTTAGCCTATCCAAATCTCTCTGCAGACTTTCCGCATCCTCCACGTAATTTGCTTTCCCACTCATCTTTGTATCATCCGCAAACTTTGTTACCCTACACTCGGTCCCCTCCTCCAGATCGTCTATGGTAAACAGTTGAGGCCCCAGCACCGATCCCTGCGGCACGCCACTAGTCACCAACTGCCAACCAGAGAAGCACCCATTTATTCCAACTCTCTGCTTCCTGTTAGATAGCCAATCCTCAATCCACGCTAATACTTTACCCCCAACTCTGTGTACCCTAATCTTCTGCAGCAACCTTTTGTGAGGCACCTTATCGAACGCCTTCTGGAAATCCAAAAACACCACATCCACCGGTTCCCCTCTGTCAACCGCACTCGTTACATCTTCATAAAAATCCAGTAAATTCGTCAAACTCGACTTTCCCTTCATGAATCCATGCTGCGTCTGTTTGATCGAACCATTTTTTTTCCAGGTGTCCTGCTATTTCTTCTTTAATGATGGATTCCAGCAATTTCCCAACTACGGACGTTAAGCTAACTGGCCTGTAGTTACCCGCCTTTTGTCTACCTCCTTTTTTAAACAGTGGCGTCACATTAGCTGTTTTCCAATCTGCCGGCACTTCCCCAGAGCAGCGAATTATGATAAATTACAACCAACGCATTTGCTATTACTTCTGCCATTTCTTTCAGTACCCTGGGATGCATTCCATCCGGACCCGGGGACTTGTCTACCTTTAGTCCCATTAGCCTACCAAGCACTACCTCTTTAGTAATAGTAATCGTTTAAAGGACCTCACCCCCTACAGTCCCACGACCATCAATTTTCGGTAAGCTATTTGTGTCCTCTACCATGAAGACCGACACAAAAAACTTGTTTAAGGCCTCGGCCATTTCCTCATTTCCCATTATTAAATCTCCCTTCTCGTCTTCTGAGGGTCCAAAATTTACTTTAGCTACTCTTTTCGTTTTTATATATTTGTAAAAACTTTTACTATCAGTTTTTATATTTTGTGCTAGTTTAGTTTCATAATCTATCTTTCCTCTCTTTATCGCTTTCTTAGTAGTTCTTTGTTGTTTTTAAAAGCTTTCCCAATCTTCTCATTCCCCACTGGTTTTGGCCACTCTGTACGCATCGGTTTTTAATTTAATACTCTCCTTTATTTCCTTAGTTATCCACGGCTGGTTGGTTATCCCTTTTCTTATATTCCTTTTTTATCACAGGAATATATTTTTGCTGAGTACTGAGAAAAATCTCCTTAAAAATCCACCACTGTTGCTCAGCTGTCCTACCAACTAGTCTGCGCTCCCAGTCTACATTAGCCAATTCTGCCCTCATCCTATTGTACTCCCCTCTGTTCAAGCAGAGGACACTGGTTTGGGACCCTACTTTCTCACCCTCCATTTGTATTTGAAATTCAACCATATTGTGATCACTCATTCCAAGAGGATCCCTCACAAGTAGATCATTAATTTTACCTGTCTCATTACACAGGACCAGATCCAAGATAGCTTGCTCCCTCGTAGGTTCTGTAACATACTGTTTGAGGAAACTATCCCGACAGCATTCTAAGAACTCGTCCTCAAGTCCACCGCGTCCGACTTGAGTCAACCAATCAATATGCAGGTTAAAATCCCCCATGATTATTGCTGTTCCGTTTTTGCACGCATCCATTATTTGCTTGTTTATAGCCCGACCCACCTCAAAGTTATTATTTGGGAGCCTATAGACCACGCCCACCAGTGACTTTCTCCCCTTACTATTCCTTATCTCCACCCACAACGATTCCACATTATGCTAGGGGATCTGATTTGCTTGCTGCTGGACCTGATTCCTTCATATGCCCCTCAAACATCCCTGGATTCAAAGCAACTTGTTTGCTGTCTCAGAGTTTCAGCCAGTATGATTGGCACAGTGCCAAGCTTGGACTTGATGCTCTTGTTTGCTGAGCATTTACTTGAGTTCAGTAGGGTCCTCCTGTGGTCTCACTAACTGGCTCCATTTCAGTCCAGCAAGTCTCCTTTGATCTTGTTTCCCATGTGCAGTGAGTACAGGGTTATAAATGGTGTATACAGATGGCTCTACTTTGACACCGCACTTTGACCTTGGGCATTACTGTCTAAAAAAGGCTGACTGAAGATGTGTGGAACTCTGGGTCCTTTTTTAGGTCAGTGGTACAGCAACGTGTTGAGCCAAGGACAGTCTGCATCAATGACAGGGATATTCCCTTGTTAAATATCATGGGGAGGGTCTTTGTTTGTGCTGCTCTGACTAGATGACAGATCCTGGCATCTCACACACATCCATCTCAAATCTCAGTGCAGCTTCAGAGCTGGCAGATTTTCTCCCTTTGGCAGTTATAGTCTAGAAGAGCCATGAACAGCGCAGACCACTCTACCTTGCCTTCATAGACCTCAACAAGGCCTTCGCTTGTCAGCAAAGACTGACTCTATAAAGTGCTGAGAAAATATGCTGCCCCCTGGGCTCCCGGGCATCATCCCGTCTTACTATGAGAACATTCAGAATTAGTTACATGGAGCATTAGCAGGGGTTTTCAAGATCAGCAGCTGGGTAAAGCAGGGATGCCACCCTGGCACCACCTCTCTTTGGCATCTTTTTCTCCATGCTGCTATTATACACTTTCAGCGATTCAAATCAAGACGTCTACCTACAAGTCTGAGCTGATGGCAAGCTGTTAAAGCACGGCAAGACTACACGCCAAGACCAAGCCGTGTAACGTTCTAGTTCGCAAATTGCTGATGATGCTTCTTTGTCATCCCATGATGAAATTCACTTGCAACAGCTTGGGGATGGATTCTCCCGGGCCTACAAGGAGCTTGGACTGTGAGGAAGACCAAAGTTATGGCACCGCACATAGATACTCCAGCAACACTGACAACCTCACTCCGAAGCTCTTTAGCTTCACATACCTTGGATCAACAATTACCAGCAAAGTTGAGAAGTCAAGTGTGGACCAACAGCAAACCAACTGAAAATAGAAAGCTCAGTGTGTACAAGGCTTGTGTTCTCAGCACTCACCTTGACCATAGCAAGGCATGGGCAACTTACGCAAACCAAGAAAAGTAGCTAAATAGCTTCCACCTATTGAGCATCTCCCAGCAAGACACAATGCCATACATGGAAACACAACCGCATGCAGGGATCCCCAGTGTGCTTGCCTATGTCGAGCCAACACTTTTCATCTGTGCCAGCTACAGAAGGGGCAGTTACTGACAAATCACCCTCTACAGCCACAACAGACAATATTCAATACAGGTGTAACATACACCCTGGGAGCAGTCCATCATCCCAGAGACTAATAGATGTCAAAGTCAACTTTTTTTTTTCTTTTAAACTAGGAGTAGGTCATTTGGCCCTTCAAGTCTGCTCTGCCATTCATTTTGATCATGGCTAATCATCAAATTCAATATCCTGATCCCCCTTCCTCCCATAGCCCTTGATCCCTCTAGCCCCAAGAGCTACATCTAATTTCTTCTTCAAGTCTCACAACGTTTTGGCCTCAGCTACATTCTGTGGTTGTGAATTCCACACATTCTCCGCTTTCTGGGTGAAGAAACTTCTCCTTACCTCAGTTCTAAAAACTGAACCCTTTATCCTCAAACCATGCCCCCTAGTTCTGGATTCCTCCACCACTGGGAACCTTCTTTCTGAATCCACCCAGTCTAACCCTGTTAGAATTTGATATATTTCTATGGTTTCTATAAGTTTTTAAGCTCGGGTCCAATGGGTTCTTAGCACCACCGCTACTGCTAAGTGCTCAGCAATATCCATTTGGGGGAGGCTGAATGCACTCAATGATAATTTCTGCCTGAGCTGTGACCAAACTGCTCCTATTTGTTCCTCAATTTCTCTGCTTTGAACAAGTGAGGACATGTGGTTAAGGAGTCATTCCTATAAACACACAATGACGGGCACAAGGCAGTGGTGTCATGTTTCAGCAATAAGCATTTTAAATGCTGCTCGAGCTCTGTATCAATGGTCTTGCATTTTTCACAACATTTAAATCCTTTGGCAAAGGCTTGTCACTTGCACCAACTTTGGTTTGGAAAGAGGCACTTTGTGTTGGACGTTTGCACCATTTGGTTTGTTTGCCTTTATGTCCTTCTCTCTCGCTGTATGCATGAAACTGGTCAATGGCAATGCCATTTAACCCACCGTTTACAGTTAAGGATATAAACAGAACAGAATAAGTAAACTTATTTTTTTATATACATGTGTTTCCACATAAGCCAGCAGCATCTGTTGAGATTATTTAATGAATTAAACAGCCTTAAATTGAGAGAAGAAAATAAAGACAACATGGACTGGCCTGTTTAGAAACAGGATACATTTACAAACTGAAAACTCAAGACTATCTGATACAGCCTACCAGGACCAGGAGTAAGCTATTCACTCCCTCAAGCCTGCTCTGCCATTCAAATAGATCATGGCTGATCTGTATATCAATTTCATTTTTTTTCTCTCCCCTTACATAGTGAAAATCTATCATGGTCAGCATCCAAAGCCCCAAATGTCCAATTCATCTTGGCCAAGTGAACTGATGCAGATGCTGATATTTTAGAGAACATGTGAATTGATGTGAAGCCACCCATGATCAATACCATAACATTGTTCTGCATGTTTTAAGAACGCAGAAATTTCAGCACTAAATAATCGAGGCTGAACTCCCAATGGTTTGGGAAGAAAGTTTAATGCCAATACAAATGTTTTTTCATCTTAGGCAGTGCATTGGGATCGAGGGTGACTTGCTACCTCTCTGGTTTGATAGATTCTGAGATGGCTGATAAGCCCAATGGATGACCTGTAGACTTTGTCACGTGGAGCAGATGCTGCTTGAAGGGTCAGGCAAATAAGAAGTTTGGAGCTTTTTCTTTGCTCTCCTTGATGCACTGACTTTACTTCTGTGGGGACTGGCTGCCAAAGTAGTCAAGAACACTGGTCTTTCAGCATACTGGTCAAATAAAAATCTCTATCTATATTATTTAAATGGAATATTATTTAAATGGTGAAAAATTATATCATGCTGGGGGTCCTTGTGCACGAATCGCAAAAACTCAGTCTGCAGGTGCAGCAGGTGATCAAGGCGGCGAATGGAATGTTGGCCTTTATCGCGAGGGGGATAGAATATAAAAGCAGGGAGGTCTTGCTGCAACTATACAAGGCACTGGTGAGGCCGCAACTGGAGTACTGTGTGCAGTTTTGGTCCCCTTATTTGCGAAAGGATATATTGGCCTTGGAGGGAGTGCAGAGAAGGTTCACCAGGTTGATACCGGAGATGAGGGGTGTAGCTTATGAAGAGAGGTTGAACAGATTGGGTCTGTACTCGTTGGAGTTTAGAAGGCTGAGGGGTGATCTTATAGAGACATATAAGATAATGAAGGGGCTGGATAGGGTAGAGGTAGAGAGATTCTTTCCACTTAGAACGGAAACCAGAACGAGAGGGCACAGCCTCAAAATAAGTAGGGGCCGGTTCAGAACAGAGTTGAGGGGGAACTTCTTCTCTCAGGGGGTAGTGAATCTCTGGAATTCTCTGCCCATTGAAGTGGTGGAGGCTACCTCGTTGAATATGTTTAAATCACGGGTAGATAGATTTCTGATCGATAAGGGAATTAAGGGAAATGGCGAGCAGGCGGGTAAGTGGAACTGATTCGCTTCAGATCAGCCATGATCTTATTGAATGGCGGGGCAGGCTCGAGGGGCTAGATGGCCTACTCCTGCTCCTATTTCTTATGTTCTTATATTGGCTTCTAATGGTTTATGCAAAGTGAATTTAGGCAACCAACCCAATTTGAGGTGAGAATGGGACTGAAATAGAAAACTCTCAATTATTCCATAGAAATTAAGGATTGCTAAAAGACCACAAAGAAGACTGGCGTAGAAAACTCTAGTAAGCCTTGTGAACGCAGAGCAGATACTCATTTAAAATCTGAAAGCAAATGAAAGACTTGCAGTTATACAGCATCACAACATCCCAAACCACTTTACAGTCAATCAAGTATCTCTGAAATGTAGTTACTGTCGTAATTTGGGAAACCTGATTTGAATACAAGCTCACACAATAGCAATGTGATAATAGCCAGATGATACTTTGTGTGGGAGATGTTGATTGAGGGATTTTGATGCTGAGATTTTGGTGCATTTTCTTGGAGAGAAGAGGGATCTTCATCCTTAACTGAACTTGTCACATTCCCAATTTGGAATGCTGGAAACATAGGGACAGGAGGAAGCCCCTCGAGACTGTTCTGCCATTCAATGAGATCATGCCTTACCTGCAACCTAATTCCCTTTACCCACACTTTCTCCCATATTCCTTATTATATTTGGTTAGCAAAAATCTTTCAGATGTAAAATAAATAATTGAACTTGCATCAATTGTCCTTTGTAGATGAGAATTCCAAGTTTCTACCCTCTGCATGCAGAAGTGTTTCCTATTTTCACCCTGAAGGGTCTGTGTCCAATTTGTAAACAATATCTCCTAATCCTAGGCTCCACGAGAGAAATAATAGATTCTCCGTCTATTCTAATTGTTCCCCTTAATATTTTGATCAAATCACTCCATAGCCTTCTAAATTCTACAGAATACAATTCTATTTTTAGTAATCTCTCCTTTCAACTCAACTCTTAGAGCTCAGGAATTACTTAAGTGAATCTAAACTGCACTCCCTTCAAGGCCAATATTTCCTTCCTAAGGTGTGATGCACAGAACAGCTCGCCACTGTACTTCAGGTGTGGCCTACCAGGACTTTGTATAACCAAATCAGGACTTCTACCCCATTCTATTTTACACTTCACGATATAAAGGTCAGCATCCCATTTTGATTATTTTCTGTACTTGTTTGACATTTTAATGATTTGTGAACTTGGACTCCCATGTTTCTTTAGATGACTAGCCTTTCACCATAAGAAAGCATCCTGGGTTTTTTTAGGTACAAAATGATACAGCAATTTCCTACTGTTTGTCCCATTCACAATCTACCAATGCCTCTTTGTACATTTATACTTCCATCTACACTGCTTACAATGCTGCCTATTTTTGTGTCATCAGCAAATTTGGATAAGTGGCTTTCTATCCCATCTTCTATATTATTAATGAATAGCAAAGAGTTGAGGCTAACACGGATCCTTGCAGGACACTGCTAATAAGATTCTGCCAATCTGGGCACCTACATTATCCCTACTATCTGTCCTCTCCCCTTCAACCAATTTCACAAGCAGGTGGACAATTTACCTTTAGATCCGTGAGCTTCAACTTATGGTTTATTACCAGTGATTTTAGGAATTATGCCTTCTGGAAATCCACACAGATTTTATCCATAGGCAGTCCTCTGTCCACTGCTTTAGCCATCTTTTCACCAGGTTCACCTGACAGGGCCAGCCATTTATAAATCTGTGCTGCCTCTCTCTGAACTGCTGAAATGTTTCAAGTGTTCAGTCACAGGACTCTAGTAATGTCCTTAATAGATGTTACGTTAACTGGTCTATAATTCCCTGCTTTCCCTCTGTCACCTTTCTTAAACTGCAGCATTTCCTTGATAATTTTGGTGAATTTCTGTCCCTGATACAATATTCATTTCCTTGGGATTTCTGGCCTATTGAGCCGTCTCTCCACTATAAATGCTGATGCAAAGCAATTATTCAGCATGACTGCCATTTCCTTAGAATACTGACATGGTGATTAATGACAGTGAGTAAATCTAATGAGAGTTGGCACTTGAACACATTGAACAACAAGATGCTATTATACAAATTAATGCAAATGGCTTTGGAGTCATCCTGTATTGGTTGATGATTCCGTTTTCAGAAGTGTTATATCAGCACAGGGAGTTTGTTCGATATATCTGTGGATGTTTAGAAACAGCGCCCATTGTGGCGAAGGAGACTGGTGACATTGTGATAACAAGATAACATTGTGAGAGGAGCAGACAATGATTCTAACTCAAGAGTAGCTTTGTGCAAAATTATGGAAATAATAATAGTAATGCTATGAATGAAAGTAATATTATTGGACTAGTGATCCAGATGCTTGGACTAAAGCTCCAGTGACTTAAGTTCATATTTCACCATGGCGAGTGCGAGCATTTAAATTTAAATAATAAATGAAATAAGGAATACAATACTAACATCAGAGTGATAACCATGAAACTACTGTACTTCCATAAAAATCCATCCAATTCACTCATGTCCTGTCGGAAAGGAAATCTGTGGTGCTTACCAAATCTGGTCTACATCTGACTCCAGTCCCACAGCAATGAGGTTGAGAGGATTTTTAGTTGCCCTCTGAAATGGTCTATCAAAATATCAAGTTATATCAAAACCACTACAGAAAAGTTAAATAGTTAAATAATAAAACTTCCCAGCAACTGCCTAAGTGCCAGAAATTGCAAAACACACCCTGCCCAAAGAAACCCTACAAAGTCCTCCTCACTAACATCGGGGCACGTGTTCCACTCCCAAGTTGCATACCACCCTGACTTAGAACCACTGTCGTTCATGTACAGTCACTGGGCCAAATTCCTCGAACTCCCTCCCTAACAGCAATGTGGTGTACCTACATCACGTGGACTGCAACAGGTCAAGGTGGCAGCTCATCAGCACCTGTGCAAACTAATTTGGAGATGGCCACAAATGCTGGCCTTGCGAATGATGGTCACATTCCATGAATGAAAATAAAAAAGCTCATTACAAATATTTTCCAGAGATTTTGGGGGTGGGGATGGGTGCTGTGTGGTGTTGGCAGGGGGAGGCAGAGATAAAAGAATCATAACGCAAGATGTCTCTCTGCTGTAACAGCTTCTTACTTACAGTTCTCATTTAGACCATTCCCTCCTCTATCTATTGAATGGAGGGAAAGAAGAGTACGTTACTGCATTCTCTAAACCAGAACAATCTCCCTTTCCTTTGTCCTGTCAAAAAGTCTCAGTTTTATTGAAATATTAGCAGCCATAGAATTACAGAATGATTACAGCACAAAGGATGTCATTCATAAAATCATGTCTTTAAAGTGGGGGGAGGTGTGGCTAGAGAGAAAACAGGGAATTATAGACCAGTCAGCCAAACATCGGTAGTGGGGAAAATGTCGTTTATGTCCATTATAAAATATTTAATAGCAGAGCACTTGGAAAACAGTGGCAGGATCAGACAGTCAGCAAGGATTTACAACAGGGAATCATACTTGACTGGAATTATTTGAGACTATAACTAGTAGATTTGATGAGGGAGAGCCAGTGGTTATGGTTTATTTGGACTTTAAACTTACAGAAAATTTTCAACAAGGTCCCACATAAGAGATCAGAGTATAAAATTAAAACACATGGGACTGGGGGTGGTATATTGAGATGGATAGAAAACAGCTTGGCAGACAGGAAACAATGAGTAAGAGTAAACAGGTCTTTTTCCAAGTGGCAGGCAGTGAACAGTGGGGTACCACAGGAATCACTGCTAGGACCCCAGCTATTCATAATGTATATTGATGATTTAGATGAGGGAGCTAAATGTAATATCTACAAATTTGCAGATGATTCAAAGCTTGGTGGGTCGGTGAGCTGTGAGGAGCTAGCAGAACACTTGAGTATGATTTGGACAAGTTGAATGGGCAAACATGTGGCTGATGCAATATAATGTGAATAAACATGAGGTTATCTACTTTAGTAGCAAAAACATGAAGGCGGATTATTATCTGAATGGCTATAGATTGAGATGGCAACGTGCGATGAGATCTGGGTGTCCTTGTACGCCGTTCGCTGAAGGTAAGCGTGCAGGTGCAGCAGGTGGTGTATTTTGGCCTTCATAGTGAGAGGATTCGAGTACAGTGGCAGGGATGTCTTGCTGCAGTTATATAAGGCCTTGGTAAGATCATACCTGGAATACTGTGTGCAGATTTGGTCTCCTTCTCGGAGGATGTTTTTGCTATGGAGAGAGCGCAGCAAAGGTTTACCAGGTTTACTGATTCCTGGAATGGATGGACTGACGTATGAGGAGAGATTGAGTCAGTTAGGAATTTATCCGCTGGAGTTTAGAATAATGAGGGGGGGAACTCATAGAAATACAGAACTGGATGGGGTAGATGCAGGGAGGATATTCCCACTGGCAGGGCAATCCAGAACCAGGGGTCACAGTCGAAGGATACAGGGTAAACCATTTAGGACTGAACTGAGGAGAAATTTCTTTACCCAGAGAGAGATGAGCTGTGGAATTCTCTACCACAGAAAGCAGTTGAGGCCAAAACATTGTATGTTTTCAACTAAGAGTTAGATATAGCTCTTGAGGCTAAGGGGACCAAATGATATGGGGGAAAGCGAGAATAGGTTGTTGAGTTGAACGATCAGCCACAGAGATAATGAATGGTGGAGAAGACTCGAAGGGCTGAATAGTTTATTCTTACTCCTATTTTCTACGTTTCTATGTCTGCGCTGGCTCTCCAAAGGAGCAATTCACCAAGTCCGTAAATAAATTGCTGCAGCTGGGCTTTACGCTCTGCATTTGATACTCTCAGGGTAATCTGGTTTCTGCCGTTGAGTTTAATCAGTATACTGTCATTTGCCCCTCACTTCAATATAATAAGACTATCGGCTGGACTCACTTTGCTTTCTTTTGCAAACTGGGCTGACGCACATTCCAGCTCTGTCTAATTGAGCTTAACAACAAGTATCAGTCGGCTTCACTCAAGCCAAATGTGGGAATTAAGATTTGTAGATTATAAAGGCTAAGATCAAGCATCCAAATCATAGAATCCCTACAGTGCAGAAGGAGGCCATTCGGCCCATCGAGTCTGCACCGACCACAATCCCACCCAGGCCCTACCCCCACATATTTTTACCCACTAATCCCTCTAACCTACACATCCCAGGACTCTAAGGGGCAATTTTTAACCTGGCCAATCAACCTAACCCGCACATCTTTGGACTGTGGGAGGAAACCGGAGCACCCGGAGGAAACCCACGCAGACACGAGGAGAATGTGCAAACTCCACACAGACAGTGACCCGAGCCGGGAATCGAACCCGGGACCCTGGAGCTGTGAAGCAGCAGTGCTAACCACTGTGCTACCGTGCCGCTAGACCCGCCAAATCAAGCCCAAGTTGGAATGCAATGCCTTATCTTGTCAGCTTTGATCTTGTTTGTCTCTCTTGTAGTTTCCATGATTTGGATTTAATTGGAATTTGAATTTGGGCTTGCCTGGTCCATTCTGAGCATTGGCTATGTAACTTTAAGGATAGAGTATAAAAAAGGAGGCAGAAACTGCAGTCCACTCAATCTCATTTCTCTGCTTATACAGCACCACAGCAATATATTATTAAGGACTAGATCAGAAACTCTAAAGTATATTATGAAGTTAGCCTAGACCCCAACCTTTACTTTTGATTTGGGAATTAGCGTGAGCGTAAGGTGTTTCGCTCCAGGTATGATTCAATTGACCTGTGAGGAAACGAGTCAATTGAATCAAAACAAACTTTATTGAAGAACACAATTAGAATATAACCAAAGGAATTAGCACAACCTTTACCAACAAAAATGCTTAAACATAAATGAAGTATAATTCTCAATAGCCATCCATCTCCATTATTCCAATTTAGCAGCATCTCCATAAATATAAATCCCTTTTTCAGAACCAGTTAGCACCAAAAGCAGATGTGCTTATGTAGATGCTAGATTTCCAGCCTTTTCACACCTCTGGACAGAGATCTAGTTCCACATTAGTCTTCTGATTCTTGTACACAGACTCTCAGAGAAAAATATATCCTCAAACAGCAGAGCTCTGGCAGATCCTAATCTCCAGAGACACAGAGCTACCTCTTCTTTCTATAGCTCCCAAAAAGCAACTGAACTGGCTTTCTCTATGTAAGCCTAGCTCCACCCAATCACCAATCAATTTCTACTCTGCAAAACCCCATTGTAACACTAAGAACAATAGAACAGCATTAGTCCAGATTAAAACAAACATTCTACCAATTATGCTGCTACAGTAACAGTGCTGTTAGTCACCGTCAAAACTGCACTGATGATAAAACAAACTGCTACAACAGATCCTGCACAAGAAATGTGACACATATACATTTCTTAAAGGCACAGTATCGTCACAATATCAACAAATGCTTATCACAGAAATACCATGAGTTGTCAACACAGCTATTGGCAATCTTTTTTTTCATTCATTCGTGGGACATGGCCATCGCTGACTGGCCAGCATTTATTGCCCATCTATACTTGCCCTTGGAGGGCAATTGAGAGTCAACCAGATTGCTGTAGCTCTGGAGTCACATGTAGGCCAGACCAGGTAAGGATGCCAGATTTCCTTCCCTAAAGGACATTAGTGAAAAAGATGGGTTTTTCCGACAATCGACAATGGTTTCATGGTCATCAGTAGATTCTTAATTCCAGATTATTTTTATTGAATTCAAATTCCACCATCTGTTATGACAGGATTCGAACCCGGATCCCCAGAACATTAGCTGAGTTTCTGGATTAATAGTCTAGCAATAATACCACCAGGCCATTGCCTCCCCTTTATCCTTGCACCAGCTATTAGTATACATGCTAAACAACTTGATATTAATGGAAGTCAAGTTATGTAAGATGACTTCTGAACTGCGTTGCATCACATAATAAATGTAAATCACCATCTATTTCTTTCTACAGTGTGGTCATTAGCACTCAGAATTATCTTTTCTTATTCCTCCTATGAATTGAGTATTCATATCCTAAATACTCCTGCTTATACTTTCCATCTTCAGTGGAAATGAGGCTCATCACACCTACCTACTCTCACTCATTCTTTCCCAGGAGTTCATAGTTGAGGCAATTCCTATTTATCCTGGGTCTTCCCCCCTCCTTCAAATTGTAGCTTTTAAAATCTAAAAATATCATTCAATTGCTGATTGACCTCCGCCTTTTAATCTTTTCACCCCTGGTGTTTCAATCATTCAGCTTGGTTTTCCATATAATAAAGTTGTAGTTTCCTATCACTGTGCCCCTTCTGTCCACCACACCAACAACAAAGCGGATTAGACAATTCTAACCTTTGTAAATTACAAGTGACATTAGCAGATGATTAATAACAGCACAGCAATTGCAAGAGAAGTGACTTTTTTTTTAAATAGAAGGGTCCAATTTGACATTGTTTGTTAATAATTGTTGGTGTTTTGACATCATTATGAAAAAGGAGATTAAAACATGGAGGAGATTGAAGCTTTTTCCCTCTGAATTACACTCAAGCAAGGAGATTAGACAATATCAAAAACCACAACAGCAAAATAGGAGTAGTTACTGTATACCATCAAACCATCATAGGGGAGGCCGTGGTTTAGTGGCACTGTCACTGGACTAGTAATCCAAAGACTCAGGGTAATGCTCTGGGGACCCAGGCTTGAATCCCACTGCAGCAAATGGTGAAATGTGATTTCAATAAAAAAATCTGGAATTAAAAGTCTAATGATGATTATGAAATCATTGTCGATCGTTGTAAAAACCCATCTGGTTCACGAACATCCTTTAGGGAAGAAATCTGACACCCTTACCTGGTCTGGCCTACATGTGACTCCAGACCCACAGCAATGTGGTTGACCCTTAAATGCCCTCACAGATGGGTAATAAATGCTGGCCCAGCCAGCAATGCCCAAATCCCATGAACAAATAAAAAACAGACATGTGTGTGTCACGGCTTAACCTTTGCATGAGGCTGTGGGTTTGTGCCCCCACTCCAGAGTCTCCAGTACATGATCTAGGCTGGGAATAAACTGTACTCCCTTGAATAAAGAAGCTGAAAGGGTAGATCCAACTTAAGAGCTTAAGATATTTAGAGGATTTGAGAAGTAGGTCTGTAGAGAGGGAAGAGAGAGATTGAAGGAGGGATGAAGACAAAAACTATTGCATCTATTAGAAAGTCCTGAACAAGGTGCCTTAATCTTAAAATTAGAGCTCAGTTTCTCTGGGGTAATTTATCAGGGATCACTTCTTCACACAAAGTATAGTGAAAATCTGGAACTTTCTCACCCAAGAAAGCTGTTTGGCGGGGGTAGAAGGTCAATGGAAAATTTCAAGACTGAGATTGATAACTTTTGTCAGGCAAGGCTGCTAAGAGACTGTTAACAAATGCAGGCAATTGGAGTTAAGATACAGATCAGCCATGATCTAATGGCAAACATGTTCCTATAGCACTGAGTGCACTACTGAGAGGTTGCTGCATAGTTGGAGATGTCTTTCAGATGAGACTTAAAACCAAATCTGCTCTTTTAGATGGATGCGAAACATCTCACAAAACAATTTGCGGAGATTATAAGTTAATTTATTTCACCGCTGGTTGAGAGAGCTTGCCACATTTTCTACATTGCAACAGTGTGCACAGTTCAAAAATACTTCATTGATTTTTGAAGCACTTTAGGAATCCTGATGGTCGGGAACGGTGCTATACAAATGCAAGTCTTTCTTTTTAACTGTCTTGCATCCACTAAGTATTAGATATTATTTTTAGTATAACAGGTGACATTTTTTATGTTATATATACTCACATGCATACACAAACATGTATATGAGCATTTACACTTGCAGTTGGTATGTGTTAT
Organism: Mustelus asterias; assembly: GCF_964213995.1. Taxonomy (NCBI): domain Eukaryota; kingdom Metazoa; phylum Chordata; class Chondrichthyes; order Carcharhiniformes; family Triakidae; genus Mustelus; species Mustelus asterias. Next base: position 141,823,188 of record NC_135805.1, read on the forward strand.
ATCAGTAATTATGGAGTAATGCAGGGCATCAGTGAATACAGAGCGTAGATTGAAGCTGCAGGGCCAACACTTAACAGATTATTAGTTACACATTACTGAAAAGTTCACCTCGTTTACTAGTAGTCAGCTATGAGTTATACTTTCCTTACCCACTACATTCCAATATAAATAGTGAAGCGTGACGTACCTGGTAAGGACAGGGAATGTGGTATTCACGACACCGCTCCTGAATCCATGTCGTCTCCCATACAGTGCGGAATGCTTGCTCATAAAAGTAACATCCAATTACGACAAGGAGTGGCACGAGGTACAGGATGCTGAATACACCAATGCGGATCATGAACTTCACCAGCTTGTCCTGGTTCTCTTTTTCCAGTGGGATTTCAATCCGGACACGGTTCAGGGATATTATACCTGCTAGCAGCAAAGAAACCCCTACCACCACATAGAGACACAGAGGAGCCAAAACAAAATATCGCAGCGCGTCAACGTCATACAGTCCAACAAAGCAGACACCACTGATGTTGTCCCCTTCAATTTTGTTCATGGCGAGGAGAACGATAGTGAGGGTTCCTGGGATCCCCCAGGCACTTGCATGGAACAGGAGTGCTTTCTTCTCTATGGCCTCACTGCCCCATTTGGGAACGGCAGCTAAAAACCACGTGATGGTAAGAATGACCCACCAGACACTGCCTGCCATTGTGAAGAAGTAAAGTACCATAAACAGCATGGTGCATGCCTTATTGTGGGAACCTTGTGTCACTGTAGACGCTTTATAAACTGAAGGATCATTTCTGTTGCAGGCAACTGTGTCTTCTAGAAGAAACCCAATAAAGAACACCAAGGAAACCATCATGTAACACACTGCATAAAATATGATTGGTCGCTCTGGATAGCGGAATCGCTTCACATCAATGAGGAATGTGAGAAAGGTGAAGAGTGTAGCAGATAGGCAGACGATAGATATCACACCAATGAAGTACCTGGCAAAAGAAAGCTCTTCACGTCTGAAATACATGTTAGGACAGGGTGGTGAACAGTCTGTGACCCCGAGAAAGGAATAGCCAAGCTCAGGATCGATTTTCAATTCTCTTGGGCACCAAAAACCATAGTCCCTCTGCACAGCCATTGGGGCCTCCTCGGTGGGATCACCGCCTGAAACAGAGTCACTGTGGCGTGGGTAGGCTTCATCACAGTCTGGAAATCTGTGGGACAGAAAAAGTCAATCAGAAAATCAATTTATATTTCTCAGCTTGCAAAAGATGGGTAGCTAATTTTCACATTGCACTGATCCCCACTTCTGATTCTGTTTGGAAGAATTATGGTTAAATTAAGAAAATATGAGTGCTTCTGGCAACACCAGAAAGAATTGATCTGAAGAACCTGATGTTAACAAAGCAAGAAGTCTGAAGACCATACTTATGTGATCACTGTATCTATGTGATTGTCACCAAGGTCTTTCACACCAAAGATTATGGAATCCCTTCAGTGCAGGGGGCTATTTGGCCCATTGAGTCTGCACCAATCCTCTGAAAGAGCATTCCACCCAAGCCCACCCCTGCACTATCCCTGTAACCACACACATTCATCCCATTAATCTACCTAACCTACACATCTTTGGACATTAAGAAGCAATTTAGCATGGCCAGTCCACCTAACCCACACATCTTTGGACTGTGGGGAGAAACCGGATCACCCGGAGAAAACCCACGCAGACACGGGGAGAACGTGCAGACTCCACACAGACAGTCACCCAAGCCTGGAATCGAACCCAGGTCCGCGCCGCTGTGGGGCAGCAGCGCCGCTGTGGGGCAGCAGCGCCGCTGTGGGGCAGCAGCGCCGCTGTGGGGCAGCAGCGCCGCTGTGGGGCAGCAGCGCCGCTGTGGGGCAGCAGCGCCGCTGTGGGGCAGCAGCGCCGCTGTGGGGCAGCAGCGCCGCTGTGGGGCAGCAGCGCCGCTGTGGGGCAGCAGCGCCGCTGTGAGGCAGCAGCGCCGCTGTGAGGCAGCAGCGCCGCTGTGAGGCAGCAGCGCCGCTGTGAGGCAGCAGCGCCGCTGTGAGGCAGCAGCGCCGCTGTGAGGCAGCAGCGCCGCTGTGAGGCAGCAGCGCCGCTGTGAGGCAGCAGTGCCACTGTGAAATCACCAGATGCTCCTCTCTGAAGCCACTGCAGTCAATGCTCACTTTATCTAGAGCTCAATGACCTATAATTTGACAACTAGTTAGGATAAGTGTAGTATGATTGAGAAGAAAAGTCCACCATCTACAAGTTACAAGTCAGGAATGTGCTGGAATATGCTCCATTTGCCTGGATTAGTGCCACTCCAACAGCACTCAAAAAGCTGGACACCATCCAACACAAAGCAGCCTATTTGGCTGGCACTCACCTACCACTTTAAACATTTACTCTTCCACTAGTGCAGAGTGACAGGCAAGCATATCATCTACAAGAATCTCAGCTCCTTCAGTAGCACCTTCCAAGCATGCAACTTCTACCACCGAGAAAAACAAGGCCAGCAGTTGCGTGGGAACATCATGACTTGCAGGTTACAGAGCAAGTCAGAGCACTGTGATTTGGAACTAGAACGCTCTCCTTCACGGTCACTTGTTCAAAAACTTAGAACTCCCTTTTTTGGATGTACCTACACTGGATGGAATGTAGCAGTTCAAGAAGCTTGCTTCCCACCACCTTAAGGGCAGTTGGGCAATAAATGCTGGCTTTGCCAGCAATGCTCACATCTCAGGAATAAATTTTAAAAACAAGGTGACTTTGGAAAAAGTTTTCCACCACTGGCACTTTCCTGGCTTCAGACAATTGCGCACCCTCTACCAACTGGCATTTGGAAATAGGTCATTAACCGATTCTCAACAAATGAAAACAAAGCACAAATTAGGTGGTGAGGAAACAAAATCAGTCAGTAGGTTGTTTGTACTCATGCCAAGTCTGTCAGATTAAATATATTTGGGAATCCCCACTCTGCCCTCTCCACTCATTTATTTAGTTATATAACATGCAGGAAGAATAATTGATCCAAATCACATCTCCAGCCACTAAAACAAATGTATTTAGTATTTATTTATAACCATTTTTTAGAAAAAAAACTAAATGTTAGAAGACTGTGCCAAAGAAGCAAATCTGTGTGCTTCCCAACCAGAAACCATGGATGAGCAGGGATATCCACTGCTTGCTGAAGTCCAGGTCTGAGGCGTTCAAGTCAGGTGACCCCAACCTATACAAGAAAGCCAGATATGATCTACAGAGATCCTCAAAGATGCTAAACGACAGTACCAGACCAAGCTAGGGTCCCAGGCTAGCCACACGGACTCCCGCTGACTATGGCAAGGTCTGCAAGACATAACAGGCTATAACATGAAGGCAGATAAAATCGCCAGCTCCAATGCACCCCTCCCCGATGTGCTCAATGCATTCTATGCCCGTTTTGAGTAAGAGGTCAGCGAGAGCATGTCCTCCATCTCAAGGTTCGGACGAACCTGCATCTGAGGTCACCATGGCCGATGTCAGAGCAGCCTTCTCAAAAGTCAACCCACAGAAAACGACTGACGGTGTACTCGGATGAGCACCCAGGTCGTGCGCAGACCAGCTGGTGGGGGTATTCACAGACATCATCAACCTCTCTTCACACCAATCGGAGATCCCTACCTGCTTCAAGAAGACAACCATCATCCTAGTACCAAAGAAAGCCCAGGCAGCATGCCTTAATGACTATCATCCGGTGTCTCTGACATCATCATTATGAAGCACTTCGAAAGATTAGTCATGACACAAATCAATTCCTGCCTCCCAGACTGCCTGGATCTACTACAGTTTGCCTATCACCACAACAGGTCCACAGCAGACATCATCTCCCTGGCCCTACACTCAACCCTGGAACACCTAGATAACAAAGACATCTATGTCAGACTCCTATTCATAGACTACAGCTCAGCCTTCAACACCATTTTTCCTATGAGACTTATCTCCAAACTCCGTGACCTGGGGCTCGGCTCCTCCTTCTGCAACTGGATCCTAGACTTCCTAACCAACAGACTTCGGTCAGTAAGGATAGGCAACACCACCACCGCCACGATCATCCTCAACACCAGTGCCCACAAGGCTGTGGCCTCAGCCCCTTTCTATACTCCTTGTACACCTCTGACTGTGTGGCCAAATTCCCCTCCAATTCAATTTTCAAGTTTGCTGTTGACACCACCGTTGTGGGTCAGATCTCAAACAATGACGAGACACAGTACAGGAAAGAGAGAGAGAGCATCTGGTTAACTGGTGCGACAATAATCTCTCCCTCAATGTCAACAAAACGAAGGAGACAGTCATCAACTTCAGGAAGCCTGGTGGAGGACATGACCCTGTCTACTTCAATGGGGACGAAGTAGAGATGGTTGAGAGCTTCAAGTTTTTAGGTGCCCAGATCACCAACAGCCTGTCCTGTTCCCTCCATACAGACACTATAGTTAAGAAAGCCCACCAACGCCTCTACTTTCTCAGGAGACTAAGGAAATTTGGCATGTCCACTACAGCTCTCACCAACTTCTACAGATGCACCATAGAATGCATTATTTCTGGTTGTATCACAGCTTGGTATCGCTCCTGCTCTGTCCAAGACCGGAATAAATTACAAAGGGTCGCGAACGTAGCCCAGTCCATCACTCAAACCAGCCTCCCATCCATTGGCTCTGTCTACACTTCCCACTGCATTGGGAAAGCAGCCATCATAATCAAGGACCCCACACACCCTGGACATACTCTCTTTGACCGGGAGAAAGATACAAAAGTCTGAGAACATGTACCAACTGACTCAAAAACAGCTTCTTCCCTGCCTGCCATCAGACTTTTGAATGGACCTACCTTGCATTAAGTTGATCTTTCTCTACACCCTAGCTATGACTGTAACACTACATTCTGCACTCTCTCCTTTCCTTCCCTATGTTCGTTATGCTTTGTCTGTATAGCGAGCAAGAAACAATACTTTTCACTGTACACTAATATATATGACAATAATAAACCAAATCAAATACCTTGCACTTTTTTCCCCCTCCCTCAGCTGCACAACATTCATTGAACAGGTTCAAGACTAGGCCCTCAATTGCCCATTCCATGTGATAGCCAAACTGAGATCAGTACTCTGACTTAGATGAGGAACCTGAATCTATTCTATGGACAACACAAGTAAACAAATCAACAAGTTAGCCACTGAAGGGGAGCAATGAACACAGGCTGTAGTTGCACAGCACACTGGTGCTTCAACATACTATTTGTGGAGTGGATCTTTGGGAGGAAGCAAACAAAAGTTTTAAGGCATTTCTAATTAATTATGAGACTGAGGTACATTCTCTTATCTGATTCTTTCAGTGTAGAATTGGAATGCTAAATTGTAAGCTGATTTGCCTTTCGAATGAGATGTTAAATGGAGGCCCTCTCTGCCCATGGTGCTTTTTGGAGAGCAGAAGAGTTTTCCTGGTGCTCTGGCCAACATTTATATATGTTATAAATGAAAGAAATATGAGCAGAAGATCATACAACCCATCGAGCCCCCTCTGACATTCACTATGATCACAGTAGATTGGGGCTTCAACTCCACTTTTCCACTTGCTCCTCATTCCAGTGAGACCAAATACTGTCTGTCTTGGCCTTAAACATATTTAACAATAGTGCATCCACAAACATCTGGGATAAAGAATTCCAAAGATTCACAAATCTTTAAGTGAAGACATTTCTCATTTCAGACCCAAATGATCGACCCCTTATCCTGAAACTGTGCCTCCCTCCCCATTTTAGATTCCTTAACCAGAAGGAACAATGTCTCAGTATCTAGCCTGTAAGCCCCTTCATAATCTTGAATGTTTCCACCAGAGAATATAGACCCAATTTACTTTGCCTCTTATCATAGGTTAACCCTCTCACTCAGGGATCAATTTAGTGATCCTTTGCTGTACTGCAGCTAATACAAGTACATCCTTCCTTAAATATGGAGACCAAAATTGCATAGTTTCCAGGTGTGGCTTTGCCAAAACCCTGCACAATTGCAGCAAAACTTCAATTTCTAAGACTCTAATTCTCTTGCAGTAAAGGTTAACATGCCAACTGCTTTCCTAATTGCTTGCTGTACTTGCGCACTAACTCTCTGAAGCCCTAGTTATATGACTCTCCAGGGCACTGGTCTCAGACCATCCCAACAGTACAGCTCCCTCTTTCACCAGTGCCCCATGAATTGAATCCCATTTCTCCTATGCCATGCATCTAACTCTGATTTTCTTTCCCCTATATCAATTTGTTCATGGCTCAGGTAGTAATCCAGAGATTTTTACCTTTGGGGTTCTTTTTAATTAGCCCCTGGCAGCTCATTCTCCCTTAGCAGAACCTCTTTTTTCATTGTATCTGTGTCATTGACATGGAAACTAGATCCTTCCCCTCCCAGTCCCAAGCTCCTCTCTAGTTCAGAAATGTCATTAAACACAGCCTTTGGGACTCTCACCCTTGATTGCAGAGAACAGCATCAATCTCTAATTATACTGTCCCCTCAACTAATGCAATGGAAAACAGGTTAAGTATCACATTTGCTGTCACTGGGGCCTTTGTGTACAAAATGGTTGCTGCATTTTATCTGCTTGCATATTAAGTCACTAAATTTCTGTGAAGTGTTTTGGACGCTCTGAGGATATGAAAGATGCAACAAAGATGCAAATGCTTTCTTTTTTCAAACTCAAGCTATCTTTGCTCTATTCATTAAATCATCAGATTTCAAATTTCCAGTGCATTCTAGTCAAGTTAGCGGGAAGAGTAAAAGGGATGGGGAAAACAATCCTCGGGGGAAGGTTTGCCAAATAGCAAGTGTCTCTTCTAATGGATCGACCAGGAAATGACACAATGTATTAGATATTATTTCTTGGACCAGTATGTTGTGGAACCAACCAGGGAGCAGGATGCTCTGGATTTGGTATTGTGTAATGAGGAGGGATTAATTAATGACCTCATAGTTAAGGATCTTCTCGGGAGTAATGACCATAGTATGATGGAATTCAAAATTCAGTTTTGGGGTGAGAAAGTGGAGTCCCAAACTAGTGTTCTGGAATTAAACAAAGGATATTACATAGGCATGAGGACAGATTTGGGCCAAGTAGAGTGGGCAGGAAGGTTAAAAGGTCGGACAGCGGATGAGCAGTGGCAGCTGTTCAAGGAGATACTCAAGTCCTCACAACTAAAATATATCCCAGTGAGGAAGAAAGATGGTTAGGGGTGTAAAAAACATCCATGGTTAAACAAGGAGGTCAAGGACAATATAAAGACAAAAACTAAGGTATACCATATTGCAAAGGCCAGTGGCAGGCTGGAAGATTGGGAAACTTTCAAACATAAACAAAGGGATACTAAAAAAGTAATAAAAAGAGCTAAGATAAATTACAAAAGAAAACTAGCGCAAAATACCAAGAAGGATAGCAGGTATATAAAAGGGAAGAGAGTCGCTAGGGTGAATATTGGTTCCTTGGAAGATGAAACCAGACAGTTAATAGTGGGGAAACCTGAAATGGCAGAGATATTAAAATCAATACTTTGCCTCAGTTTTCACAGTGGACGACAAGTCAGAGGTAATAGAAAGAGTAGAACTTGGAACAATCAACATCGATAGGGAAAAGGTACTCAGCAAACTATTGGGATGGAGGGCAATGGCACAGTGGTTAGCACTGCTGCCTCACAACGCCAGGGATCCGGGTTCGATTCCCAGCTTGGTCACTGCCTGTGCGGAGTCTCTGCACGTTCTCCCAGTGTCTGCGTGGATTTCCTCCAGGTGCTCCGGTTTCCTCCCACAGTCTGAAAGACTTGCTGGTTAGGTGCATTGGCCATGCTAAATTCTCCCTCAGTGTACCCGAACAGGCGCCGGAGTGTGGCGACTAGGGGATTTTCACAGTAACTTCATTGCAGTGTTAATGTAAGCCTACATGTGACACTAACAAATAAACTTATAAATAAAGATAAGTCCCCTGGGCCTGATGGCCTACATTCTAGGGTATTAAAGGAAGTGGCGGCGGAGATAATGGATCCATTGGTTATAATATTCTAAAATTCCCTGGACGCACGAAAGGTTCCAGTGAATTGGAAAAAGCTAATGTAACACCCTTATTCAAAAAGGGAGGGAGGCAAAATGTGGGAAATTACAGACCAGTTAGTTTAACATCTGTTGTTGGGAAAGTGTTAGAATTAATTATCAAAGAAGCAATATCAGGACATTTGGAAAGTCAAAACACTATCCGTCAGAGACAGCATGGTTTTATGAAGGGCAAATCATATTTGACTAATTTGCTAGAGTTCTTCGAGGATGTAACAATCAAAGTGGATGTAGTAGATGTAGTATATCTAGACACTGGAAGGTGTTTGATAAGGTGCCGCACAAAAGGTTAATTCACAAGATTAGACCACACGGGATTAGGGGAATTCATTATCTTGGATAGGTGACTGGCTGATGGGCAGAAGACAGAGTCGGGATACATGTTTTTTTGGATGGCAAGAAGTAACTAGTGGGGTGCCACAGGTTTCGATCCTTGGGCCCCAGCTATTTACAATCTATATCAATGACTTGGATACAGGAATAGAAGGATCTACAGCCAAATTTACAGATGACACAAAAATAGGCGGGACAGTAAGTTGCAATGAGGAAATAAGAACCTTACAAATGGATGTAGATAGGTTAGGAGAGTGGGCCAAAATGTGGCAGATGGAGTTTAAAGTGGATAAATGTGAGGTCATGGATTTTGGTTGGAAAAATGGGAAGGCAACTTAGTGTCTAAATGAGGAGAGACTTCGGGGTGCTCTGGTGCAGAGGGATCTGGGTGTCCTTGTTCATGAGTGACAGAAAACTAGCATGCAGGTACAGCAGATAATAAAGAAAGTGAATGGAATGTTGGCATTTATAGCTAAAGGAATAGAATATAAAGGTAAGGAAGTATTGTTGCAACAATACAAGGCATTGGCGAGACCGCACCTGGAGTATTGTGCACAGTTTTGGTCCCCGTATTTGAGGAAAGATGTAGTGGCATTGGAGGCAGTTCAGAGGAGGTTCACTAGATTGATTCCAGAGATGAGGGGTTTGTCGTGTGAAGAGAGATTGAACCGTTAAGGCCCATACTCTCTGGAATTTAGAAAAATGAGGGGAGATCAAATTGAGTTATATAAGATGATAAAAGGCATGGATAAAGTAGACGTGGAGCAGCTGCTTCCTCTTGTGGGGCATTCTAGGACAAGAGGTCATTGTCTTAGGATAAGGGGTAACAAATTTAAAACAGAGCTGAGGAGAAACTCCTTCTCCCAAAGGGTTGTGAATCTGTGGAATTCGCTACCTCAAAGTGCGGTGGGTGCTGGGACAGTGAGTAAATTTAAGGAGGAGCTGGACAAATTTTTAATAGGTAATGCGTTGAAGGGTTATGGGGAGACAGCAGCAAAATGGGGAGGAGGAGCATATCAGCCATGATCGAATGGTGGTGCAGACTCGATGGGCCGAATGGCCTAATTCTGCTCCTATATCTTATGGACAACAGCAAATCTTTGCGGGTTACTGACTGAGGGTGGTCAAGTATATACTGGCATGGGAATGGAAACATAGATATAAAAAGGAAAAACAAAGTGCTTGATTTGGAACTTTAAAATTATCAAATGCTGGAAATTCACACAGAACTCCTACGTGAAACGATACGATATACTTGACACATCACCAAAAGAACTTGTGATAGCAATTCCAACGAATCAAGAGCATTGCAAGTCAATGTAAAAGTCCAGAGACAGTTTTCTTAAACCTTTTACTGAAGCAGCAGTAGAGCAGAAGAATGAAACACTGCTCATTTACCCATGAAACCTGTTTAAACAGAGCCCAGACTGGAGAAATAGAAGTATTCTCTCTCACTGGTTACAGGAATACTATAAGCTCAGGCAGTTTTAAAGTAGTTGAAGTTGGATGCAGCAGCGTATCCATTACAGTGATATCTGCAAAATTGACAGTCAGATAGTTGGGAGGTATTTAGGTGCCCTGAATTGGTCATTGCTCTAGGTAGGGATCAATAAAAGAGCTTTACATTTATATAGCATTTTTTCACAACCCGAGTGCTTCCCAAAGTGCTGTACAAACAATGATTAAAGGAGAAATGTGCCTCAATTGCTCTATAAATGTCATCAGAAATTTCATGCCAGCTAAGTGGCAGCTCTTAATCTTTCTACTTTATAGTCACAGGTCAGAAACAATGGGTGAGACTCTCCAACTTCCCAGCCATGTGTTCCCGCTGGCGGGAGGTGGCACGTTGTTTGCTAGCGATGGGATTCTCTTGTCCAACTGCTGCCAGTGGGAACGTCGCCCCACATTGGCGGGAAACCTGCCGGTGGGAGTATGCTGCCAGCAGTTTTAGCAACTCAGGTGTTTGACTCAGCCTTTCTCCCCACTCATTAGTGAACACAAACACTTCTCCAGTCAAAAGAAAAAGGTCTCAATATATCTGCATCCAAACTGACTACAATCACCAGTTGCAAAGTATGGAAAAGCAGTTTTGGATAGACATTATATGTACACATCCTAAATGTAGTGACAGTTCAGATATATGTATAATTTAGTGGGCATCATAGAGAAGGGTGAATGTTTTTGCACATTAAGCAGGATAACAGGGGTCTCATGACAGAGCTGTAGAATGTTATAAATCTGAAATGCACAGAAAATATTTTAAATGCCCATAGATCAGTCAACACTTGGAAGAGAAAGGAAGGTGACTATTTTGAGAAAGATCCTTTACTCAGTTGTGATAAAATTACGGGCCCGATTTTACCAAAACTTCGCGCCTGAAATCACGGTAAAGTTGGGCGTTGGTCCTTTAACGCGGTGCGCACCCGATTCCTAGCAGAGCGTGATTCGGGCCCGGATCGGGCGGCCCGCCGATTTAAATGCATTTGCATGCATTTAAATCGACTTAATGAAGCGCACGCCCAACTCTACCACCAAATCGCACTTTACCACCGTGCGGCCCAATCCGCGTCCGCGTTTTTAACGACCTGGTAAATAAAAGTCGGAAGCCGGTGCTTCCTCAGTGAGGGTTGGCAAGGAGGTAGGCGCGTTGCGTTCGGAGGCTCCCCGGTACTTACGTGTCTTGAGTCGCGGCCATTCCGCTGTCCCGGGTCCGTGGCGTCTCTGCGAGTGTGTGGGGAGGAAGGGGGGGCTGTTGCTGTGCACGAACTCCGATGTCCATGTGGCAGCACGGACCTCGGGTCCTGCAGTGCAGCTGGATCCTAGCACTGCTGCAGCCTTCCAATGTTACCAGGGGCTGTGACTGTGTGCAGCATGTGGCTGGGGGGCATGGGGGGGCTGTGACTGTGTGCAGCATGTGGCTGGGGGGCATGGGGGGGGCGGCTGTGACTGCGTGCAGCATGTGGCTGGCAGGGCTGGGGGGCATGGGGGGGCTGTGACTGCGTGCAGCATGTGGCTGGGGGGCATGGGGGGGGCGGCTGTGACTGCGTGCAGCATGTGGCTGGCAGGGCTGGGGGGGCTGTGACTGCGTGCAGCATGTGGCTGGCAGGGCTGGGGGGCATGGGGGGGCTGTGACTGCGTGCAGCATGTGGCTGGTGGGGGGCTGTGACTGTGTGCTGCAGGTGGCTGGGGGGGGCTGTGACTGTGTGCTGCAAGTGGCTGGGGGGACTGGGGGGCATGGGGGGGTCTGTAACTGGATTGTTGATGGTGAAATGTTCAGAGTCCTGTGGTGAACTTGGCAGAATTGTTCCCGTGGTGGAACTTGGTTGGAAATAAGATTCAAGGAGATTACTACATCTGGGAAACCAACCATAGTGAAAAGAAGCTTGTATTGGCAACTCTTCTCTCACATCCCATGGCAGATGTGCCCCTACTTATGAATGTGATTTGCATGGGCAACGTTGGGTGCAGCTACTCTGCCTCTGGAGCAGCCTTGGATCCTCGGTCATCTTGTTTTCATCTGAACATTGCACAGAATTAGAGGAATCCCCTTTGGAAGATAATGTCAAAGTTATAATCACAGGAACTAAAAACCTGACAGTCAAAAATCTGGGATAATATTTCAAAATGTATATCCCTCCCATCCATGTTCTGGAATATTATCCCAGATTTTTGACTGTCAGGTTTTTAGTTCCTGCGGTTACAATTTTGACATTATCTTCCAAAGGGGATTCCTCTAATTCTGTGCAATGTTCAGATGAAAACAAGATGAAAGAAAGGATCCAAGGCTGCTCCAGAGGCAGAGTAGCTGCACCCAGCATTGCCCATGCAAGTCACATTCATAAGTAGGGGCACATCGGCCATGGGATGTGAGAGAAGAGTTGCCAATACAAGCTTCTTTTCACTATGGTTGGTTTCCCAGATGTAGTAATCTCCTTGAATCTTATCATAGAATAGAATCATAGAAATCCTACAGTACAGAAATAGGCCATTCAGCCCATCGAGTCTGCACCGACCACAATCCCACCCAGGCCCTAGCCCCATATCCCTACATATTTACCCACTAATCCCTCTAACCTACACATCTCAGGACACTAAGGGCAATTTAGAATGGCCAATCAACCTAACCCGCACATCTTTGGACTTATTTCCAACCAAGTTCCACCACGGGGACAATTCTGCCAAGTTCACCACAGGACTCTGAACATTTGACCATCAACAATCCAGTTACAGACCACAAATGTATTATACAGGTCACTACTTGCTCACTAGGACACTGTAGTTTAATTACCTTTCTCATAGATAATTAGGCAGCACAAAGAGGATGCTACATTATTTGCAGTTTGCAAGATTCTCCCAAGTCCATCCGTCCCCCCCTCTCTGCTCTCTCTGCTGTTTTGTATTTCGCGCCGCTTGGGATTTTTTTTGAACTGCGCATGCACAGTTCACAACTCAGATCGGTCCGCCAGCGCCAAGCACCGCCGACAGCGCGCATCGGGCCAGAGCTGACAAAACGCGTATGGGCGCGCTGGAAAGAGGATTCCGGGCTCGGATCCGTATTACGCCCGGATCCCGCCCTTAGGCTCCGATTGGTAAAATCAGGCCCTACGTATCTTTCTCTCTAAGAATGTGACTGATCTGCTGGGTATCTCCAGCATTTTCTGAGATGCTTTTCTCACCACCTTGCTGGCTCAGAGGGTGAGGTTGCTTTCTTACTTTATACACTCCATCTCCTCTGGCCACGTGACTCCAAACATCTCCGTCAGCTTACGGCACGGCACATATGCTCGCTGACACAGCTTACGGCACGGCAGTGTAATACGCCCATATTCCGTGCAAATTGGGGCATACATCGCGCATAGGAACGGCTGCAGGTCCCGGGAACATTCCAAGTTTACAAGCGGATGGAATGGCTGAAAGAAAAAAAGCATAAATGTAAGGTTACAGTGTTCTATTTAGAAACCTCAGCTGTCAAATTCAATTAGAATGATCAGTCATGGTCAAAAGAAAATTGAAATTCATTCGTCATCTCATTACTGCAATATGGTTTAGCCAGAGATCAGCAATGTGTGCTAAAACCCAATTCAACATCTTTGACTGGACAAATATTTCGCTCCAAGCTCATTCAAGGCCAATCCACCCATTGCTCCAAACTTTCAACACATCAATAATAGTTACATTGTACTACATGGACAACATAATTACTTCCCAGCAGGCTAAACAGGGATAGTTGGCTCGGCCAAGTCTAACTCAGGAATCAGTATCACTTCCATGCCAAGTGTTACACCACTGTTTATGTTTACAAACTTTGATAAAGCTGTTTCATTTCTCCCTCCCCAGTTCAAAGAAGTTTCATTTGGAGAAACAGATCTGAAAGTACTTTGAGGAGTGGAGTACAGGAGGACTTAAATGAGATGATACATTCGAACATTAATAGGGCTGTCTTGTGCCAGTTAGAACTTTAACAACACCAGGTTAAAGTCCAACAGGTTTATTTGGTAGCAAAAGCCACACAAGCTTTGGGAGCCTTAAGCCCTTTCTTCAGGTGAGTGGGAATTCTGTTCACAAACAGGGCTATAAAGACACAAACTCAATTTACAGAATAATGGTTGGAATGCGAATCCTTACAGCTAATCAAGTCTTAAAGGTACAAACAATGTGAGTGGAGAGAGCATCAAGACAGGTTAAAGAGATGTGTATTGTCTCCTTCTTACTGTGTTTACCCCAGTCCAACGCCGGCATCTCCACATCATTGTGCCAGTTACTCAGCCATGTCATGCTGCAGAAGAGGGTACATTTGGCATAAACATCACCAAAGCTGGGATTACACACACTGCTGAGATGTTAATGCCAGTGCACGGGGACATCCAGACCACAAAGGAAGTGCTTATGGTGTTAGGAGCCAGATCAGAAACCCACAGTTACGTTATGACATTAGACTAGACCTCAATATTTTTTTGGATTTTGGCATTAGTGTGATAAGGTGTAATTCTTTTGACACATCAGGAAGCTTTTATCAAAACAAACTGTATTTAACAACACACTTCAAATATAACAAATGAATTAGCTTAAATTTTAATAATTGAAATACTTAAACATGACATGATACAATTCTTATTAGTTCTCCCCCCCTCCCTCTCTCCCCCCCTCCCTCTCTCTCTCGCCCCCCCCCCCCCATCCCTCTATTAGTTTCAATTTAAGCAAAATTCCTGATGGCGGGAGAGGGGAGACAGCAGGAGAGAGGGGGGAGAGCGGAGGGGGGGGGGGGAAGAGAAGAGAGAGGGAGGGGAGAGAGGGAGGGGGCAGAGAGAGGGAGGGGGCAGAGAGAGGGGGGGAAGAGAGAGGGGGGAAGAGAGAGGGGGGAAGAGAGAGGGGGGGAGAGAGAGGGGGGGAGAGAGAGGGGGGGAGAGAGAGGGGGGGAGAGAGAGGGGGGGAGAGAGAGGGGGGGAGAGAGAGGGGGGGAGAGAGAGGGGGGGAGAGAGAGGGGGGGAGAGAGAGAGGGGGGAGAGAGAGGGGGGGAGAGAGGGGGGGGAGAGAGAGGGGGGGGGAGAGAGAGGGGGGGGAGAGAGAGGGGGGGGAGAGGGGGGGGGAGAGGGGGGGGAGAGAGGGGGGGGGAGAGAGAGGGGGGGAGAGAGAGGGAGGGGGGAGAGAGAGGGAGGGGGGAGAGAGAGGGAGGGCGAGAGAGAGGGAGGGGGGAGAGAGAGGGAGGGGGGAGAGAGAGGGAGGGGGAGAGAGAGGGAGGGGGGAGAGAAAGGGAGGGGGAGAGAGAGGGAGGGGGGAGAGAGAGGGAGGGGGGAGAGAGAGGGAGGGGGGAGAGAGAGGGAGGGGGGAGAGAGAGGGAGGGGGGGAGAGAGGGAGGGGGGGGAGAGAGGGAGGGGGAGAGAGGGAGGGGGAGAGAGGGAGGGGGAGAGAGGGGGGAGGGGGGAGAGAGAGGGGGGTGGGGGGGGGAAGGGGAGATATAAAGAGAGATACACCTATCTACTGACAGCTCCAAAACAACTGCCTCCAGAAAGAAAGACATCTATTGCAGAAGCTAACCTGGTTTTTCCTGTAACTGAGCTCAGCCAATTCATATGACTGTCTCTTGATAATCAACGTAATTGAACCCTACTTTGAAAAACCAAGCGAAAACCAAAAATATAAAAAAATGCATGAGCTCAGTTTAAAACAAACACCCCATTATCTGGGATCAATTATTTTCCTGCATTTTCAGCATCAGCACCACATAAACAGAGCTGACTTCAAAACATACCCTTCTCAAGAAACATGATATAAATACATTTCTTATCATCACAATGGACAAAAGTCCATTCCAAGGACTGAAGCATAACATCTGGGTTGGCAACAGTACCTTACTGAAGAACAATAGATTGTCACAAGTCCCATAAACTGCAATGAGGTAAAGGGCTGGATAATCTGTTTTAGTGATGTTGATTGAAGGATAAACACTGACCAAGGCATTGAAGAGAACTTCCCAGCTGTTCTCTAAAGTAACGGTGTGGAATCTTTTATGCGCACTGTGACACATATTCACACTGTGACATAGTATTTTACTTTGCTTTAGAATCAGAAATGCACCACACTGCGCTACACAGGATACTTTGTGAAGAACTGTTTGAAGCAACTTTCAGTAACATGGAAAGCCAAACACCTGCCCAAGCAAAAGCTGAGGAATGGCAACTGCTGATCAAAAGGAGAAGCCATTGTCGATGAATCTCTGGCTATAATTGGATAGAAGAAAATGGAACCAGGTGAGTGCTGTTCCACGAATGACGGAGAGGCATCGCGGGAGCATACTGTGATCAACCACATCAATGACTGTAGAGAGGTGAAGGAAGACGAGGAGAGTTGGTTTACCTTTGTCAGAGTAACATCGGGTATCACTTGTGACTTTGATTTCTGCAGGGGCAGATACTCAATTGGAAGGAATCAAACGCGCAGTTCTGAGAAAGACAGGCGTGGATTTGGGAGGCGATGGAACATTTAAAGAATTTAAGTTAATTCAGTTTAAGTTTATTAAGTTTACTGATTAGTGTCACAAGTAGGCTTATATTAACACCACAATGAAGTAACTGTGAAAATCCCATACTCACCACACTCCAACGCCTGTTCGGGTACACTGAGGGAGAATTTAGCATGGCCAATGCACCTAAACCTGGACTATGGGAGGAAACCGGAGCACCCGGAGGAAACCCACACAGACACGGGGAGAACGTGCAAACTCCACACAGACAGTGACCCAAGCAAGGAATTATATTCAGGTCCCTGGTGCTGAGGCAGCAGTGCTAACCACTGTGGATTTGGAAAGAGGTTAGAGATGGGAAAGGAGCTTTTGATCATGTGTCCTAATATCTCATGTAGCTCGGTCTCAGATTTTGTTTGACAGCGCTCCTGTGAAGTGCCATGGGATGTTTGACTATGTTAAAAGCTGTAGAAATACAAACTGTCTTTGCTGTGGTTCTCTAAATCTTAAGATCTGTCATGAGTTAATTTAAAACCTTAATCCCACTTTCAATAAAAATTGCAACTAAAATATGTTATTTCTTTAAAAAATTCTAAAGGAAAGTATTTCAACAGGCCTCTTAATGTCATTAAATCCCAGATTCACTGGCTTAGGATGCCATCAGTTTAAACTTTATTTCTAGCGTATTAAGCTCAAGACATCATGAAGGTGGCAATTTTGTGCTCCACTTGCACCTTAAATTTAACACGTATTGTTATTCATCTGAGCGGTTGTGATGCAGGTGTCATGATTACAACCGAAATAAATAACAGCATTTTTTAAAATGTGGAGGATATAAATGAAAGTGAAGATGTCTACGGTGCTGTACTTGGACAAAGCCCTGTGTTTTTTGAATGAATTTTAATCTCTCTGAACGATAATGCTTTGCTGACACCCAACAACTGAAAATAATGAAGGCATTGGTTCAGAATTTGGTGGCAGCAATAAAAGGAGGTGATAAAGGTACTTGGAGATTGGCAGCACCAATGGCGCCTATAGGACCGGTCTCTCAGTAAAGCGTGAGGCCATCAGCGGAGAATCCACCCTGACGTAATGCAAGATACCTGACCAGCACCTCTGTTGACGGGGTTTGCGAGGCAACTGAGTATCGCTGAAAATTCAGACAATACCAGACTCACGAGGCCAGCGTCTCAGTTTAAAGATGCAACTTTTATTTAACCAGCAGCTGCTAGAGAAATCACCAAAAGGGTCAGGACTCCTCCAAACATAGATCAGCTAGACCTCGCCAATGAACTCTGACATATACAATTCAAAACAGATCAATTATAGGTTTCCTCATCAGTAACAGAGAAAGTAGAAAAGAACTCAAACAGGGACTTAGAAGGGCAAAAAGGGGTCACAAAATGTCCTTGGCAGACAGGATTAAGGAGGATCCTAAGGCATTTTATACATACGTTAGGATCAAGAGGGTTGTTAGGGAAAGAATCGGACCTCTCAGGAACAAAGGAGGGGAATTATGCTTAGAACCAAAGGAAGTAGGTGAGATCCTAAACGAATACTTTGTATCAGTATTCACAAAGGAGAGGGACATGTTGACTGGTAGTGTCTTAGAGAGATGTGTTGACCCGTTAGAAAAAATCTCAATTACAAGGGAGGAAGTGTTAGGTTTTTTAGGAAACATTAAGACAGACAAATCCCCAGGGCCGGATGGCATCTATCCTAGACTCCTCAGGGAGGCGAGAGATGCAATTGCTGTCTCTTGTCTCTTCACTGGACACAGGTGAAGTCCCAGAGGATTGGAGGATAGTAAATGTGGTCCCGTTATTTAAGAAGGGTAGCAAGGATAACCCGGGTAATTATAGGCCGGTGAGCTTGATGTCCGTGGTAGGGAAGTTGTTGGAGAAGATTCTTAGAGATAGGATATATGCACATTTAGAACGGAATAATCTCATTAGCTATACACAGCATGCCTGTCATGCCTCACAAATTTGGTTGAGTTTTTTTAGGAAGTGACAAAAATGATTGACGAGGGAAGGGCCGTGGATGTCGTCTATATGGATTTTAGTAAAACGTTTGACAAGGTCCCTCATGATAGGCTGGTGCAAAAGGTTAAATCTCACAGGATAAAAGGTGAGCTAGCTAGATGGGTGGAGAACTGGCTTAGCCATAGAAGACAGAGGGTAGCAGTGGAGGGGTCTTTTTCCAGTTGGAGGTCTGTGACTTGTGGTGTTCCGCAGGGCTCTGTACTGGGACCTCTGCTGTTTGTGATATATATAAATGATTTGGAAGAAGATGTAACTGGTGTGATCAGTAAGTTTGCGGACGACACGAAGATTGCTGGAGTTGCGGATAGTGATGAACATTGTCAGAGAATACAACAGGATATAGATAGGCTGGAACATTGGGCGGAGAAATGGCAGATGGAATTTAATCCAGATAAATGCAAAGTGATGCATTTCACTAGATCTAATGTAAGGGGGAGCTATACAATAAATGGCAGAACCATGAGGTACAGACACACAGAGGGACCTGGGTGTACAAGTCCACAGATCCTTAAAGGTGGCAGCACAGGTGGAGAGGGTGGTGAAGGCGGCATATGGCATGCTTGTCTTTATTGGACGGGGCCATAGAATATAAAAGTTGGCATATGATGTTGCAGCTGTATAGAACGATGGTTAGGCCACATTTGGAATACTGCATCCAGTTCTGGTCGCCACACTACCAGAAGGATGTGGAGGCTTTGGAGAGAGTACAGAGAAGGTTTGCCAGGATGTTGCCTGGTATGGAGGGTCTTAGCTATGAGGAGAGATTGGGTAAACTGGGGTTGTTCTCCCTGGAAAGATGGAGGATGAGGGGCGACCTAATAGAGGTGTATACAATTATGAAGGGCATAGAGTGAACAGTGGGAAGCTTTTTCCCAGGTCGGAGGTGACGAACACAAGGGGTCACAGGTTCAAGGTGAGGGGGGCAAGGTTACACACAGGTGTCAGGGGGACGTATTTTACGCAGAGGGTGGTGGGGGCCTGGAATGCACTGCCAAGCAAGGTGATTGAGGCGGACACGCTGGGATCGTTTAAGACTTATCTAGATAACCACATGAATTGGGAATAGGGGGATACAAAAGAATGGTCTAGTGGGCACATGAGCTTGGAGGGCCGAAGGGCCTGTTCCTGTGCTGTATTGTTCTTTGTTCTAACTCCTGCCTTTCATTAGCTTTAAATCAATCAAGTTCAATATACATAAATCAATAATAATACCGTCATATTCTTTAACAAATCTCATCTCACCTTCTGGGATAATGGCATTTCATTAGTCCACAGAATCCAGAAACTAACTCCTGTTTTGGCTAACCACACTTCCTGTGTTGCCTAGTAATGATGTGGAGGTGCCGGCATTGGACTGGGGTAAACACAGTAAGAAGTCTCACAACACCAGGTTAAAGTCCAACAGGTTTATTTAATAATAAATTAATAATAATAAATAAACTTGTTGGACTTTTGCCTAGTAACCTCAGATGCAAGCCATAAAGTTCAAACGACCATTCCCATAAGGTCACTGCCAAACCAGACTAACACATGACTCCAGGTCTGGACATGCATCCATCTTATCTGGACAGTGAACAAACCCTTTTCATGAAATTTGATTAAGTGTTCTGAATGTTCTCCCCATTAGAAACTCTGCTGATAAATCTTGCATACTTCAAAGGCTTGAATTTTCCCTTAAAACATGGCTTTTACCATGATGCTTTGCGGGAATCTGCCCTTGGTTAAAGTGAACAATGATTCTTAAAAATACATTAACACATTCAAAATATCAGCATTTGTGCTTTTAAATGATAATCACTTGTTTAAATCTATTACTGCATTTCATGTGTGTGTAAACTGCTTTCTTGTTAGCTTATAAATACGTTTTAACTCAATGCTGGTAGTTCTGTCAGTGTCTTAATGTCTAATGGTTTAAAAATCTTTATTAACCAATTAGGATTTTTCCCCTTGCAATCCCTTTTCCCAAGCTAGTTCAGTACAAATATGCCTTTTAAAAGAAAGTGCATTTGTCAACTATGATCATGAATCCAGTCAGTGCATGCAGTATTCAAGCAAACCAGCTCTTTTGTTCTTCCAGGCCAGTTATTTCATAGTTTTTCTTAGAATATTGTTGAGGAAATTAATGAAATTTATGAGATTACTTTTGAAAAGGTGCTTGATTGGTTCACTTCCATAGTTCCCATTTTGCTGTTCAGATAATCAAATGTCAATAAAATCTGCACATCAGCCATTCAAATAGAAGCAATTCAAATGGAGGAGAAAGATGTAGACAATTCAAATAGTGAATCTCTTGTAGAATCACAGCAGCAAGTCAGAGGATCCGCTGAATTCCAAGGATGGGAATATTGAACCATCTAAAAATGCAAAGCATTATTCAGCTGAAGTACTGGGGGTAAATTTCCTCATGCAAATTTCATTCTGCCAATGTAACTTCAGCAGAAAGTCTTCTTTAAACAAGCTAATGTTAGAAAAGGAATCATCCTAAAGATATGACTGGAATAGGCAGTTTAATTGGTATTAAGTAAACATGGGGAAGTCACTGACAGGTTGATTGTTATTCAAACCAGAGGACTCTGTCTTGTTAGTTGTTCAGAGGCCAATTTTGAGCCTAGCTATTGAAATTGGAACTCCGGCACCGTCTGATCCTCGAGTGTTTTTCTGCACATTGTAAATAACTGCACGTTTCCTTATAATTTGAGCTTCAGACTAAAATTTCCTCCTGTCTCCAACATCTGACATCAGAAGGTGAGGATTTGCACAAAAAAAATCAAAGCAAACACCACGTCAACATCTGACGGAGTCACTCAATTCATCAGGACCTGACGAGCACTGCTGCCTCACGGCACCATTTGGATTCCCGGCTTGGGTCTTTATGTGGAGTTTGCACATTCTCCCCGTGTCTGCGTGGGTTTCCTCCGCGTGCTCTGGTTTCCTCCCACAGTGCAAAAGATGTGCTGGTTAGGTTCATTGGCCATGCTAAATGTTCCCTGTGTACCCGAACAGGCACCGGAGTGTGGTGACCAGGGGATTTTCACAGTAACTCCATTGCAGTGTTAATGTAAGCCTACTTGTGACTAATAAATAAACTTTAAATAAAATTTGCATTAATCAGTGTAGATCATCTGACCTGCAAGGGCTATCATAGGCATGACGGGCCAAATGGCCTCCTTCTGTGCTGTATAATTTAAAGAAATTTCAGTTGCTTGTGCAAACTCTGACGCAATGTGTGATGGATGGGCTGATGGAACACAATACATTTCCTCGCCCAAAGATTTCATGTAAATTGGAGTGGTTACAAAGATTCTTGTTTCGTTTTTAAAAAATAACAATTATGCTAAATTTTTCATTGTGGAAACCATTCTGCAGCCACGGATATTAAGCCTGGGTAGCAGTTACCTTTCACCAGTGAGCTGTCTACCAGAATAATGAAATTAGCTTCCTTCTCCCCTCACTAGGGTACCCATTCCAAAATGACCTCTGCTGCCAAGTGTATGTGTGGGTGCTGGTGTGCCGTAGTATCAGAATCAGCTGTTATGTTCCTCATTGTTAATATCCCAACAGTGCTCACTTGCTAGGTTCACAGGGAATATCTGGATCAGGTAACAGCTGCTGACATCTGTGGAAACTTACATACTAAGGAGGGTTGGTTAACTCGATTGGCTGGATGGCTGGTTAGTGTTGCAGAGTGATGCGAGCAGCACAGGTTAATTTCCCAGACTGCCTGAGGTTATTCACGAAGGCTCACCTTCCCCCTCGCCTGAGGTGTGGTGACCCTCAGGTTAAAATCACACCAATCAGTTCTCCCCCTCAAAGGGGAGATCAGCCTATGGGACAACGGCGACTTTACCTTAAGAGAAAAGAAAGGTTGAATCTCATTTTTTTTCCAAATCCTGTATTCTAAGGGAAAGCACTCTGTAGATACTTTACACAAAATAAAACACTTTTTTTGCCAGATGTCAAGAAAAACATTTCAAACTACCATTAACTAGAATCCCTGTATTTCTTTTAAATGATTAGATAATGCTGCTAACATAGGACTGTTTAATGATTATAGGAATTTAAGTGCCTTTATATTTGAATACCTGGGGATGTTTTGTATATTAAAAATGAAAGTTGCACTTTCATAGTTTGATTGACAGGTCAAAGTTTTAGGCTTCCCATGAAAATGGAGGTGCGCAATTCTGCCTCGAGATAAACAAGGTGCCTTTGGCAATGTAAACACAGAGTCCAGCGTCAGACTCGTTTACAAATGACAGCAGCACTATTGGAGGATTGTTTTAAAAGTGTCCTGTGGGTTAAATTCCAGCTGAGGCTAGTAAGGTTGTAATCACTTTGTTGACGTTAGTTCATTTCTCATGGAAGCAGACCCCAAGGACCCCTCCAACTCCATTCTTTAAATCTAGTACGCAGCAACTGCACACGTAAAGCAGAGATGGGCAGCAAGAGACCACTGCAAAGGATGTTACATTTAATGATAGTCAAGTGCTGTCAGTGTTGGAAGAGTGATTAAGAATTTCATTGGAGAAAAAGCATTAGATAATTATGAGGGTTTTTTTGCCAAATTTCAACAGTATATTTCTTATATGCTGGAAGAAATACGGGAAGTTCTTTGCAATTTGATTTCTAAAAGAGGCCCTGATGAAGACTGAATCCTCAGAACACTTTTGTAATCAAATCTTCATCACCAAAATGATTGTCGTCAAGGATCTAAGGGGTATGCTTATCCACAGGAAACTCTTAGAGGAATTAAGCAAAATATTAATCATTTTTGACAACTGCAATGTACTGCACACCCCGAACAAAAGATACTGTTACCACTAACTTGATATCAGTTATTTTAACCATGACATCCTTTGACTCCATGGCATTAACTAATCTGCAAACCACAGAGGCAAGTCTACTGGTCGCATTGCAGCTGTGGTGCAGACGAAGAAATATGTAAATCCCAGCCCTGCAGAATGGTTTCAAGTGCTGAAACACCCTTTCTCCACTCAGGAATGCCATCCTTTGTACAGTGCCTCACCTCCTGTGGGCCCCGTCTCTCCTCCTCTGCAGAAATTAATGCCACATGGGGTGGCCCCCCACTCATTTAATTAAAATACAAAGCAGCACAATCGAGGTCAGGACAGTCGCTTCTGCTGCAGAAAGGAAGGGGGCAGGGAGAAAGGGAAATCAATGTCCTTCGACAAGTCATTTGAATTTCAAAAGACTCTCCAACTCTGACAGAATTGCATGTTCTTTGTCTGCAAATTAAATAGGAGGAAAACAGAACTTCCTTGCACATTCATCAAGCAACATCATCTAATCTGTTAGTAATCAGATATTTTAAAAAACTACTAGTGATTCATTCCATCCTTCACAAAGCAAACACCTAGATATATGGAAATGGATCTTGGAATTCTCTCCTCCACATGGTTGTGAATGTTCCATCACTGAATAGATTCAAGCTGAGATGGGCGGATTTCTGGTCTCAAGAAATCCAAGGATATGGGGCGGTGAGAAGGCAGAGCAAGGGCAACGGCTTTGAGTGGAGATGAGGCAGAAACTCAGTCATGAAAGGAAAAGCAGGTTTGAAAGGTCGAGATGTCTGCTCCAGCATCTATTCCTTATTTTTGTATGTTAACATTGATGCAGAACAATAGATACAAGAGAAGAAATGAGGAGAAAGAGAGAACAAGTTTTAAATTATCCTAAAATTATCCTAAAAGCTACGACGGGTCATCTAGACTCGAAAAGTTGGCTTTATTCTCTCCCGATGTGGAGATGCCGGCGTTGGACTGGGGTAAGCACATAAGAACTATCACAACACCAGGTTAAAGTCCAACAGGTTTATTTGGTAGCAAATATCATAAGCTTTCGGAGCACAGCTCCTTCGTCAGATGGAGTGGATATCTGTTCTCAAACAGTGCAAACAGACACAGAAATCAAATTACAGAATACTGATTAGAATGCAAATCCCTACAGCCAGCCAGGTCTTAAATGTACAGACAATATGGGTGGAGCGAGCATTCAACACAGGTTAAAGAGATGTGTATTGTCTCCAGACAGAACAGCTAGTGAAATTCTGCAAGTCCAGGAGGCAAGCTGTGGGGGTTACTGATAATGTGACAAATCCAACATCCCGGTTTAGGCCGTCCTCATGTGTGCGGAACTTGGCTATCAGTTTCTGCTCAGCGACTCTGCGCTGTCGTGTGTCGTGAAGGCCGCCTTGGAGAACGCTTACCTGAAGATCCAAGGCTGAATGCCCGTGACTGCTGAAGTGCTCCCCCACAGGAAGAGAAGAGTCTTGCCTGGTGATTGTCGAGCGGTGTTCATTCATCCGTTGTCGTAGCGTCTGCATGGTTTCCCCAATGTACCATGCCTCGGGACATCCTTTCTTGCAGCGTATCAGGTAGACAACGTTGGCCGAGTTGCAAGAGTAGGTACCGTGTACCTGGTAGATGGTGTTCTCACGTGAGATGATGGCATCCGTGTCGATGATCTGGCACGTCTTGCAGAGGTTGCTGTGGCAGGGTTGTGTGGTGTCGTGGTCACTGTTCTCCTGAAGGCTGGGTAGTTTGCTGCGGACAATGGTCTGTTTGAGGTTGCGTGGTTGTTTGAAGGCAAGAAGTGGGGGTGTGGGGATGGCCTTGGCGAGATGTTCATCTTCATCAATGACATGTTGAAGGCTCCGGAGGTGATGCCGAACCAGCATCTCCTCCGGAGCCTTCAACATGTCATTGATGAAGACGAACATCTCGCCAAGGCCATCCCCACACCCCCACTTCTTGCCTTCAAACAACCACGCAACCTCAAACAGACCATTGTCCGCAGCAAACTACCCAGCCTTCAGGAGAACAGTGACCACGACACCACACAACCCTGCCACAGCAACCTCTGCAAGACGTGCCAGATCATCGACACGGATGCCATCATCTCACGTGAGAACACCATCTACCAGGTACACGGTACCTACTCTTGCAACTCGGCCAACGTTGTCTACCTGATACGCTGCAAGAAAGGAAGTCCCGAGGCATGGTACATTGGGGAAACCATGCAGACGCTACGACAACGGATGAATGAACACCGCTCGACAATCACCAGGCAAGACTGTTCTCTTCCTGTGGGGGAGCACTTCAGCAGTCACGGGCATTCAGCCTTGGATCTTCAGGTAAGCGTTCTCCAAGGCGGCCTTCACGACACACGACAGAGCAGAGTCGCTGAGCAGAAACTGATAGCCAAGTTCCGCACACATGAGGACGGCCTAAACCGGGATGTTGGATTTATGTCACATTATCAGTAACCCCCACAGCTTGCCTCCTGGACTTGCAGAATTTCACTAGCTGTTCTGTCTGGAGACAATACACATCTCTTTAACCTGTGTTGAATGCTCCCTCCACCCACATTGTCTGTACATTTAAGACCTGGCTGGCTGTAGAGATTTGCATTCTAATCAGTATTCTGTAAATTGGTTTCTGTGTCTGTTTGCACTGTTTGAGAACAGATATCCACTCCATCTGACGAAGGAGCTGTGCTCCGAAAGCTTATGGTATTTGCTACCAAATAAACCTGTTGGACTTTAACCTGGTGTTGTGAGACTTCTTACTTTATTCTCTCCCCACATATGCTGTCAGACCTGCTGAGATTTTCCAGCATTTCCTGTTTTTGTTTAAATTATCCTGTAGCAGAATCCAAATGTTCCACGCTTAACCCCACAGTTGTAAAGAACAGATTCTACTCTTCATCCTACAGCTGACTGCACAATTCTTATAAATACATGTTATAATTACAGGAGCTTTGCAGTCAGCCGTACATGATGGAAGGAATGTATGCACGAGTAAGGAATGATTTGGACTGGCTATTTAAGTGCAGATGAAAATAAATCCACAGCAAAGGAAGACAGGTGAACAGTGTGCTCCTGCTGTTGAAGGTAATAAGGAAGAGACAGTATTGGAATTGGATATTTTTTGTGGATCTCATGAGCTGTGGCAGCATTTCAATTTAAACCCTTGGGGGCAGATTCCATTTCAGGCCTTGAACTGCCTGGATTAAGCAGCAGCAGCTAAACAAAACATGAACTATTAGTCACAAGTTTCCATCCGAGTTTGAGCACTGCTCCCTCGATTCCCCTGATCTTTCAATCTCATTCCATTGCATACATCACCTCATTTATCTTCGGGGCTACTTGTAGTAATGGAACAGGTCATATCCCGTTTTACAACCTAGAATTCCAATATATTTACCTCTGATTTTAGATTTCACTCAACAATCTCATCCATTTAAAATCAGGTCCACTACTTTGTGACCAACATTTCAATTTATAACATGGATTAGAGAACGTTTTAGGACTGGAGAGATACATTTTGCTCCAAAATGAAAACTGGAAAAGGTGGATAAACTTTTTATTCTGTTCATTTTCTGAGAAAAATTACAATTCAATGGATAAAAACCATGGGCGGCACGGTGGCACAGTGGCTAGCACTCTGCTGCCTCTCAGTTCCAGGGACATGGGTTCGATTCCCGACTTGGGTTGCTGTCTGTGTGGAGTATGCATGGGGTTCCTCCGGGTACTCCGGTTTCCTCCTACAGTCTGAAAGACGTGCTGGTTAGGTGCATTGACCATGCTAAATTCTCCCTTAGTGCACCCAAAAAGGCACCGGAGTGTGGCGACAAGGGGATTCTCACCCGTAACTTCATTGCAGTTTATATAAGCCTACTTGTGACACTACTAAATAAACTTAAATAAATAAAATAATGGTTGGATATCTGGAAATAAAAATAAAGTGCTGGATAAACTCAGCAGGTCTAGCAACATCTGTGGAGTCATTTTAGGCTATACTCTCTGGGATTTAGAAGAATGAGGGGAGATCAAATTGAGGTATTCAAGATGGTAAAAGGTATAGATAAAGTGGGGCGGATGCTTCCACTGGTGGGGCATTCTAGTACAAGAGGTCATAGTCTTAAGATAAGGGGTAGCAAATTTAAAACAGAGTTGAGGAGAAACTACTTCTCCCAAAGGGTTGTGAATCTGTGGAATTCGCTACCCCAAAGTGCGGTGGATGCTGGGACAGTGAGTAAACTTGAGGAGTTGAAAAGATTTTAAATTGGTAATGGGTTGAAAGGTTATGAGAAGGCAGGAAAATGGGGAGGAGGAGCATATCAGCCATGATCGAATGGTGGAGCGGACTCGATGGGCCGAATGGCCTAATTCTGCTCCTATATCTTATGAACTTATGAATGGCTCGTCTTCAGTTAGAGTGAGTAAAGTTTAAGATGGGTAAAGACAGAGATTTGGGCTGTATCGAGAGTGTATTCTATTGAGATGTAGTGAGATGAGAATTACCATCTATTAACTGATGTTGTTCTATTCAGAACTTTGATCACTTATGCTTCATTGATACTCATGATACTTCATTGATACTCATGACTTCACTGACAGATGCCTAAGAGGCACAAGAATGCACTTTGCGTATTTAAGCTTGCATTTATGTGGTTCGTAACCTCATTTAACATATTTGCTTCCCTGGTAATTATTTTACTTCCACAAATTTCAAATATTGAGAGAAAACATGATTTTGCCATTTAAAAACTGCACATAGATCATTAATCACACATATTCATAATACCATGCTAATCCCAGAATAGTTCTTTACATTCCCGGGTGAATCAGAAATAAGATGATGATGAGGTAATAATGTTGAACCATGCAGAAAAACAGGTGCTACCTTGAAAAGCAGCGTATGAAAGAGGTTTCACACCAATTGAAATGAAATGTACATCACAGGCTTTAGGTAGCAAAGTACTGGAAAATCAATTTGTTTTTGATGTGAAGTACTTTGGTGAGTCGGTTATTACATGAAATAGAAAGTAACACATTTGGAGCCTTTCACCAGAGCTCATGGGTTATGAATGAATGCACAGATACGTTAACTTTTCTTTCTGAGAACACCTGTGAGTGAAACACAACCAAACTCTCACTATTACTGTGGAATAGGCAAAAACTAAAGAGAGAAAAACACAGAATCTAGGAGCAGAGCAAATACAGGGATTGAAAACAATGCAGTCCAACCGTTTCCAGAACCTAAACATTCTCAAACATCCAGTGCCTCAAAAACGTAATCATTCCTCAAATATTGGTACATCATCTACCTCTTCAACCACATTCATCATCTCCCAAATCATTAAATTTAAAACTTCCCACTTGCCTTCCCTTTAAGCTAAACCAGAACCAATCATAACCTCCCAGTTACAGAGTTAATGGAAATCTCAAATGAATTTTCATGGTACAATGGATCTGTACCTTCAAGATTCTTCAGCAACCTCATTCTTAAGCCTTCTCTCCTCCAGAGTAAACACCCCTGGCTCTTCAATCTCTCTTCAGGGTAGAATTGGATAGGTGTTTGATAGTTATAGTGAGAGTTTGAATGTGTTACATATCCATGTGTGACCTCAGAAAGATGCATCTGCTGCAATCATTCATCACAAATGAAAAAGCCCATAAGCTCTGATGAAAGGTTCCAAAAGCGTTAGTTTCTTCCTACTTTATTCAGAGTGATTCGCCAAAGTACCAGAGATCTTGTGGCACAATGAGTAGCATCTGCCTCTGAGCCAGAAACTCCCAGCTCGAGTCCAGCTCCAAGAATTGATGACCAAGGAAGATGCGTTCATAACATGGTCAAACAAGTTGAGTACCAACCTGCAAAATGCTTTCAAAATATGCCAATTGCAAGTAGTAAGAACGGGGAAAAAAAGGTAGCAAGGAGAGAGTAGATGCAATGGTTTTGATTTTCCAGAATTTCCTAGACTCTTGAAGAAGTGCCATAGATCGAAAGTAATAAACTGAAAGCCACAATTCAAGAAGGAAGGAAAGAGAAAACAGGGTAACTAGTCTGTAGTTTCGTATCAGTAATAGGGAAAATGCTAGGACCTATCATTTAGAAAATCGTATGTTTGGGAAGCAGCGTAGATTTATGAATTCATGTTTAAAGCATGTTTTTTTGAGCAGGTTGTTATGGTTCAGGTTAGAAATTCCAAAGTGTTTTATGAAGGCTGCTTGAATCATAAGTTTTGCATCTTGAATTTGGCTAGGATAAGCATGATATGTTCCACTTTAGGTGTGATTTAAAAGACCCACTAGTGAACTTTTATCAAACAAAGTTTATTTCAGAATATAGTCAACATATATGGTGTGAAAATTAGCAGAAACTTTGATCAATTACAAACAAGAAACAAAACCACCACTATAATGTAAAACCCTTAATGAATATATACAAGCTGTCCCAATCAAACCAACCTCCATAAACAACCCCTTTAAACAGGTTCAACACAGCACAGACTAAGGCTCACGTGATACTGGGATTGAGGTTGTTAGTTGAATTCTGCAGTCAAATGCTCTTGAACCTCAGAACAGTTTGAAGACAAGACAGCTTCCCTAAACACCAGAAGGACTCTGGTCTAGCCCACAACAGCAGATTTTCACCCTTCAGAAAAGCAAGAGCATTTCCAAAGGAAAAAAAACAGGAAAGAGAGAGACTGCTCTTTTAGCTTGATGCTGCTAACACTACAACTCCCCAAACTGAAATCCCTGTCACCTAACCTGGCCACAGTTTCTTTTCCTCCTCCCAACAATGACATCACCTAAGGCTGGGAGTATAAATTTAAAAAAACTTTTAAAGATACACTAACATCACACTAGCAGGATAAGAGAAAACCAGTAGTTGTACTGTATTTGGATTTTCAGAAGACATCCAATAAGGTGTCACACAAGAGGTTACCACACAAAATGTGGGCTCATGGGATGGGGTAATGAGGATTGGTTAATGGATATAAACAGAGTACAAATAAATGGACTGTTTCTAGGTTGACAGGGTGTAACTAGTGGGATACTGCAAGGATCGACTTTTGGGTCTCAGCTTTTTGCAACCTAAATCAATGACTGAGATGAGGGACCACATGAATGGTAGCCAAGATTTCTGACAATGCAAAGTTAGATGGGGAAGTAAGCTTTAAGGAGGACACAAAGAGGCTACAAAGCAATGTAGGCACATGGGCAACAACATGGCAGATGCAACATGATGTGGGAAAGTGTGAAGTTATTAACTTTCAGAAGAAAAATAGAGGCGCAGAACATTTTTTAAATGGTGAAAGACGAGGAAATGTTGGTGCTCAGAAGAACACAGACATCCTTGTACGCAAATCACAAAATTTACATTCAAAAATAGGTCTAAATTTGGATTTGCAAGTATGCATACCAAATTTTGGAATAAGTGATGCTTTCTGTAATACAACCCTGTTTAGAGGATCATTTCACAAAATCAAACATCTTAACAGGAATATTTGTAAACCCTTTGGGCTGGGCGCAAACCGGCTTGAATTTCATAGCACAGAAAGAAACTATTTCAAATTTGGACAGACTGCTCATGTAAGAAGTTTTCAATAAATTAATGCAGGTCAATAATTCATTCACCTAAAATAAAATGTTAGCATTAAGAGTCTTCTAGTGATTCAGTTGGCCTATGTGGAGATAGTGTGACCAATGGAAGATCATCAGCATCAGTAATGGCAATTCAATTAAAAGCTGCTTAATCAGAAGATCCAAATGTGAACATGTTCAGGTCACAGGTTCCAGGACCTGGCACTGGTCTTGTCTCTAATCTGCTCAGTGAATTGCCTTTGTTACTGACACTAGTCACTGCCTGCCAATCGGAAAAATACCCATTTATGCCAACTCTTTGCTTCATATCTGCTAAGCGGCTCTCCCTCCATCTCAAGACACTACCCGCAATCCCAAACTGGAATCAATTTTTATAATAACTGAGCATTTGGAAAGCGCTGACAGGATCGGTCCAAGTCAGCATGGATTCACTAAAGGGAAATCATGCTGGACAAATCTTCTGGAATTTTTTGAGGATGTGACCAGTAGAGTGGACAAGGGTGAACCAATGGATGTTGTGTATTTGGACTTTCAAAAGGCCTTTGACATGGTCCCACACAAGAGATTATTAGTAAAATTAAAGCTCATGGTATTGGGGGTAATGTATTGATGTGGATAAAGAACTGGTTGACATGCAGGAAACAGAGAATCGGAATAAACGGGTCCTTTTCAGAGTGGCAGGCAGTGACTAGTGGGGTATCGCAGAGTTCAGTGCTGGGACCCCAGCTGTTCACAATATACATTAATGATTTGGACAAAGGAATTGAATGCAATTTCTCCAAATTTTCAGATGACACCAAGCTGGGTGGCAGTGTGCGTTGCGAGGAGGATGCTAAGAGGTTGCAAAGTGACTTGGGACAGGCTGACTGAGTGGACAAATACTTGGTAAATGCAATATAATGTGGATAAATGTGAGGTAATCCTCTTTGGTGGCAAAAACAGGAAGGAAGATTATCTGAATGGTGGCAGTTTAGGAAAAGGGGAAGTACAATTGAGTTTGTGTCTCTGTATGCCCTGTTTGTGAGCATTTCTCCACTCCACCTGACGATGGGGCAGCGCTCCGAAAGCTAGTGGCATTTGCTACCAAATAAACCTGTTGGACTTTAACCTGGTGTTGTTAAACTTGTTACTGTGTTTACCCAAGTCCAGCGCCGGCATCTCCACATCATTGCTGCAGTTATACAGAACACACCTCAAGTATTGTGTGCAGTTTTGGTCTCCTAGTCTGAGGAAGGACATTCTTGCTATTGAGGGGATCCAGCGAAGGTTCACCAGACTAATTCCCACTGTTCACCAGACTTATACCACTGCTTTCCAAATGCTGAGCTATGAAATCTTTGATAGTGAACTCCAGCAACTTCCCCAGGACTGACATTAGGCTCGCTGGTCTATAGTTCTCTGTTTTCTCTCTACCTCCCTTTTTGAATGGCAGGGCTGACATATAAAGACAGACTGGATCGACTGGGCTTGTGCTCAATGGAATTTAGAAGAATGAGAGGGGATTTCATAGAAACATATTAAACGCTGATGGGACAGGCTAGATGCAGGAAGAATGTTCTTGATGTTGGGGAACTCCAGAGCTAGGGGTCACAGTCTAAAATAAGGGGTAAGCCATTCAGGACTGAAATGAGGAAGAACTTCTTCACTCAGAATTGTGAATCTGTGGAATTCTCCAAGACAGAAGCTGTTGGGGCCAGTTCGTCAGATATGTTCAAGAGGGAGCTGGACATGGCTCTTGCAGCCAAGGGATCAAGGGTATGGAGAGAAAGTGGGATTGGGATATTTGATCAGCCATAATCATATTGAATGGTGCTGCAGGCTCAGAGGGCCGAATGGCCTACTCCTGCACCTATTTTCTATGTTAACTTTACATAATAGACTGCTGCGAGGCCTTTTCAAAAGTCTTCTGAAAGTCTAAATAGACCACATCCACCGGTTTTTGTTGGTCAACTGTACTCGTTACATCCTCAAAGAAATCCAATAGATTCATCAAGCATGATTTCCCCTTTATAAATCCATGTGTCTGATTATACCACTGCTTTCCATATGCTGAGTTATGAAATCTTTGACAGTGAACTCCAGCAACTTCCCCAGGACTTTCATTAGGTTCGCTGGTCTATAGTTCTCGGTTTTCTCTCTACCTCCCTTTTTGAATAGTGGGCTTACATTAGCTACCCTCCAACCTGTAGAAACCACTCCAGAGTCCAAAGGATTTTGGAAAATGACCAGAGCAAGATGGCAGTGCCATGGATCCAGGTTGCTGTCTGCGCGGAGTCTGCACGGAGTCTGCACGTTCTCCCAGTGTCTGTGTGGGTTTCCTCCGAGTGCTCCGGTTTCCACCCACAGTCCGAAAGGTGTGCTGGTTAGGTGCATTGGCTATGCTAAATTCTCCCTCAGTGTACCCGAACAGGTGCCATAGTGCCAGGGGATTTTCACAGTAACTTCATTGCAGTGTTAATGTAAGCCTACTGGTGACACTAATAATAAACGTTAAACCAATGGATCTACTATTTCCAGGGCCACTTCCTTCTGGGATGAAGGTTATCAAGCCCTGGAGATTTAGCCACCTTCAATCCCATCAATTTCCCCAAAACCATTTCTCTACTAACACCGATTTCCTTCAGCTCCGCACAAAAACTGGTTTTGCTCAGAACTTCTGGTACATTATTCATGTCTTCCTTTGTGAAGACACATGCATAAAGTACGAATTTAATTTGAGAGTACACAAATCCTGTGTATGCTTCAAGGAGAAGGCAGGTTTCAATGATGCTGTCCATCTCCTTTGTCAAACAACATAGATCAGGTAGTCTGACTGCTGCTCGGTTGTTATGGAAACTGACATATTTCTGATGAGTGTTTAGACAATCTTCATTCTAAGCTGTGACTAGCCTGCTGTGACCCAATTTCACCCACTGGGACTGACACTCTGCCACTGGGCCAAAGAATACTATAATCTGCAATACTGTTTATGAAACATAAACCATTCCCATTTACACAGGGAAAAATGGATTCAGACCAGAAAAAGGGGTGAGAGAAAGACTGGGGAGTGTAAAGTGCACAAGACAGGAAGATTGCAGGGATTCATTCAGATTCCTACCAGAGAAAAAACTTACGTCAGAAAAGATATGAATCCTTAAGAAAAGTCAACAAATCCTCTGAAGCTATGCAAACATTACAAAAGTATAATTTACAAAAGCTCTGCTAGAGCTGGCAGAGTATCCATACTTTCCATATAATTGAAATAAGAGCAACATGACTCATTCTTTATATTAGCATAAACCTCTTATGTTCCCAAAGTCCAGGTCATAAATTGGTTACCCAAGGCAATATTCTCTTGTATAAAGTGCAGCCAATCTCCTTAATCCTAGAAATATGCATAGCTGTCTGAGCAGGGGTAGAAATATATACTAATACTTTAAGACGGTTCTTTCTTCATTCTCACTAACTCCTTTATTAGGTGACGCACATTACCTTCTGAATTGTCGTTAGTTTTTTTTGGAAAAGTGTTTTCTAATCAGATGCTTTAGATAATTTATAAATAATTCTTGCATATTCCATTTCCTAAAATGATAATTCTAACTACTTGGCACAAGATAACACTGGGAATGAGTTTTACAATGTTCAGCCAACCCCTGGATGGTTGGAATCGAGTAGGTGAAAGTGCAGGTGTTGTACGTCTTGTACTTGCATGGGAAGATGACTTGGAAAGTTTTTATATTCTATTTTTCTAAACAATAAATGTATTATTGCAGAAAGGACCTGCTTTGAGCCTAGTCTTCCTGCATGACTGATTTTTACTGTCTATGGGTGGAATTTTCCAGTTGTTCACACCAGCAGGATCTTCCGATCCTGCCATTGGCACACCACCGCCACGGGTAACCTGGTGGCGAGGGGTGCATTCAACATGAAACCCCATTGACAACAGCGGGACAGACGATCCCACTGCCAGCTGATAAGTTGAACAGAAAATCCTACCCTATATGTCTATGGTACAGCCAACTATGTCTGTGTGCCTTCTTTATTTGGAAAGTGGTTTTGAAAATGTAGCATTTGGCAGGGTTTACAGCAAAGCCCCCGATAGTTATATTAGCCCACCACGAAATAAAGACACTTTCTAATAGTTTGTTGCAGATGAAACCCTGTCAGGATAAAAATGGGGTCTGCTGCAATCATCAAAATGGATTAAACACAATTCGCTCTTAAAAATAAAGTAACTAGACACTTGCGGTCCTTGGTTTCTGGTTTTATTGGAAACTGCTAATTTCATAAAGTGCTTATTTATTTGTCCAAAGATGTACAGGCTCGGTAGATAGGCTATGCTAAATTGCCCTTGTGCCCCAAGATGTGTAGGTTAGGGGTATTAGCGAGGTAAATACATGGGGCTGCAGGGATAGAGCAGGGGGTTGGGCCTGGGTAAGATGCTTTGTCAGAGAGTGGGTACATACTCAGTGGGCCGAATGGCCTTGTTATGCACTTAAGGGACTCCATGATTCAGTAAGTATTTGCAGACTGTTTATTGGATGAGATATGACTAGCAGGAAAAAACTCAGGATTCTGATTTTCAGTTGTGTGTGGATTTACTTGCAAAACTCATCGGCAACTTCTCCTACCAACAGAGGTCAGCTCAAACCAGGGATTGTGTGTGTTGTCTGAGTGTTAACCAGCAAATAATTACAAATGCAAACCTGGAAGAATGCAATACAATTTATAATTTGAGATGCAATTGGTGATTTCACAATAGCCGATTGATGAAATTTGTGTCCTGTACATCTCAGGGATCTTTCAACTCACCTCCTGAAATATATACTTTTGTAAAATTGAGACCTTTTTTGGGGACAGTTCTACGCTTCTGAGTTGGATCACTCCTTACAAGGTTCACACTGATCTGGAATATGCCGCAGTTCCATTGATTCCAAGTCATTCTACAAGCAAATCAAAGCACTCCACTTCTTCAAAGCTGGCTTTCAACAGAGTGGGTCACTCATCCAATGCCAACTTTACAATCTGGGCAATTTTCAGTTTCTTCCACTTTTCCTTGAGGCGGCAATGCCACAGGATACGGCACGGTAGCGCAGTGGTTAGCACTGCTGCTTCACAGCTCCAGGGTCCCGGGTTCGATTCCCGGCTCGGGTCACTGTCTGTGTGGAGTTTGCACATTCTCCTCGTGTCTGCGTGGGTTTCCTCCGGGTGCTCCGGTTTCCTCCCACAGTCCAAAGATGTGCGGGTTAGGTTGATTGGCCAGGTTAAAAATTGCCCCTTAGAATCATTAAAAAATGCGTAGGTTAGAGGGATTAGTGGGTAAATATGTGGGGGTAGGGCCTGGGTGGGATTGTGATCGGTGCAGACTCGTTGGGCCGAATGGCCTCCTTCTGCACTGTAGGGTTTCTATGATTTCTAAAACACACTTTCCCAAACCGTCCTCAGAACTTTTGGTCTAAGAGCTCCTTCACACATCACCAACCCAGGCAGCAAGTTACAATGCTTTCTTCCTCAAAATACGTGGCAATTAATGGCAGATGAAGGGGTGCGAATAGCAAAAATACTGGAACAGGTGAATCAACAGATGTGGAGGTTTGGATTCTTTGAAAAGAACAGGTCAGTTCATTCTTCTTTTGAGTGTTTTCATTTCAAAGTCTCTTAGCTCTCCATTAGAATAAAAAAAACCTGAATGTTACAAATTGGTGAAGAGGCTAGTAAAATTATCCATGAACATTTGGTTGTATTACTCGAGATGAATTTTTATTCGACTCTGATTTGATTTTGTTTCACAATATATTGGACTTTACAGCACACTTGATAGTGCATTGATAACACTGCGAGGCACTCGAAGAAAATGGCCAGTTATGAAGCACTGGCCTATCCATCCTTAATTTCTCTAGGATGTCCAGCAAAAGCCATTTCTTCAACATGGCTTCCTCTTGAAGTGATCAATAATGGAGGCAGTGGGACTGGCCAGAACAACTGGGCCTCCAATCACAGGTTCCTTCCCTCCCACCTGGCTGCTCTGGTCTCTGGAGGAGCAGCGAGAGCAGGAGGGAGGGAAACTGCAATTGGATAACTGTAGCAGCCAGCACAGCAAAGAAAGAATCTGTGATTGGAGGAGCAGCTCTTCACAGATTCTTACACCACATGACTGAATTTCCCCCAGACCTTTTGGGACTTGAGGATGAATTTATCCCCTGCCCCACTGTTATTTGGAATATTGCAACTGGAATCTTAGGCACTTGATAACATCCCTCCTTGACGGCAAGTTATTGACCTGGTTAGGAAATTGGCCAAGTGGCAGGAGACAGAGAATAGGGAAAATTGGCAGGATTTAAGTAATGGTGTGCTGTAAACTTATTGTAGCCTCAGCTATTCACTGTATTATTAAAGATTTAGATGATGGGATAGATGTATTCAAGTTTGCCAAGACGCAAAGATAGGCAGCATTGTAGAAGGAAGCATAGAATTACTGGGAGATTTTGATAGGTGAAGGGAATGTGCAAAATGTGAGTCATCCACTTTGGACAGAGTACTTTCTAAATGGTGAAAAATTAAAAACAGTTAAGGTCCAAAGGTTTTTGAGTGGGATGGGAGGGGTTATGGTACATGGATCATTAAGATGTCACCAACGCATTCAGAAAATAATCAAAAAGGCTAAAGGAATGCTGGTCTTTATATCTACAGGAATAGAATACAAGGAGGTAGGAGTCACACCAGCTATATAATAAAGCAGGGGTCAAAATATTCTTTTTTGTGAGCTACTTTTTGAGGTTACCATTAGTTTTCGGAACTCTGTTCCATTCTCACTAACTCCTTTATGAGGTGACGCTGTCATGTAGTGATATTACCTTCTGTATTTTCGGCTGACTTCTTTTAGGGTTTTCTTCTTTAGACAGATAAATACCAGATACCACATACATAGATAGTAAATATTTTAACTTGAAATCTATAAATAAGAAATCTCCCATGCTCCATTTCCAAAATGGGATAATGGAGTAACCTGAACTGACAGAAGTGGCATTGAATGATTCAACTTCAGTGGATGAACGAGGACGACAGGAATTTCCAATTGAAAATATTGCATCTAAAAATGAATTTCAAGCATTTTCTCAGGTAAAATATCAAATAAAGATAATTGCTTTGGCTTCACACACATGTTGTGATCAGCCCCCTCTTCACACAGACATGACTTTCTTCCTAACCACCTTTCCCCACTCACTCAGTAGCCCAGCATCGTACTCCAAACTGAGACTCTGCCTCTTGCAGTTCAAAAATAATCTATAAAATATTAGATGCAGATTTACCCTCTTCAGG
This sequence comes from Mustelus asterias, assembly GCF_964213995.1. Classification (NCBI taxonomy): domain Eukaryota; kingdom Metazoa; phylum Chordata; class Chondrichthyes; order Carcharhiniformes; family Triakidae; genus Mustelus; species Mustelus asterias. Next base: position 141,861,351 of record NC_135805.1, read on the forward strand.
GAATGTTGTGTGTAACCATTTGTTGATTTCTACAAGGCATTCCAGAATAGGCAGACATCCCCACTTACACCCACTTTGTTTTGTTCCCAAATTGCACAGCTCCCCTTGTTCCCACCCCTGCCCCTCCTCCAGCCATAGGCTGTGTCTCCGAGTAGCAGCAAGAGCTGACTGGATGATCGGAGGAGCTGCAGTGGGCAGCATGGGAGAGACAGAATTTGTGATTGGATTTTGTCACTCCCACGTATAGCAGTGACCTTTCTCTTAGCGGTGGCCGCCGTGATTGAATATTTGCTAGTTTTTTGGGAATTTGAGGGAAAATTCACATGCTGTCCTTGTTCACGTTGAACACTAATACAAAGTCTTTGCTAGGTGATAGCTGGCGTACTATTGGCAGTTCTTGGAACTCCACCTTAGAAAGCGTATACTAACATGGAGGGAGTTCAGTGAAGATTTACCAGAATTATAGCTGGACTCCCAAGGGGTATTGTTGGGATTTAGAAGATTAAGGATTGATTTGATTCAAGTTTTCAAAATATTAAAGGGGAACAGATATCGTAAAGAGTCAGAAACTGTTCCACCATTGAGAAGTTTCACAGTAACGTCATTGCAGTGTTAATGTAAGCCTACTTGTGACACTAATAAATAAAAAGTTTCAGACTAGGAGGCATAGTCTTTCAAAAATTAAATGAGGAAACACATGCAAAGAGTGGTACAAGTTTGGAACTCTCTATAAATGGAAGCTGATGCTACATCAATGGTAAAGCGATAGACTTGTTAACCAATGGTATAAAGGGATTATGGGAAAAAGATGGTATGTGGAGTTAGGTCGCAAAACAACTGCAATCTCACCGAATGGTGAATTAGGTTTGAGGGGTTAAATGGCCTACTTATGTTCCCATGTGGCACCATGTATCCACAAAAAGCCTGCACTATAATATCCAGGTATTTATTCCAAAGCCAGATCGTTTGGATTTTCAATCCATCCATCTGCTTGTTTAAGAGATTAATCTTAAACAAGCTGAACCAGGAATGTGTGGGTTGGGTGAACATTTATTTTGTTCTTCCACAGGATGTGGGTGGGCAGAGTAGACTGGGCCAGCATTTATTACCTATCCCTAATTGCCCTTGGGTAGGTGGTGGTGACAGACAGGTCATGTATTTACATTGTTCAAATACCTCATGTGGCAACACACTTGCTGATCTGTTTATGGTTTGTAATTATTGGAATTTTTCAGTAAACTTTCAAAACCAATAAATGTTTTCAAAAGAGATGATGATTAAAAAGCCCCATTTAATTTCATGAGTTGAGTGCATGCAGATAAATCAAACATTATATTTACATAATCATAACATATACATAATCATAACACATCGGTTTTAGCACAAAACCAACCTGTCTCGTCTGTTCCGGTTCTCTGCAAGAGCAATTTAGCTAGTCTCACTCCTTGACCCATTCCCTGAAGCTCTTCAATGTTTTTCCCTTCAGGTGCATGTCCAGTCTTCTTCTGGAAGCCAGGATCGAGTCTGCCTCCATCATACTCTCGGGCAGTATATTCCAGAGCTTAACCACTTGCAGTATAAACAAGATTTTCCTCAACTCACCCTTGGTTCTTTTGTCAATCACTTTTAAATCGGAGTCCTTTGGTTCTCGACCCTGCTGTTAACAGTTTGTTTCTATTTACTTTGTCTCAACACCTCATGATTTTGAGTACTTCTGTCGAATCTCCTCTTAAATGTCACTTTTCCAGGCAGAACAAACACCAGCTTTTCCAATCTAACCCATGTCCCTTATCCCTGGAACTTTTTGTGTAAATCTTTTCTGTACCTGTTCTAAAGCCTTTACATCCTTCTTAAAGGGTGAAACCCAGAAATAGACAGTGCTCCGGTTGAGGCCAAACCAGTATTTTCCAAAGGTTCACTATTACTTTCTCCTTTTCAAAAGGGATGGGAGTGGTACAAAATTGGCAAGAATCAGAGCGAATGTGATGATAGTGTGCTATTGCTATATATAGCTGTTTTTTTTAATATTTGAGTGGACTGTTTACAGATTCAGCTCTATTCTGCAGGCAGTGTGTTAGAAAAACATTTAGCTCAGATACTGGGAGAGCAGGATAATTACTAATTTTAACCTATAGTGATTACTTAGGATAGAGCTAATGGATTTTTCTTTATAAATGGAGATTTCTCCGGGATTAAGGGAATGAAGTTTTAGGTAGGCAGGGACATGTGATGATGTGGTTAATGGGAGGAGCGTGGACTGTAGCAGAGAAACAGCTTTTCAGTCCTAGCTGGGAATTGCTTGAAGACAGAGGTTTTCTGCAAGCTGCTGAAACTCATTCTCTCTCTCTGAAAATTTCAAGGCTGTCTACACTTATAGCAAGTATATTTATGGGTGCTAACTGTATTTAAAGTGGCCTTTGAGTCTCTAAGAGGATGTTGCTTATTTGGAACTGAAACTGAGAAATTAAAGTTGTTTCCTTCATTTTTAAATATTGTTCAACTGTTAATAGTTAGGCTGCTTCATTTGTTAGAGTTATGTGTGAACTGTGTTATTCAATAAAGTTTGTTTTACTATAAAAGATCCCTAACTTGTCAGTGGAATTATTCTTGGAGTGAAGCATTCTTTCCTCACATTTATGCCAAAACCGAAAAATTGTTGGGGTCTAGACTGGTTTCATAATGCACCTTGGGGTTCTGGTCCAGAACCCAAACAGGATGGAGAGTTTAATGAGCTCGGGCAAACATTTTAGGTCTGGAGGTAGTGTCAGATGTATTGGGATACAGTGAAAAGTATTGTTTCTTGCGTGCTGTACAGACAAAGCATGCTGTACACAGAGAAGGAAAGGAGAGGGTGTAGAATGTAGTGTTCCAGTCATAGCTAGGGTGCAGAGAAAGATCAACTTAATATGAGGTAGGTTCATTCAAAACTCAGATGTCAGCAGGGACATCAGACTTTTGTATCGTTTTCCCGACAGAAGGTGGTCCGGGGTGCGTGGGGTCTGTAATTATGCTGGCTGCTTTTCTGAGGCAGCAGGAAGTGGATGGGAGGCGAATGGACTGGGGTTTGTTTCTTGCCGTCTTAGACAAAGCAGGAGCCATACCAAGCTGTGATGAAACCAGAAAGAATGCTTTCTATGCATCTGTAGAAGTTAGAGTTGAAGTGGACGTGCCGACTTTTAAAGTGTTAAAGTTTTATTTATTTATGTCACAAGTAGTCTTACATTAACACTACAATGAAGTTACTGTGAAAATCCCCTAGTCATCGCACTCTGGCACCTGTTCGGGTACACTGCAAGAGAATTTAGCATGGCCAATGCACCTAACCAGCACATTTGATTTAATTTATTATTGTCACATGTATTAACAGTGAAAAGTATTGTTTCTTGCGCGTTATACAGACAAAACATAGCATTCATAGAGAAGGAAATGAGAGAGTGCAGAATGCAGTGTTACAGTCATAGCTAGGGTGTAAAGAAAGATCAACATAATGTAAGGTAAGTTGATTCAAAAGTCTGACAGCAGCAGGGAAGAAGCTGTTCTTGAGTCGGTTTGTACGTGACCTCAGACTTTTGTATCTTTTTCCTGAGAGAAGGTGGGAGAGAGAATGCCTGGGGGTGCGTTGGGTCTTTAATTATGCTGGCTGCTTTGCCGAGGTAGCGGGAAGTGTAGACAGTCAATGGATGGGAGGCTTGTTTGCGTGATGGATTGGGCTGCATTCACAACCTTTTGTAGTTTCTTGCGGTCTTGGGCAGAGCAGGAGCCATACCAAGGCTGTGATACAACCAGAAAGAATGCTTTCCATGGTGCAACTGTAAAAGTTGGAGAGAGTCATAGCTGACATGCCAAATGTCTTTGGTCTTCTAAGAAAGTAGAGGCGTTGGTGGGCTTTCTTAACTATAATGTTGGCATGGGGGGACCAAGACACCTAAAAACTTGAAGCTCTCGACCCTTTCAGACTTTCTCAACGTCTTTCGATCTGTGGGAGGAAACCAGAGCACCCGGAGGAAACCCACGCAGACACAGGCAGAACGTGCAGACTCCGCACAGGCAGTGACCCAAGCCAGTAATCGAACCTGGGTCTTTGGCATTGTGAGGCAGCAGTGCTAACCACTATGCCACCGTGCCACCAATTGGGATAAAATACCAAATCATGATGTTGCATTGCACTGTACACAAGGATGTGGTACTGAGGAGTACAGGAACAGATTTTAATATAAATGATCAGATTTAAGATCCAAAAGGAGAGATGCCAAGCCTCGACCAAGAACTTGCCAATGGGAGAAAAATATTGCTAAAAATTACAAAAGCTGAGATCTGGGAATATCAGGTTTCCCACCACCATTCCCTTTCAACAAGGAGGCAGTGAATGGTGTGGAGAATTTCACCCCTCTCAAGTTACCATTACCATAACTCTGTTCCTTGGTGGCTGAAGGTCATAATATGCATTTTCAACCATGGGCTTTAACTGACCAACTGGAAGTGGTCATCATCAGAATGCAACACGAGTCATCAAATCCTCCCTGCAGAATAGTCCATGTACTGAACAGAAAAGTTTCTGAATAAAGTGGAATCCTGTCCTATCCCTTCACAGCCCTTAAAACTGGACCCCCCCAAAATTTTCAAAGTAAACCCAACCCTTTTGGAACTAATGCATTCCATGGACTTACTGACTTATTTACTTCAGATCTACCTAAAAGCAAGCTAGACTGAGAATAGCAACGGTCAGGTTTCAGTGCTACTGAAATGCTTCAAAATGCTTTAGCAACCAGAGACAAAACAATTTCCCACTGTTAGCAATTGTTTCTGTCCGAAACATAATACTCTGAATTGTGATATGTATAGGTTACGTTTCACCTCCATTCAAGTGTGGAGTCACGGAATGGGAGTGGCCCTGCCATCAAGATTACAAGCTTGGTACAGCATTTTGCTATCTCCAATGCCGCTGCATTGAAAGAGCCCTCGAGAAATTTGCTTAAAATATTTAGAGAAAGTTGAAGCAGTATTGTATTGATTTCACAAAAGGAAGCTGCTTTGTGAAGGTTTTCTTTTAAAGAGATTAGTTCAACAAAAGCAATGCAAATTATACAGGCGATTTTATGCACTTAGATGATAGTGTAATGGAATAAAAACAGGACATGCTATATCAGACAGGTTTAACATTTTTCCTGATTTAACAGCACAAAAACAGATTAAGATTATTTAATAGACTGAGGACAACAGGACTGAAAACTTGAAACTGTACTGGACTTGTTGAAATGATTAAATCGATGCCAATGATATCAAATGGGAAGCAGGAATGTAGGGCAGGAAGAAAGGAAAGAAGCGTGGGGGCAAGAAATGCAAGTGAATTAGAAGGTAGTGAGTGTTTGCCCAATAGGTATTAATGTGGTGGCACGGTGGCACAATGGTTAGCACTGCTGCCTCACAGCGCCAGGGACCTGGATTCAATTCTCGACTTAGATCACTGTCTGTGTGGAGTTTGCATGTTCTCCCTATGGCTGCGTGGGCTTCGCCCGGGTGTTCTGGTTTCCTCCCATCATCCAAAGAAATGCTGGTTAGGTACACTGGCCATACTAAATTCTCCCTCAGTGTACCCAAACAGCTGCTAGAGTGTGGTGACATGGGGATTTTCACATAACTTCATGTAAGCCTACTTGTGACAATAACACAAACATTTTTTAAAAACTTTTAAAAAGGCTTGGCAGCAATTGACAAGAAATAGGAAAAAGAATACTAAGAGCAAAAAAAGGTCAGAATGCATTACAAATGTAGCAACAGTCAATGTGGACAATTTAATGATTTTGTACTATTTTATGTGCATGATTAATGAGACTAAAGTGAGTGCAAAAATTAGTTTGAGGTTTTACCTTTCAGGTGTTAAAATAACTGCACAAATTGATAAATTCAAAACAAAATTGTGCATGTTAATGCTGTGTCTGAGAAACACAGTAAGAAGTTTAACAACCCTTGGTTAAAGTCCAACAGGTTTATTTGGTAGCAAACGGCACTAGTTTTCGGAGCGCTGCTCCTTCGTCAGGTGGAGTGGGAGATCTGCTCACAAACAGGGAATACAGAGACACAAACTCAATTTACAGAATAATGATTGGAATGCGATTCTTTACAGCTAATCAAGTCTTAATGGTACAGACAATGTGAGCGGAGAGAGCATTAAGCACAGGTTAAAGAGATGTGTATTGTCTCCAGACAGGACAGCTAGTGAGATTTTGCAAGTCCAGGCAAGTTGTGGGGGTTACTGATAGTGTGACACGAACCCAAGATCCCAGTTGAGGCCATCCTCATGTGTGCGGAACTTGGCCATCAGTCTCTGCTCAGCGACTCTGCGTTGTCGTGTGTCGTGAAGGCCGCCTTGGAGAACGATTACCCGAAGATCACCTCTGCAAGACGTGCCGGATCATCGACACGGGTGCCATTATCTCACGTGAGAACACCATCTACCAGGTACACGGTACATGCTCTTGCAACTCGGCCAACGTTGTCTACCTGATACGCTGCAGGAAAGGATGTCCCAAGGCATGGTACATTGGGGAGACCATGCAGACGCTACGACAGCGGATGAATGAACACGGCTCGACAATCACCAGGCAAGACTGTTCTCTTCCTGTTGGGAAACACTTTAGCAGTCACGTGCATTCGGCCTCTGATCTTCGGGTAAGCGTTCTCCAAGGCGGCCTTCACGACACACGACAACGCAGTCACTGAGCAGAAACTGATAGCCAAGTTCCGCACACAAGGACGGCCTCAACCGGGATCTTGGGTTCATGTCACACTATCTGTAACCCCCAAAACGTTCCTGGACTTGCAAAATCTCATTAGCTGTCTTGTCTGGAGACAATACACATCTCTTTACCCTGTGCTTAATGCTCTCTCCATTCATTGTCTGTAGCTTTAAGACTTGATTAGCTGTAAAGAATCGCATTCCAATCATTATTCTGTAAATTGAGTTTGTCTCTCTGTATGCCCTGTTTATGCAGTAAGAAGTCTCACAACACCAGGTTAAAGTCCAACAGGTTTATTTGGTAGCAAATACCATAAGCTTTCGGAGCGCTGCTCCTTCGTCAGATGGAGTGGAAATGTGCTCTCAAACAGTGCACAGAGACACAAAATCAAGTTACAGAATACTGATTAGAATGCGAATCCCTACAACCAGCCAGGTCTTAAAGGTACAGGCAATGTGGGTGGAGGGAGCATTAAACACAGGTTACAGAGATGTGTATTGTCTCCAGACAGAACAGCTAGTAAGATTCTGCAAGTCCAGGGGGCAAGCTGTGGGGGTTACTGATAATGTGACAGAAATCCAACATCCCGGTTTAGGCCGTCCTCATGTGTGCGGAACTTGGCTATCAGTTTCTGCTCAGCGACTCGGAGCTGTCGTGTGTCGTGAAGGCCGCCTTGGAGAACGCTTACCTGAAGATCCAAGGCTGAATGCCCGTGACTGCTGAAGTGCTCCCCCACAGGAAGAGAACAGTCTTGCCTGGTGATTGTCAAGCGGTGTTCATTCATCCGTTGTCGTAGCGTCTGCATGGTTTCCCCAATGTACCATGCCTCGGGACATCCTTTCCTGCAGCGTATCAGGTAGACAATGTTGGCCGAGTTGCAAGAGTAGGTACCGTGTACCTGGTAGATGGTGTTCTCACGTGAGATGATGGCACCCGTGTCGATGATCTGGCACGTCTTGCAGAGGTTGCTGTGGCAGGGTTGTGTGGTGTCGTGGTCACTGTTCTCCTGAAGGCTGGGTAGTTTGCTGCGGACAATGGTCTGTTTGAGGTTGCGTGGTTGTTTGAAGGCAAGAAGTGGGGGTGTGGGGATGGCCTTGGCGAGATGTTCATCTTCATCAATGACATGTTGAAGGCTCCGGAGGAGATGCCGTAGCTTCTCCGCTCCGGGAAAGTACTGGACGACGAAGGACACGGTGGACAGAGTACCCTTCGTCGTCCAGTACTTCCACGGAGCGGAAGCTGCCTCATCTACTGAGTGTTTCCAGCATTTTCTGATTTTATTTTAAACAATGCCTTTGTTTTGAATTATATATTTCAACATTTCAATATGGTTGAACCAGCAGAGACCCATAGAACATTTTCAGTGGAATTAGTATCATTATTGGTGGCATGATGGCATAGTGGTTAGCACTGCTGCCTCACAGCGCCAGGGACCTCCAGGTCCTATTCCAGGCTTGGGTGACTGTGTGGACTTTGCATGCTCTCCCAGTGTCTCCAGTTTCCTCCCACAGTCCAAAGATGTGTAGGTTATGTGGATTAGTGGGATAAATGTGTGAGGTTACGGGTATAGGGCAGGGGTGGGCCTGGGTAAGGTGCTCTGTCTGAGAGTCGGTGCAGATGCGATGGGCTGAATGGCCTCCTCCTGCACTGTAGGGATTCTATGATCCTTTTGCAACAGTACGTATCTAGATCTCCATCCCACGCTAATCTCCTCCAGCCCCACAATTCTATGAGATATCTGTATTCTTAAGTCTGGCCTCTTGAGCATCCTGAATTCTAATTGCTCCACCATTGGTCACAGTGCTTTCAATTCGCTAAGCCTGCTGTGGAATTCTCTCCTGGCACCTTTCTGCCGCCACCTTCCTTACTTTTCTCCTTTAAGACATTCCTTAAAAATTACCTCTTTGACCATATTTCAAATGTGATGCGGCTCAGTGTCACATTTTGTTTCATAATGCTCCTGTCAAAGATATCTGGTTACATTTATGGTGCTGTGTAAATACAAGTTAATATGATTCTCGCTGTACCAATAAAAATGTTATTGGAACATTTGGTAGCTCGTCATCTTCTTTCACCTCTGGAAAGTAGTTTCAAATCCTGTTTACATGATGGGGAAGTTTGTTTTCTGTGCAAAGAGGTTCTCGCATCCATTTTACGGAAGTTGGCCAAGGTTCACCATCAAACTGCAGTCTGATTCAAAGGACACGAGGGTGGTCTGTCCAAAAATCCACGACGCGAGTGTCCATTTACTCTGGTACTAATTAGGAGGTGGCGATGGCCTAGTGGTATTATCGTTAGACTATTAATCCAGAAACTCAGCTAATGTTCTGGGGACCCAGGTTCCAATTCCACCATGGCAGATGGTGGAATGTGAATATAACAAAATATCTGGAATTAAGAATCTACTGATGACCATGAAACCCTTGTTGATTGTCAGAAAAACCCACCCTGTTCACGAATGTCCTTTCGTGAAAGAAATCAGCCATCCTTACCTGGTCTGGCCTACATGTGACTCCAGAGACACAACAATGTGGCTGACTCTCAACTGCCCTCGGACAACTAGGGATGGGCAATAAATGCTGGCCAGCCAGCGATGCGCATGTCCCACAAACAAATTTTTAAAACTCTGGTACTCTTGACACTGAGCAAAAGGAAAACGAAATTCACTTGGCACATCAACTTTACTCTGAGAATGCTCAACAACACCACGTGTAAAATTTGTAAGTGTTTTATATCTCAATCCTCTTTCAATCACCTTGAGGGCCATAAAATTCCGCAAAACAAAATACAGATACAAAAGACCTACAAATCTACCAGAGTACCATAAAGAGTTGAAAGGGGCCATCAACCTCAAATCCTTTGTATTGAAAGATTATTTACCAGGTGTAAGATTAAAAGAATCTCAAGAGGATTGATCCTGCAAACTGGTTGTTGGCCCGACTGTTCATTTTCTGTGGGTAGTGTCAAACCTGGGGGGGTTGGATTCAAAGGTAAATCTTTTGTTTCAGAAATCCTGTCAGAAAGAAGAGCAGAGCTTGTTCAAGGTGGGCATTATTGGAAGAGAAACGGCTGTGAATTATGGGAAACAACTTTATACAGGGAACAATAATGACCTGGAGCTCACCTCCCACAAGGGTGAGCAAGCAGAGACAATCAATAATTTCAAAAATAAACTGGTTGGACACTTGAAGGAAATAAACTTGCACGGCTATGTGAATATAGCAAGAAGACATGCCTGACTGGATTGCTGTACCAAATGTCTACATGGATCGAATAGGAAAAATGGCCTCCTATGTAGTAAGTGCCTCTGACTCTTGTACGGTCATCTAATTTTGATATTAAATAGCTTGGAGATAGTCGGTAAACTACAAGAGAATAAAAACACTGATCCAGATGGATTCATCTATTAAAAAAAGCTAAGGCATTATATATTTTATATAAAATAATTCAATAGAAAAGGGAACAGTGCCAGAGAATTGGAAGGCAGCGAATGTTATTTCTAAAATTCAGGGAAGTATAGGCCAAATAGTTTGTCAGAAAACAGCTGCAGTAGCTACTGAGGCAGGCAAAAGGTGGAAAGTAGAAAATGCTGGAAAATCTCAGCAGGTCTGACTGCATCTGGAGAGAAAATAGAGTCAATGTTTCGAGTCTGGATGACCTTTCTATGTCTCCAGGTTATGGACATCTCAACCAAGGGAAATATGGCCTTTCTAACACCTGACAAAGGGTCATCCGGACTCAACATGGGCTCTATTCTCTCTGTAAGAGTTTTAAAAACACCAGGTTAAATCCAACAGGTTTATTTGGTAGCCCTTTACAAATAAACCTGTTGGACTTTAACCTGCTGTTGTTAAAACTGGGCGGCACGGTAGCACAGTGGTTAGCACTGCTGCTTCACAGCTCCAGGGACCTGGGTTCGATTCCCAGCTTGGGTCACTGTCTGTGTGGAGTTTGCACATTCTCCTCGTGTCTGCGTGGGTTTCCTCCGGGCGCTCCGGTTTCCTCCCACAGTCCAAAGATGTGCGGGTTAGGTTGATTGGCCATGCTAAAAATTGCCCCTTAGTGTCCTGAGATGTGTAGGTTAGAGGGATTAGCGGGTAAAATATATGGGGGTAGGGCCTGGGTGGGATTGTGGTCGGTGCAGACTCGATGGGCCGAATGGCCTCCTTCCGCACTGTAGGGTTTCTGTGATTCTGTGAAAACTCTTACTGTGTTTACCCCAGTCCAACGCTGGCATCTCCACATCTATTCTCTCTCCACAGATGCTGTCAGACCTGCTGAGATTTTCCAGCATTTTGTGTTTTTCTTTCAGATTATAAAAAGGTGGAAAGTGGTATTCCAAGGAATTAATGCAGGGACCAACATTGTTCTCCATTTACATAATGAATTTGAACTCAAGAGAACAACTTTAAAATTAATGGACGACAGCAAACTGATGGTTAGAGTTAATACTGATGGTTAGAGTTAATACTGAAGATTGTGACAAAATAACATTACACTTGCAAAATGGTGTGTAAAATTAAATTAATTTCAATATAGATAAATGTGAGATGAGAGGAATGTAGAGGTCACATACTTTTTGGAAATTAAGCATCTTAATTGGGTAGAGGAGAACTCGAATCTAGGGGTACACTTTCACAAATCACTAAAAGTAGCAGCAAAGATTAACTGCCATGAATATAAAAGGGGTTTCTTACTGGAGGAACAGCATTGAAAGAGAAAGAATGCTAATTTTGTACAGAACCTTGGTTAAATCATACGTGGAGTACTATCTATAAATCTGTTTCCCAGATTACCAAGAGAATACGGAGACACTGGAGATAGTGTAAATAAATTTACAAGCACGATTCCAGAACAAGAGGATATAACTATTAGGAAAGGGAGAACAAACACTCTAGAAAAGAGAAGACCATGAGGTGACTTGATAGGTTTTTTTAAATTATGAAGGGATTTGATAGGATCGATGTAGAGAATGTGTATTTCCACTTGTCAGAGACCAAAAACTCGGGGTCATATGTACAAGATAGTCACCCAATAAGGTATTTGGAGTAGATTTCCCTATTCTGAATGGGAAGCATCTGATGATGACAACATTGGAAGTGGTTGAGGCCAACAGCACAGATGCTTTTAAGGGAAAGCTAGAAAAGCATATGAAGGGTTGGAGGTGACATGTGATGCACTAACATTGGCATAGACCTATTGGGTCAAATAACCTCTGTGATGTGAATTCTATGGTGATGGATGGTATGAAAACAAATCTATTCAGTTCTGAAGGTTTACTGAATTTTAAATTATTTATTTACAGATCCTATGTGGAGATAATCATACCAAGCAAAAGGCTGCACTATTTTCTCAGGACATAAGCACACCATGTAATGTGTATCATTGTGTAGCTATACATGATACAAACTGTTCCTTCAAGACCACAAGATCTAACTGCAAATCCTGAAGTCAATTTATCTGGGACATGTCATGGCTGAGCAGATAAAAAGCAATAAGCATAATTGTAATGCAGCTGTAGCAAGTGCACCATGTAATGTGTGACTAATATAAAGCTTTAATAGATTCAAATTAGTTGCTATTCTCACCTAATGTCTTTAGATAAGTTGCACACTTCAATATTGCAATTTTTATTTGAAAGGTCAAAAAATAAAGCAACTTTATTTCTCTTTTGAATATATAAAATCTTATAGACCATGGACACTGCATCCTTCAGATACACAATTAATTATACCGAGGAAGCTCAAAATATAGTTTTCTTGATCATTTGATCACATAGCTGATTATGAGGAAATACAGACACTGAATACAAATGCTTTATATGATTTTCTATAGATTTGCTTAATGAATTCAGCCAACAAAATTAAAATTGTAAATTGTTATCCACATGTACCTGATAGGTCAATTCCTGATAACTATTGATTTCTGTTAAGCAGATACTATTTAGCCTGCATTACCAATTCCATTTTGTCTTGTAGCTCAAATCCACAGGTAATTGTTGGATGATTTGTTACATCAACAAATTACGTTAAATTAACAACAGGAAACTATAAAACAAGTTTGTCATCTTCCACTACAATTACAGGCACAAGAACATTGAAAATTCCTTCAAACTATTAATTATTCTGAAAGGGCTGAGAATTTTTCTGAACAACAACTCAGCTCGGAGCAACTAGGCCTTATTGAACCAAAGGTGCCAAAAAAATACAACTTCCATCAAGTTTTGGAACATCCAAATTTAACAAACTTGCTTCAGCTCTGTCTCTATCACGCTAGTAGCTTCTCTCTGCTTTCAGTTGTTCATTGTAGAAATTATATAGAGCAATATCTTGTAGAATACAAGTACAGCAGGCAAGTCAGACTCTACAGAGTGGAGTGCTAGTCACAGGGCAAACACCAGTTACTTGGAAGCGAGACACTAACTTTTGGGGTCGATTTCTATAGTGGCTATGAAGAAAATGAAGTTTTGCACAAACAATACCAAAGAGCAGCACAAAATCATTCTTAAAAGTAAGAAGTTTCCAAAGCTTTAAGATACTCGTAAGGATGGGACTGGCTCACAAAATTCATTTAAACAAAAGCAAATTACCAACAAACCAAATTAACTCCTCAATGTTGCAATTCACTGCATATACTGCAACAAATTATCTCAAACACATCCCAGAATTAATTTATCAGCAACAAAATGAAATGGTGGCAACTGGCTTGAGCAGTGTCTTGAGGCTCTCCAACATACAGCACTTTCTTGATCTCAGTCATGCTACCAAATAATGGTGCTCAAAGTCACAACTAAGAAAGCCCACCAATGCCTCTACTGTCTCAGAAGACTAAGGAAATTTGGCATGTCAGCTACGACTCTCACAAGCTTTTACAGATGCACCATAGAAAGCATCCTATCCGGAAATGCCTCCTGCTCTGACCAAGAAACAAGAAACTACAAAGGGTTGTGAACAGTTCATCATGCAAATCAGCCTCCCATCCATTGACTCCGTGTACGCTTCCTGCTGCCTCGGAAAAGCAGCCAGCATAATTACAGACCCCACGCAGCCCGGACATTCTCTCTTCCACCTTCTTCCATCGGGAAAAAGATACAAAAGTCTGAGGTCACGTTCTAACCGACTCAAGAACATCTTCCCCGCTGACATCAGACTTTTGAATGGACCTACCTCGCACTAAGTTGATCTTTCTCTAAACCCTAGTAATGACTGTAACACAACATTCTGCCCTCTCATTTCCTTCTCTATGAACAGTATGCTTTGTCTGTATAGCGTGCAGGAAACAATACTTTTCACTGTCTGTTAATACATGTGACAATAATAAATCAAATAAAAATCAAAGCCGAAAGGAATCATTGCTGAGAGTTTGGAGTTCAGGCCATCTGCACCTCCTCCTGTCAGGAAAACCTGTCAATAACAGGGTAACTCTCAACAGTAGTGAAAAGGAAAACGAAACTCAGGCTGGCTGTTCGTATTGGCTCTGCAGAAATTTAAAATGGATGTCTCAGCAACTTTAGAGCATAACATTCTCAAGCAGAAGACCCAGTTCAGAGCTCTGTGCTTTCAGCAGCAGCTGCACTCTGAGCTCCCCTAGAGAAGAACTATATCACTTTCAGGGAAAGGAAAATTTAATTACTCTCTGCATATCTTAAAGCTTACCATTTGCTGGGTCGACATCAACAGAGGGAGCCAAGATTTTCTGTGAAGAAACTAGGTAATTATTCCAAAAAGACATTCAAACTGGGCTGAGATTAATAACCTTCCTGGAATCTCAAAATGGACCATTTGGAGGTGGAAAAGGTTAAAAGGAGTCTAGACATGCACTGTAGGAGTGTTTGCATATGCATGACAGTAACATTAAGCACTGACTGCAGGGAAAGGTTAAACTTTTACATGACTTTGTTTTTTAAGCAAATTGATTTTTCAAAGTCACCATGAATGTATTAAATAATATCCAAGCAAATTCCAGTTATTAAGATCAACACTTGATCTCAGAGTGAACACGACCTCCACATTATTCAACCTCCACATTGTTCAACCTCAGAAGCCTAAACTTAAAGTAACCGACTACCAATAGTGTCGTTCTGGAAAGTGAACCATTTCCAGTTATTCAGAAATTCACATTCTATAGGAACATTTTCCTAAATTAAAACACAGACATTCATTGTATATCCAACATCTATCAACAGCGGTGGCATGCAGTGGAGCTGTACATCAATAACTAGCCACATTATATTTACTCTTGCGTGGAGAACTTGTTCTACAGAAACCTTTTAACATCCAGATTGAGATTGGAGGGGGGATAAAACCACAGATTCATACCACTCATCCAAACAGGGTTTTCAAATGCTAACTGATTGACTTGTTGTTGTGCAGTTGCGTTCTCGTAATTACATCCTGTCATTCTTCTGCACTGTTTTCAGCATTTTAGGAACAGCATGTAGAATTGCCACCGCCAATGCACCCCTCCCCGATGAGCACAGCGCATTCTATGCCCGTTTTGAGCAAGAAGTCAGTGACAGCACTCCTTCCACCCCGGAAGCCTCAACTGAACCCGCATCCGAGGTCACCATCGCCGACATCAGATCAGCCTTCGCGAAAGTCAACCCACGGAAAGCGACTGGCCCGGGTGAGCACTCAGACCCTGCCCGGACCAGCTGGCGGGGACATTCACAGACATCTTAACCTCCCCTTACACCAATCTGAGGTCCCTACCTGCTTCAAGAAGACGGCTATCATTCCGGTACCCAAGGAAAGCCAGGCCATAAGACATTGGAGCAGAATTAGGCCACTCGGCCCATCGCGTCTGCTCCGCCATTCAATCACGGCTGATATTTTTCTCATCCCCATTCTCCTGTCTTTTCCCCATAACCCCCGATCCCCTTATCAATCAAGAACCTATCTATCTCTGTCTTAAAGACACTCAATGACCTGGGCTCCACAGCCTTCTGCGGCAAAGAGTTCCACACATTCACCACTCTCTGGCTGTAGAAATTCCTCCTCATCTCTGTTTTAAAGGATCGTCTCTTTAGCCTGAGGTTATGCCCTCTAGTTCTAGTTTTTCCTACTAGTGGATACTCCACGTCCACTCTACCCAGGCCTCGCAGTATCCTGTAAGTTTCAATAAGATCCCCCCTCATCCTTCTAAACTCCAACGAGTACAGACCCAGAGTCCTCAACCGTTCTTCATACGACAAGCTCTTCATTCCAGGCATCGTGCCTTAATGACCATCATCCGGTGGCTCTGACATCCATCATTATGAGGTGCTTTGAAAGGTTAGTCATAGCACAAATCAATTCCAGCCTCCCAGATTGCCTGGATCCACTACAGGTTGCCTACCACTGCAACAGGTCCACAGCAGACGCCATCTCCCCGGCCCTGCACTCAACCCTGGAACACCTGGATAACAAAGACACTTGTGTCAGACTCCTATTTATTGACTACAGCTCACCCTTCAACACCATTATTCCTACAAATCTCTAAACTCCGTGGCCTGGGGGCTCAGCTCCTCCCACTGTGACTAGGTCCTAGACTTCCTAACCCATAGACCGCAATCAATAAGGATAGGCAACAACACCTCCTCCATGATCATCTTCAACACCGGTGCTCCACATGGCTGTGCCCTCAGCCCCTTATACACCTAGATCTGTATGTCCAAATTCCCCTCCAACTTGTTTTTCAAGTTTGCTGATGACACCACCGTAGTGGGTCGAATCTCAAACAATGATGAGACACAATACAGGAAAGAGATAGAGAATCTGGTGGAAATGGAGCGACGACAATAATCTCTCCCTCGATGTCAACAAAATGAAGGAGATAAACATCAACATCAGGAAGTTGAGTGGAGGACATACCCCTGTCTACATCAATGGGGACGAAGTGGAAATGATCGAGAGCTTCACGTTTCTAGGTGTCCAGATCACCAACAACCTGTCCTGGTCCCTCCATGCTGACACTATAGTTAAGAAACCTCACCTACTTCCTCAGGAGGCTAAGGAAATTTGGTATGTCCGCTACGACTCTCACCAACCTTTACAGATGCACCATAGAAAGCATCCTTTCTGGACATATCACAGCTTGAAACTACAACGGTTGTAAACTAAGCTGGTTTGCGTGATGGACTGGGCTTAGTTCACAAAATTTTGTAGTTTCTTGCGGTCTTGGACAGAGCAGGAGCCATACCAAGCTGTAGCTCCAGTAGAGTATGGAATTCACGTAGGTGTAAATATAATTTTCACCAAATCACCCAATTGCTTAGAAGGATTACACAGCCTGAGAGGACATTTATAGAATGGAAATAAAAGGAATTACACTATGACAAGGTTCCATTTTCAGAATGCAAATTCAGAATAGAACTTTTCAATGCTGGGGTTATCAGCAGCAATAGTTTTAATTTGATTTTTTTTTAATGTTGGGTGTACTAAAACCCTTCAAGGTTCAGTGAGCAGTGACATTTTACACAATTTCAAACACATTTATATATTTTTAACCATTTAAGGTAAATCAAGACAACTCAAAAGCTTTTGGCATTAGATCAGTAAGACTAACTTTTAACGTTAGCATCCATTCCCATTGATCAAAGGTTATGTGAAAATTAGATGTAAAAATGCATCTCCCAATGCACGCGCAAGAGTGGCTGAACATCAAAAGAAAATTGTGGCTTTGAAACATTTTCACTATGATGATATTACATAAATACAAGTTATTTCTTACCTAGTAAATATCCAAAAAGGCTTTTAAAAAAAAAAATAAAAGGTCAAGATAGGAAACTGAAAAATGACCACCCATCTTAATTTTCTCTTCTTGGAGGTATGTTGAACTTTTTGTACCACTTAACATCCGAGCATCACTCACACGATTGCAATGTCCGAAACCTACTTGACTGTTATAACTTGCCCTCCGATATTTCTGTGTGCCTTTTATTCCATGCTTCCCTCTCCAAGACACCATCAACATAAACAAGCACGTAACATCCTGCCTCAGTCTAGCAATGGGCTTATTTCATTGCCGATTTGTAAATAACATTTCTTCAATATTGGGCTGAGCCAGACTGCCATCTCCCAGTCATGTTCATATATTTTGTTTTGCAATATATATAGGGCGAATTAAAATTAAACAAGGAATCAACTCAATAATAAGAGCAACAGCACACTCCCTGTCCTGAGGAAAGTTCCTAGTCTTTTCCTGAAACCTCCCTTAGTGGACATTCTGAAGTCAGAAACTGAGGAGTGACAGGAACTTGCACCCCTGTGACGCAAAGGAGCTCCAAACCATGCTGCATATTGTTAGTGGCATTACCAGGTTAATAAGAGTTACCAGGTTAACGGAGTTATCAGGTCACATATTTATATTATATACTTTAAATAAATGTACAGGCAAATGCATATCTGCACAGTGGCAGACTATAAAAGTAACATCTCAAAACCCATCAAACTAAAGTGGAAACAAGTCATCTTTGATCCTCCTTCTT
This sequence comes from Mustelus asterias, assembly GCF_964213995.1. Taxonomy (NCBI): domain Eukaryota; kingdom Metazoa; phylum Chordata; class Chondrichthyes; order Carcharhiniformes; family Triakidae; genus Mustelus; species Mustelus asterias. The sequence continues at coordinate 141,879,555 of NC_135805.1, forward strand.
GGGCAGTCCCACTGGAAAATAGACGTTTGAATTCAAGAGATCAAATACAATAAAATGGACAGGTTTTAGTGAAAAGGATACTGAAGATTAATTGCTTATATATTTAAAAAGTCTTACTAGCTTGCACTAATCCGACTGATCTTTTGCCCATAAAATATGGTTTAGAGATTCTTGGATGGGTTTGCTATTAAACGCAGATTGTTGAAACAGTGCCAATTTGTACTGAGAATATCAATGTAACTGCAGATGTGCACAAAGAATCATCTAATTACATAATTAACTAGTTGCCCATTGAATGATAGAGCTTTATTAGCTTAGGGTGGTGCATTGCCTCTGATGAGCATATTTATGGTCTTGAGGAACAAGGAGGTAGATGATTTCAAAGCACGTTACTGTATTAAGTTTGCCCATCTCTTTTCCTGCTCTAAACTTTCAAAATACTGCCTCTCAAAGTGGAATGCAGCTTGCCCAACGTCTTTCTGCTACTTGTCTGTAGTGAGCTACTGCTAGGATTCCATGTTGAAAATATAAATTGTGAAACAATTGGGTTCTCCATGGGAACATTACCTTTATTCAGCTGGACTAGAATTAAAACTTAGGCAACTGACCATCAGACATCTTTAACTTTGAGTCAGTTGATGTCACAGGTTTCCAAGTTAGAAGGTGTTAAGTTCAAGTTCCACTACAGGACTTTAGCCTGACTTTTCAAGGCAGTATTGAGGGCCAGTTGAGATACAGGAAGCTCTCCGAAGGTGTTAGTCAAACACCACCAAAAGCTGACTGTTTAGTCATTTACTGCATTGTCTAATAAAAGCAGACTTGCTAGGAACCGGCCCAGAGAAGGAGGATATAAATCAGCACCGAGGCACGAGGCCTGCATCTACCTGGGAGTCAGAGGGGCAGGTCGGCCAACTGCTGGGAACTGGCCCATGCCGAGCATGAAAGAAGAGTGAAAATAAACAACAGCATCACAGCGAAGAAGCAATATGACTAGTTGGTCAGTATCTACTTTAAGGGTCTGTTTGCAAATAGCTACATTAAAATTCACTACTTTTAGGAAAGCGGGATAATAGAAAAACAAAAATTTTAAAAATCCTTAAGGAACTTACTTTATAGACACAGGGAAGGGGCTGTTTTGGTGAGTAAGTCTACTTTACTTTCTAGTCCCCAGTTTGCAGTAAATGATCCAAAAGTAAGCTTAAGGCAGGGCAGGAAGCTCACTGTCTAGATGAGCATATGAGCAGAAGTGTCACCAGCTGCAGAAACATGAGCTCCAGGTTTCAGAACTCAAATGGCAGCTGGAGTCATTGTGGGCGCATCCATAACACTGAGGACTATGTGGATAGCACGTTTAAGGGAGGTGGTCACACCACAACTAGGACTGTGCACGCAGCGGGGGAATGGGTGACCACCAGATAGTTCTAGGAGGACCAGGCAGGTAATGTCCTCTCAGTATATCTTGCTCAAGAACCAGTTTTCCATTTTGGACACCGGTAAGGGTGATGGTTCCTCAGAGAAGTGCAGCAAGAGTTAAGTTTGTAGCAGCTCAGGCAGGAAGGGAGAAGAGTGCAGGAGGAATTGTGGTAGGGGATTCAATAGTTAAGGGAACATACAACCAAAGACATGACTCCACAATGGTATGCTGCCTCCCTGGTGCCAGGGTCAAGCATATCTGAGTGGTTGTCGGATATTATTTAGGGGCAGGGTGAACAGACAGAGATCATGGTTCACATTGGTGCCAACGACATAGTAGAAAGAGAGATGACGTTCTTAAAGCAGATTTTAAGAAGCTAGATAAGACATTAAAAATCAGGCCATCAAATCCAGTGCCACACAGCAGGGAACATAGAAATAGGAGGTTAGAATTGATGAGTGTGTGGCTGGAGAGATGGTGGAGGGAGGGATTCCAATTTCTGGGGCATTGGAATCAGTTCAGGGGCAGGTGGAACATGTAGAAGCTGTATGGTTCACACCTCAATGGAGCTGGGACCAATATCCTTGATGGGAGGTTTGCTAGTGCTGTTGGGGAGGGGTGAAATCAAAAAGGAACTTAGGAAAGCAAAAGGACAATGTTAACAAATATTAGTGAGCAAAATCAAGGTGATTTCAAAGATGTTTTATCAATACATTAAGAGTAAGAGGATAACAGAGTAAGGCCCATAAAGGACCAAAAAGGTAACCTCGATGTAGAGGTAGAAGATCTGGGTGTAGTTCTTAATGAATACTTTGCATCTGTTTTCACAAAAGGACAATGCAGATATTATAGTTGAGGAGGAGTATGAAGTATTGGATGTAATAAACATCAGGAGAGAAGAAACATTAAGGGGATTAGCATCCTTGAAAGTGGATAAATCACCAGGGCCAGATGAAATATATCCCAGACTGGTAAAAGAAGCAGGCAAGAAATAGCAGAAGGTCTGATGATCATTTTCCAATCCTCACTGGATACAGATGTGGTGCCAGAGGATTGGAGGTCTGATAATATTGTACCTTTGTTTCAAAAGGGAGGAAAGGGTAGACCAAATAGTTACAGGCCAGTCTGACCAAACTAGGTGGTGGGCAAACTACTGGAATCAATTCTAAGTGACAGGATAAACTGCTACTTAGGATAGTCAGAATGGATTTGTTAAGGGAAAGTAACATCTGACCAATTTGATTGAAATTTTGAGCAAGTAATAACGAGGATTGATGAGGGTGGTGCAGTTAATGTAGTCTATGTGGATTTTAGCAAGCTTTTTGACAAGGTCCCACATGGCAGACTGGTTAAAAACTAAAAGCCCATGGGATCCAGGGGAATGTAGCAAGCTGCTTACAAAATTGTCTCAGTGACAGGAAACAAAGGGTAATGGTTGATTAGTGTTTTTGCAATGAAAGGCAGTTTCCAGTTGGGCTTTGCAAAGGTTCAGTACTTTAAGTAGAGAGGTCAGTATAGGGAGTATAGATTTAAAATGATTGTTAGAAGGGTGGGAGATGAGGAAAGAAAATTCAGCCCTGAACTCATTGCCTGAAAGGGTAGTAGAAACCCTTAATTCATTTAAAAGGTGTCTGCATCTCAATGCTGTAACATGTAAGGCTACAGGCTAAATGCTGCTAATTGGCATTAGGCTTGGTGGCTCACTTCTCAGCCAGCAGACATGATGCGCCTCTTTCTGTGCTGCAAACTTCCTATGATTCTACAACAAATATATTTCAAAAGTAATTTATTCTATTGAAGCACTTCGAGCACTTGAAAAGGTGTTACACAAATGCAAGTACTTTCTTTCTGAAATCAATCCATTGAATTGTCTCTTCATTATCTCTTGTACCTCAGTAAAAGCTCAGAATTCTTCAATATTTGTAACATGTAAAGAATACCAATAATTTATTGACGTTTCTATTCAAGCTTTTACTTTGAGGCCAGGAGATGAAGTAGTTATTTAACCCCCTCCCCCCCCCGCCCCAGAAGAGTTGAAAGGAGCTACCAATATCACCTGTGGATTCTGAGCATGTGCAATTTGCAAAACTTCCCAGCATTTCTTGGGTTTTAAGCACAAGGTGACCGTCCTTGTGCTTTGAAGGTTTGAAAGTTTTTTTGCTCCCACTGCAATTTTTTTCCAGCAACTTCTGTGTTTAAAATACTAACAGATGCCCCTTTTCAATTATTAAATGCTTAATATTTATTTCACTCAGATGGAAAACTGAAATTAGCAGCACTCATGCTTTTTTCTTATTGACATTTACAAAACTCCCATAAACTTGGTTACTTCGGTGGGTAGGTTGGCAAAGCAAAGCTGTTTTCTTCTAAAGAGAGGTTGAGAGAAGATTTGATAAAGGTGTTCAAACTCATGAGGGGTTTGGGCAGAGTGAGTCGAGAGAAACTTCCTACTGATGAAAGGGTTATGATACCAATTTAATGTGACTAGCAAATGAACAAATGGAGTCGTTAGGAATTGGGATGCACTGCCAGGCAATGTGGTGGTGACAGATTCAATTGTGGTTTTCAAAAAGGAATTGGATAATTAACAGAGAGAAAATATTTGCAGGGCTGCAAGGAACAGGAAGGAGAAATGGGACTAGCTGAAATGCTCTTGTACATTGCCAGCACAGGCACAAGGTGCCAGATGGTCATCTTCTGCATTGTGAGCTTGAGCCACTCTCAGCTGTGGTCTAATGAGTCTTCAGGATTAACTGCTGAAAATCCAGAAAGTATTATGGCTTCAGGTTGGATAAGCCCCACTTAACAGATGAGCCAAAACTTGAATGCAAATTGAAGAAGATTCTGAGGTAAGTAATGAAACAATGTATTTTGAATGGGGGACTTCAATACTTCTCATTAAGGAAGCTTTCATAGAAATCATAGAAACCCTACAGTACAGAAAGAGGCCATTCGGCCCATCGAGTCTGCACCGACCACAATCCTACCCAGGCCCTACCCCCATATCCCTACATATTTTACCTGCTAATCCCTCTAATCTACGCATCCCAGGACACTAAGGGGCAATTTTTTAGCATGGCCAATCAACCTAACCCGCACATCTTTGGACTGTGGGAGGAAACTGGAGCACCCGGAGGAAACCCACGCAGACACGAGGAGAATGTGCAAACTCCACACAGACAGTGACCCAAGCCGGGAATCGAACCCAGGTCCCTGGAGCTGTGAAGCAGCAGTGCTAACCACTGTGCCACCGTGCCACCCTTTGGTAACACCATTATTGTTTGAACTATGTAAACCTAGGAGGTGTAGGTACCAGACTGGGTCTGCAACAGTAAAAAGAATCAGCATGTGGAAATAACTGACTTGAACTTGGCCTCATCCTCAAAAACCTATCACAAACATGTCTTTTTAGTAGAATTGGTAAGAATGACTGTTTTCACAAGATGTGGAGATGCCGGTGTTGGACTGGGGTGGGCACAGACTTCTGTGTCTCACAGCTAAGGTGAGACTCATCTGATGAAGGAGCAGCGCTCAAAGCTCGTGATACCAAATAAACCTGTTGGACTTTAACCTGGTGTGGTGGGACTTCTTACTGTTTTCACAAGGAGTGTGCAGCAACGGTGTTCCACAATGAGGGCATCCTCTGTAATGCAATAGCTAAACGAAACGAAGGATGGATCTAGCAACTCAAACTTGGGTATTCATAAGGTGCTCTGGGCCATTAGCAACAGTAGAATTATACACCATGACAATTTGTAACTCCATGGTCGAACATATTCTTTATAATAATGCAAGGAGTCTAGTTCCCAATTCAATAGCGAATGTAGACAGCAAGCTGCATAGACTAGAGTCTCTCACCCAATGGGTCAGAGTGGAAATGGATAGTTGAGCATTGTAGACTACAAGAGTACAGTGCTTTCCTCACCTCGATGCATTATTCTGAGCTTCCAGTCTTTCATGTACCCATTCATGATCCTGTGACTCATTCGTATTCTGTAGTCCCGCATCTGAAAGGCTTGTAATATTTTTGCATTCATGATAATTTAGTTCTTATTTCTACTGCCAGGAATAGCAGAATTGCTCATTTATCCAATTATTATATTCTTGCATGCTCACTCTTCTTGATCCTGCTATAGCCAAGTCCATTTGGCATGTATAACCACTGTGGCACAAGCAAGAATTATTTGCATTACAATTTGTGCTCGATTTTGGATTGGTGAAATTACAAAAATTGCAAGCTGTCCTTGGGTTTGTGTATGAAATGTTTATTCTGGGACCAACACATGACTTGCTGCTTTTATCAATTTATATTCAATGTAAATATCTATCCTAAATCTATTTTTGTTGTTTCATGTCTATGACACAGTGTTCAAAGTACCGCCCATCATCCTCACCATAGTATCTTCTTCAAATTAATTTTCCAAATTAATTTTGATAATAACAGGTTTGACTGGCTTCAACTATTTAAACGAAGCTAGTTGAAAATACGTGAACACTACTGATGAGAAAAGACCCCGACCTAGACCATTAATTCAGCAATTAGTACAGAGATGCCCAAGCTTAATCTTTATGGCCCCAAACATGTGCATACAAGTAAACCCTTGGGAGGCCACAAAATTAGAATCACTATTTCCAGTAATCTGCATCAGTCAAACTGCTGGCACTAACAGAGCTAGGTGTTCTGGTCCAAGAATAATGCAACAGTGAGGTAACAAACTAGGAAGAGGCTTGTACCATCTGCCAAGCTTAGAAAATTCAAACAGGATAACCAGAGAATGAGGATCAAGTTTGTTCAGCTTAACCTACTGGACTGCCAGGGTTCAGAGGCCACATGCAGGCTATAGTCCACAGTTTGGACATGCTTGATTAATTCTGGTATTATTCTGCTTAAATCCTGCTAATTAAATGAGAAAACAATTAAGAGAGATTGCTCCCACATTAAAAGGATTTTGCACATCAACGTCAAGCCACATAAAAGTGTTTCAGTTTTCTATTCATTGCACCTCCATTCTGGGATGGGAGGCAAAGTGACAGATACAGTTTCATAAGAATCTTGCAAAGGCAACACCAAGGATTATTTTAAAGAAATGTTGCAATGACTACCTGTTGGAATAAAGGTCAGTTTAATAAGTACTGGCAGTTTGCACTGTATCGCATGCATTTTACAATATTTTATCTGCATTACAATCTGGACAACAGTTTTAGCTGTGGCCAATGGGGTGATATTTTCTCAGCTGAGTGGACAGGAAAGCACAGTCTGCATTTTTCAGTGACTAATTTACTGAAATTAAGGCTTTTGTTGTTAAAGATTTGAGCTACATTAATCCAAACACTGAATAAATGTCGATTCAGAGGAGGCTTGGCTTGCTTACTAAAACTCTCATTGAGCTTGAAGTGAGAGTTTGGGTCAACTGGTCATACTGTGAACTCTGGCTCAAAGAGTCAAGGGATGCAACCACTCCAGGGTTTGAGCACATGATCCAGGCCACTCTTCAGTACAGAACTGAGGGTGTGATACACCGTGCACAATAGGTGAGAAATAATGCAAGGCCTCACCTGTTTGCTCAGGTGGGAGTGGCCAACATCCCTTTCCCTGACACCACTACCAAGAGGAGATTCATTGGTCCTTCAGCTGATTAATGCTTGGGGCCCTGCCGTGCATGCAATCGGCTGCCTCGTTTTCCTGTGAAAATTTGCTTTACTATCTTGGTCAAGCACCGTGATAATGCTTCAAATAATTGCAAAGTATTATTTATTAAACAAAAAGGAGAAAAGCCTGATCAATTCACTTTGAACAGAATATGGGGACTATTTCAAAGGTTATAGGGGTTAGGTGGAACATGGAGTTGAGGCCGCAATCAGATCAGCCATGAATTTATTTCATGGAGGAGTCAGCATCAGGGGCCAAATAGCCTACTCCTGCTCCTAATTTGAAAGCTCAAATTTTCCCTACCAATTCTTATATTCTCTATTAGTCATCATTAATCCTCAGATCCTTAGAATCAGTGCCATCATATAGGACTCCAATTCAAAACCTTACACATCTATCTGTAGAATTGATTTAGCACTAAATAGCCATGGCAAGTCTCGACAGTGTTGGAGGCATCCAACACTGTTCTTGCACAATCTGCAGTAGCAAATAACTGGGCCTGATGCACTGAAATCTGAATCGGGTTTCATAAAACCTCTCTCACATTTGCAATACATAATTAGATGACAGATTCACTTTGCTGTTTGCCTTCAACAAAAGTCTCACTTGTAAGAATCCTTTATCGTATCTGTTTTTAAAAACAGGCATTACTCGGAGTCAGTTGCACATCAATAGGTCTGCTCAAACATGCAAGGGCTAATAACATTTCATTCAACATGACAGCAAAAGAGGGGAAAAAAATGCATGTAAAGGTCGAGCAACTCACAACAGTTTTGATACGCTTGGCACTCTGTCATGAACCAGTATATTAAAAAATAACATTTCCAGTCATTTAATACTCTTTGATCTCTTTGCCAAGTTGGCTCATGAGGTAGGAGTTTGAAGACATTTCACAACAGCCCCAAATAAATATCTTTATCTAAACAGCAAATTAACAGAAATATTGATTTTTAAGATAATAGTTTGGGTCTGAAAATTAATATTTTATTTCTTAAAAGACAGAGCAAGTTATTCAGCCCCTCAAATAGATCATTGTTGATCTTTACCTCAACTCTATTTACTAGTCTTTAATGCCTTTACTTAAAAAAAAATCTATTGATCTCAGCTCTGAAAATTTCAATTTTCCCCAAGCATCCAAAGCCTTTTGACAGAGGACAGAATTTCAGATTTCCTTTTGTAAAAAGTGCTTTCTGATTTCACTCCTAAATGGCCTAGTTCTAATTTTATGATGCCATCCTGCTCTGGATTCCCTATATCTGCTCTATCACATATTCTTACTATTAAACACCTAAAATAAATCACCCCATAACCTTCCAAACTTAAGGAAACACAATCCAAGTTTATGTAACCATCCTCAAACCATGACATACAAGTCCTGGTATAATTTTGGTGCATCTGCAATGCATCGCTTCTTCGGTCAACATATCCTTCCTATGGTGCGGTGCACAAAACTGAATGCATTACTTCCTTCTCTTTGTATTCCAAACCCTTGAGACCAAGACCGATGCTTCATTAGTCTTTTTAATTAGTTTTGATACCTAAACAATGAAGAAACAAAAATAAATGGGCCCGTACCACAACCTCAGCTCAAGCTGGTCCTTATTTTCAAGAAACATTGTGCTGCAATCAGATGGGTCTCAGGATTCTAAGCAAACAGAATCTCGATTAAGTGAGCAGTTTTAAATTAAGGCAGCAATAGTGATTGACTGGAACAGAATGGAGGTGCTGCATATATAAGCATATGGGAACAGCTGTTTAATTTCAAACAATTTTTATATAAACGGCTCCTTGCACCTCCCACGGGATGCACATGTGATGGTTGAATCATTCTCCACCCTAACCAACCCCCCCTCCCCCAAAAAAAACACCAGAGATCCTTCTTGGACACTGTTGCTTGTAGTTCAAGCATCATGGAATCCATGACTGAAAATCACTAAATTACTCTGTTTCTAATCCTACACTATTTATCCTTGACCTGGAAATGCTCAATTGTTACGCTGTTCCATTCCTTTAACACCTCTTAAAAACAGTTGTCATTTATATAACTCCTTCAATGTAGTAAAATATCCCTAAGTACTTCACAGGATGCCACAGTGGCACCATGGTTAGCATTGCTGCCTCACAGCACCAAAGACCTGGGTTCAAATCTGGCCTTGGGTGACTGTCAGTGTCTGCAGTCACGGGTTTCCTCCGGGCGCTCCTGTTTCCTCCCACAGTCCAAAGATGTGTAGGTTAGGTGGATTGGCCAGGCTAAATTGCCCCTTAGCGTCCAGAGATGTGTAGGTTAGGTGGATTGGCTATGGTAAATGCACGGGGTTATGGGGATGGGGTGTGGGGGGGTTGGTTAAGATGCTCTTTCGGAGAGTTGGTGCAGACTCTCAATGACCAACTGGCCTCCTTCTGCAGTTGGGATTGTACAAAAAATTGACAGTCACAAAAGGAGGCGAGGGCTGGTAGAGGAAGGCAGTGGTGGTAATGTCCCAGACTAATCCAGAAGCTCAGGTGAATGCTTTGGTGACCTGGGTCCAACTCAGTTCATGAAATCTGGAATTAAAAATCTAGTCTTGGTAATAGTGACCATGAAATCATTTTCGATGATTATTAAAAAATAACTCTCTGGCTCACTCACGTCCTTTATTGACCTGGCCTGCCTTACATGCAACTCCAGACCCACAGCAATGTGGTTGACTTTTAAATTTCCTCTGAAATGGCCTAGCAAGACACTCAGTTCTACCAAGACCACTTCAAAGCTTACAAAAAGGAATGTAACCGGGTGGGCTATCCAGCATCGACCTAGGCACCAGCAACAACAAGGCAAACTCAGCCAGCGACCCTGCAAAGCTCTCCATTTCTAGGGGCTTGAGCCAAAATTGGAAGAGCTGTCCAACAGACTAGTCAAGCAACCGCCTGACATCATCTGTAAGGTATGATCCCATGAGTATACCCATGTCCTAGACATCACCATTCCTGGATATGGCCTGCCCTACTGACAGGACAGACCCATCAGAGGAGGCAGAACAGTGGTATACAGTCAGGAGGGAGTTGGCCTGTGAGTTCTCAACGTCAGCTCTGGACCCCATGGATTCTCATAGCATCAGGGCAAACATAGTCAAGGAAACCTCCTGTGATTACCAACTACCACCACATTCCCTCAGCTGATGAATCAGTACTCCATGTTAAACACCACTTGGAGGAAGCACTGCGGTTGACAAGGGTGCAGAATGTACTCTGGGTGGGAGGATGTCAATGTAGCATCACTACTGACTGAGCCCTGAAGGATATAGCTGTGGCATCTGTGGCACATGGTGAGGGAACCATCAAGGAGGAAAAAGTGACTTGACTTCGTCCTCATCAATCTACCTGTCACAGATGCATCTGTCCATGATAGCACTGGTAGTGAGCACTGCACAGTCCTTGTGGAGATGAAGACCCATCTTCACATTCAGGTTAACCTCCATCAGGATGCTCTACCACCACTGTGCTAAATGGGATAAATTTCAAACAGATCCAACAACTAAAAACTGGGCATCCATGAGGCGCTGTGGGCCATCAGCAGCAACAGAATTGTACTCAACCACATGGTCAGACATATCAACCCACTCTATTGTTACCCATGCCAGGAGATTAAACTTTCTGTTGGACAGCTCTCCCAATTTTGGCTCAAATGACGACTGCAGGAGTGCATACAGGATCAGGCATACCTAAAAATGAGGTCAACCTGTTGAAGCTACAACAAAGTACGACTTGCATACCAAGCAGCATAAACAGCACGTGAAACACAAGGCTATGCAACCCCACAACCAACAGATCAGATAAAAGCTCAGCAGTCCTGCCACGTCCAGTTGTGAATGATGGCGGACAACGAAACAATGAACATGAGGTGGAAGCTCCCCATCATGGGGGAGCCCAACACATCAGTGTAAAAGACCTAGGTCGATGCTGGATAGCCCACCCGGTTACATTCCTTTTTGAAGCAACTGCAACAATCTTCAGCCAGACTGGATGAGACATCTTGGCCTCTCCAGAAGTCCCCAGCATCACAAATGCCAGTCTTCATCCAATTCTATTCACCCCATGTGAAGTCAAGAATTGGCTGAATGCACCAGATACAGCAAAGGTTATCGGCCCTGACAACATTCTGGTAATAGTACTGAAGTTTTTGGCACAGTGGCACAGTAGTTAGTACTGGTGCATCACAGTATCAGGGATCTGGGTTTGATTCAGCCTTGGGTGATCGTGTGGAGTTTGCATGTTCTCCCCGTGTCTACGTGGGTTTCTTCTGGGTGCTCTGGTTTCCTCTCAGTCCAAAGATGTGCAGGTTAAGTTTATTTATTACTGTCACAAGTAAGCTTGCATCTGCAATGAAGTTACTGCCATACCCACACTCCCCCTGTTGAATAGTTTCCCACTTACTCTGCAGACTCATACATGAGCAAGGGCCACTTAAGTAAGGCAGTGAAGGAGAGTGATATATAGGACAGTGGAGAAAATTTGATTTATTGTCAATGTATTGGCATACAGTGAAAAGTAGTTTCTTGCACACTATACATACAAAGTATACCGTTCACAGAGTACATAGGGGAGAAGGAAAGGAAAGGGTGCATAATGTAGTGTTAAAGTCATAGCTAGCGTGTAGAGAAAGATCAATTTAATGTAAGATAGGTCCATTCAAAAGTCTGACGGCAGCAGGGAAGAAGGTTCCCCACTTTCAAGGAGCTATGAACATGTACCTCTAGATCTCTTTGTTCTGTAACTCTCCCCAACACCCTACCATTAACTGAGTAAGGCCTGAGTAAGTCGGTTGGTACGTGATCTCAGACTTTTGTATCTTTTTCCTGACGGAAGAAAAGATGCCCCGAGTATAATAAGTGGCTGAGGACATAGCCTTGTGGACACCAGTGTTGAGGATAATTGTGGAGGTGGTGTCGTTGCCTAGAAGGAGGAGAAATGAATTCCTACAAACTTAAAACATGAGTTGAGGACACAAAAACGTCAGTACTTATTTACACACACAACTTAGTTTGGTGTTGCATATTTCACCCCTTGTACTCCACACGTTACTATTCATAGAGTCATAGAGGTTTAGAGCATGGAAACAGGCCCTTCGGCCCAACTTGTCCAAGCCGCCCTTTTTTTTTAAGCCCTTAAGCTAATCCCAATTGCCCACATTTGGCCCATATCCCTCTATACCCATCTTATCCACGTAACTATCTAAATGCTTTTTAAAAGACAAAATTGTACCTGCCTCTACTACTACCTCTGGCAGCTTGTTCCAGACACTCACCACCCTGTGTGAGAAAAAATTGCCCCTCTGGACCCTTTTGTATCTCTCCCCTCTCACCTTAAACCTATGCCCTCTAGTTTTAGACTCCCCTAGAATATAAGTGTACAATACCATGACTATGGTATCCAGAACATGCACAAAGACCTTGTTATGTACGCTATATATGGGCCTTGTTATGTATGCCATATATGGGCGGCACGGTAGCACAGTGGTTAGCACTGCTGCTTCCCAGCTCCAGGGGCCTGGGTTCGATTCCCGGCTTGAGTCACTGTCTGTGTGGAGTTTGCACATTCTCCTCGTGTCTGCGTGGGTTTCCTCCAGGTGCTCCGGTTTCCTCCCACAGTCCAAAGACGTGCGGGTTAGGTTGACTGGCCATGTTAAATTGACCCTTAGTGTCCTGAGATGCGTAGATTAGAGGGATTAGCGGGTAAAATATGTAGGGATATGGGGGTAGGGCCTGGGTGGCATTGTGGTCGTTGCAGACTCGATGGGCCAAATGGCCTCTTTCTGCACCGTAGGGTTTCTATGATGCTATATGCAGACGCCAGTCCTTTTAGGAAAGGGATTGACAAGTACTCCACTGAGACAAGGCTCTAACATAAATCATGAGTGAACAGAGTAATTTACCACAGCATTCATAGTTGCTGTATTGTTACATTATGGAATATATGGCTTTCTATCAAGACGACAAAGTGAGGATATAGTAATTATACTTATTCCCCAAGGGTATAAACTTCCACCTCTACGCCACTCTAATGTTAGAGGATTTTTTGTTCTCATGTTATATCTGCTTCCAAATTTTATTCCATTTTTCTTGGCTATCCAATCTCTTTTTTGACCTACTCCTCTATAATTTTGTATTCAACCAAATAGTCATCCCCTCTCTTTACAGGATGTGAAATTATTTTTAATACATCACTGGATAATTTTTCCACTTCAGGAGTATTTTTGTTTCCAAACCCCAGCTGCTGTTGCCCTATTTTGTGTTTCTGAAGTATTCCATTTATTGTCAACAGAACATATTTATTCTCAGCAAGTCATACCTCTTGTTTTAAGTACAAGCATATGTTGGCACACTGGATCCCCATTGAATGATGTGGAGATGCCGGCGTTGGACTGGGGTAAACACAGTAAGAAGTTTAACAACACCAGGTTAAAGTCCAACAGGTTTATTTGGTAGCAAAAGCCACACAAGCTTTCGGAGCTGCAAGCCCCTTCTTCAGGTGAGTGGGAATTCTGTTCACAAACAGAGCATATAAAGACACAAACTCAATTTACATGAATAATGGTTGGAATGCGAATACTTACAACTAATCAAGTCTTTAAGAAACAAAACAGCATGAGTGGAGAGAGCATCAAGACAGGCTAAAAAGATGTGTATTGTCTCCAGACAAGACAGCCAGTGAAACTCTGTGGGGGTTACAAATAGTGTGCCATGAACCCAATATCCCGGTTGAGGCCGTCCTCGTGTGTGCGGAACTTGGCTATCAGTTTCTGCTCAGCGACTCTGCGCCGTCGTGTGTCGCGAAGGCCGCCTTGGAGAACGCTTACCCGAATATCAGAGGCCGAATGCCCGTGACCGCTGAAGTGCTCCCCAACAGGAAGAGAACAGTCTTGCCTGGTGATTGTCGAGCGGTGTTCATTCATCCGTTGTCGCAGCGTCTGCATAGTTTCCCCAATGTACCATGCCTCGGGACATCCTTTCTTGCAGCGTATCAGGTAGACAACGTTGGCCGAGTTGCAAGAGTATGTACCGTGTACCTGGTGGATGGTGTTCTCACGTGAGATGATGGCATCTGTGTCGATGATCCGGCACGTCTTGCAGAGGTTGCTGTGGCAGTTTGTGTGGTGGCATGGTCACTGTTCTCCTGAAGGCTGGGTAGTTTGCTGCGGACAATGGTCTGTTTGAGGTCCAGACCATTGTCCGCAGCAAACTACCCAGCCTTCAGGAGAACAGTGACCATGACACCACACAACCCTGCCACAGCAACCTCTGCAAGACGTGCCGGATCATCGACACGGATGCCATCATCTCACGTGAGAACACCATCTACCAGGTACACGGTACCTACTCTTGCAACTCGGCCAACGTTGTCTACCTGATACGCTGCAAGAAAGGATGTCCCGAGGCATGGTACATTGGGGAAACTATGCAGACGCTGCGACAACGGATGAATGAACACCGCTCGACAATCACCAGGCAAGACTGTTCTCTTCCTGTTGGGGAGCACTTCAGCGGTCACGGGCATTCGGCCTCTGATATTCGGGTAAGCGTTCTCCAAGGCGGCCTTCGCGACACACGACGGCGCAGAGTCGCTGAGCAGAAACTGATAGCCAAGTTCCGCACACACGAGGGCGGCCTCAACCGGGATATTGGGTTTATGGCACACTATTTGTAACCCCCACAGAGTTTCACTGGCTGTCTTGTCTGGAGACAATACACATCTTTTTAGTCTGTCTTGATGCTCTCTCCACTCATGCTGTTTTGTTTCTTAAAGACTTGATTAGTTGTACGTATTCGCATTCCAACCATTATTCATGTAAATTGAGTTTGTGTCTTTATATGCTCTGTTTGTGAACAGAATTCCCACTCACCTGAAGAAGGGGCTTGCAGCTCCGAAAGCTTGTGTGGCTTTTGCTACCAAATAAACCTGTTGGACTTTAACCTGGTGTTTGTAAACTTCTTACTGTGTTTCCCCATTGAATCACAGACTTCTATTCCTTGTCAAGTTCCTGACCTCAGTATAATTGACAAAAAATGTGGCCAAATCAAGCAAGCTGTTAGCGAGTAGTGCATAAAATGCCTCAAGACATCTGCACAGTAACTATATAACATTTGGTTTTGTGAAGGGGAGGTCATGTCTCACTAATTTGATCGCTTTTTCGAGGAAGTGACGAAGATGATTGTTGAGGGTAGGGCAGTGGATGTTGTCTACATGGACTTCCGTAAGGCTTTTGACAAGGTCCCTCATGGCAGCCTGGTGCAGAAGGTGAAGTCGCATGGGATCAGAGGTGAGCTGGCAAGTTGGATACAGAACTGGCTCGTCATAGAAGACAGGGGGTAGCAGCGGAATGGTGTGTTTCTGAATGGAGAGCCATGACAAGTGGCGTTCCTCAGGGATCAGTGCTGGAACCTTTGCTGTTTGCAATATATATAAGAAAATGTAACTGGTTTGATTAGTAAGTTTGCGGATGACACAAAGGTTGGTGGATTTTCAGATAGCGATGAGGACCATCAGAGGATACAGCAGGATATAGATCGGTTGGAGACTTGGGCGGAGAGATGGCAGATGGAGTTTAATCTGGACAAATGTGAGGTAATGCATTTTGGAAGGTCTAATACAGATTAGGAAATATACAGTCAATGGCAGAGCCCTCAAGAGTATTGATAAGCAGAGGGATCTGGGTGTACAGGTACACAGGTCACTGAAAGTGGCAATGCAGGTGGAGAAGATTGTCAAGAAGGCATGCGGCATGCTTACCTTCATCGGTCGGGACATTGAGTTTAAAAATTGACAAATCATGTTACAGCTTTATAGAACCTTAGTTAGGCCGCACTTGGAATATAGTGTTCAATTCTGGTCGCCACGCTACCAGAAGGATGTGGAGGCTTAGGAGAGGGTACAGAAAAGATTTACCAGGATGTTGCCTGGCTTGGAGGGCATTAGCTATGAGAAAACGTTGGAGAAACTTGGTTTGTTCTCACTGGAACAATGGGGGTTGAGGGGCGACCTGATAGAAGTCTACAAGATCATGAGGGGCATGGACAGAGTGGATAGTCAGAAGCTTTTTCCCAGGGTGGAGGAATCAATTACTAGGGAGTATAGGTTCACGGTGCAAGGAGCAAGGTTAAAGGAGATGTACAAGGTATGTTTTTTTTTACACATAGGGTGGTGGGTGCCTGGAACTCGCTGCCGGGGGAGGTAGTGGAAGCAGATATGATAGTGAGTTTTAAGGGGCGTCTGGACAAATACATGAATAGAATGAGAATAGAGGGATATGGTCCCCGGAAGGGTCGGTGCTGGCTCGGAGGGCCGGTCTGCTCCTGTGCTGTAATTTTCTTTGTTCTTAGGCAACAAACTTCACAGCAAAACTTCGACACTCGCAGTTATTACACATTCAATGTGACAAAAATATGTGTTTCAATTTTGCCTAATGAATGAGCTCCAAGTCCTTTAGAGATACCGAACAGGCAGTGCCCCAGTGCATGTTGAACTACAGAAGCATATTGATTGGCTTCCCGACTGAATTCCCCACATGATCCCCCAGTAAATACTAACCGAGGCTGGCCAACACTCGTATGTGTCACCTAATGACCAATTACAGCCAGACATCTCAACAGGTTTGGAAAGGAGCTACTTACTTAGGTTGTGAAAAGCTGTACACAGGGGAAAGAAGAAAACACCAAAAATACATGAATGGTTATTCCAGCTACAATTTTCTTTTGCCAAAATAATGACTGGAGAACTAGATATGCAAAGTACTGACTGACCAATGCACTATCCTATAGAGCAGCAGGTCATGTGTTTCCCTACAAGACTAAGTAAGGTAGCTGAACTTATGATACTGTGCCTTTAAAGAAATATATTTATATCATGTTTCTTGTAAGGGGTATGTTTGAAATTCAGCTCTGTTTTGCAGGGTGACAGTTTGCCTAGAAAACCTTTATATTAGTAGTGTGAATACAACACTAATGTTGCCTGGATTGGTTGGCATGCCTTATGAGGATAGGTTGAGGGAGCTCGGTCTTTTCTCCTTGGAGAGACAAAGGATGAGAAGCGACCTGATAGAGGTGTACAAGATGTTGAGAGGTATAGATCGGGTGGATTCTCGGAGGCTTTTTCCCAGGGCTGAAATGGCTGCTACGAGAGGTCACAGGTTTAAGGTGCTGGGGAGTAGGTACAGAGGAGATGTCAGGGTAAGTTTTTCACTCAGAGGGTGGTGGGTGCGTGGAATCAGCTGCCGTCAGTGGTGGTAGAGGCAAACTCGATAGGGTCTTTTAAGAGACTTCTGGATGAGTACATGGAACTTAATAGGATTGAGGGTTATAGGTAAGCCTATATATAAGCCTCGGTAGGTAGGTAGGGACATGACCGGCGCAACTTGTGGGCCGAAGGGCCTGTTTGTGCTGTATTTTTTCTATGTTCTAACATAAGTATCCATTTTAGACATGGAGTGTTTGTTTAAGCAGAGCTAATGCATTTTATGTTTACTTAGGTTCGATCTGGGGTTTCAGAGTATAGTTTTCATTAGGTTGATTGACAGGGATAGAGTCATACGCTTAATGGGAGCAACTAAGCTTGCAGGAACAGGCCAGTTTCAATTTCATTTTAAAATATAAGCAGTTGCTGCCTGAAGAAAGCAGTGTCTTTTACTCCCCCAACGGCTTACTGAAAGCTCCGAATCTGGTAGCCTAAATTAAAGCAAGTATGTCTGTGTTTTGCTAACTCATTTTAAAGAGAGGTTTTAGTCTATAAGAAAAATATTGTTTGATTGGAGCTCTTAGTAATAGGTCAGCAGATAAGAATTGTATCTTGCCATGTTTAGGTACAGTTCAATTGTTAAAAGTTAAGCCAATTCATTTGTTGTAGTTAAACTGCGTCATTAAATAAAGTTTGTTTTTATAAAGGCTTTCCAGTTTGTCAGTAGAATTACGCCTGGAGTGAAACATCTTATCCTCACACTAATGCCAAAACAGAAAATTGTTGGGGTCCAGTGATGACTTCATAATGTACCTTGAGGTTTCTGATCGGTACCTTAACAATAATTGGGGGCTCTTTTCCAGGATTAAAAGCTACAAGACAGTTGATGCTGAAAACCTGGCGTTTTCTTTTTCAGGTGTTGCATTTGGTTAGTTTAAACAGGCTTGTGGAAAAATGACTCATTCAGTGGCTAAGGTTTTCCTGGGTGTGCAAGAGGTCACTCGGAGAGGTTTACAAAAGGTGGTTAAAACAAAGCTTTTCGATTTGGCAAATAAATCAGGCTTTGCCTGAAAGGGGACAAAATAATTTCAGTGATAGTTCAGCATTTAAATTTTCCAGAGACATAGTTGGAATAATTGGAATTGGCTAAAATTTAATTACAAGTGAAACAGTTGCAACAAGAAGAATAATTGAAATAGTTTGAACAGGAAAAAAGAATTGAGACAGTTTGAATTGCAACTAAAAGCAGCGGAAAAGGAAGAAAGAAAGAATAGTCCTGGAAGAACAAAAGTGAGAGAGTGGTATTAGCAGAGGAAAAGGAAAGAGAGAGCTTTTGAACTTTGAAACTGGAACTGAAAAGCAAATGTCAAATTAAACTGGCGGAGGCAAAGGTAAAAGTTGGGTATAGTGATGAGGACAGTGAGGAAGAATGAACCCCTCAGTTAAAGGCCTAATGAGAACATGTTTAAAAACATTCAAGTGCTGCCAAGGGTTGACAAGAAGGGTGTAGAAGCCTTTTTCATTTAATTTGCGCAAGTAGCTGAAGAATTAA
The DNA here is from genome assembly GCF_964213995.1 of Mustelus asterias. NCBI lineage: Eukaryota > Metazoa > Chordata > Chondrichthyes > Carcharhiniformes > Triakidae > Mustelus > Mustelus asterias. The sequence continues at coordinate 141,898,377 of NC_135805.1, forward strand.
AGTGGCCACAGACCACATAGATATTGTTGGTCCAAAGTTGGTAAGGTAGAGCCAGAGAGATGCTTGCATTGCTATCAGAGGAGATACCCAAGGATTGTAATGGGGTGAAAAAAGCCCAGTGCATATGAACTAGTGCCAGAAGCCTACAGACAGAAGTGTAGAAATCTAAGGAAGGAACCAGATCAGACAGATAGAATTTGAATGAATTAAACAAAGTAATTTTGACTGATGGATAAGAGCATTGAAATTAGACCAGACATACGATGCTTTTGGGGAAGTGGTTATTTTGGTGAATTTTAAAAATTCACTTCCCAAAGTAGTGAGAGCTCATGTGGAGGAGCAGAGGGTTAAAACTGCGAGATCGGCAGCAAAATGGCAGCTAATTTTGAGTTAGTTCATAAATCAAGGTTTGGATTTCGTCAATTTCAATTAGTGAGGGATATAAATTGGGGGAAGAGAGAAATCCTGAGGTGGTAAACGCAAAGAGGATCTCATTGGAGATAGTAAAGATAATTTACCTCAGGTTAAAAAGGAAACATATGACGGTAGAAGAGAAATAGGAAACCTTAGATGTTTTCATTGTAATAAAGTTGATACACAAAGTTGCAGTATTGGTGGCTTAAGAAAAGCACTGGGAAGAAAGCCATGGTAAAACGGGTAAGCCAGTAGAGTTTGTTAAAGTGGTAAAGGAAACTAAAGTGGCACAAAAGAATGTACAACCTGTTCAGACGCTGGTTGATAAGCAAATACCAGATCTCTTTAAATAATTTATTTCTGTGGGTACGGTTTACTCATGTGTACCAGGAGAGTAGGTAAAGTAGTTAAGATTTTGAGATACGGGAGCAGGTAAATCTTTAATAGTTAGATATGAGGATATATATTGCCAGAAAAGATGGTAATATGTGGAATTCATGGTGAAAAGAGTGGTGTTCCATTATGTGAGGTAAGGCTGAAAGGTAAGGTGAAAAGCTGTGAAGTGGTGATAGGAGTAATGGAGGAATTATCTTTTCCAGGGCTACAGTTTATCCCGAGTTACGATACAGCTGGATCACAGATGGGAGTGATACCTACTGTGGTCGAATCATCAGTAGAAAATCAAACAACTGAGGTGTTGCAGGACGCATATCCTGGGATGTTTCCAATTGTATGGTAACAAGATCATAAAGCCACAAGTTGAAACAGGAAGAGGAGAAATCAAAGAGTTAATGCATTTGTCTTTACTTAGATACCCCCTGGAGTTTCAGAGTAGAGTTTTGATTAGGTTGACTGACAGGGACAGTGTCACATGCTTAATGGGAACAGCTAAGTTTGCAGGTTTGGAACAGTTTCATTTTCATTTTAAAATACAAGCACTTGCTGCATGGACTGCCTGAAAAAAGTAGTCTCTCTCCAAAGGCTTTTTGAAAGCTCCAAATCTGGTAACCCAAGTTAAAGTAAGTATGCCTCTGTTTTGCTAACTAATTTTAAAGGGAGGTTTCAGTGAAAAATTGCTTGATTGGAACTCTGTGATAGTAAACAGGTAAGAATTGTAACTGTTCATGCTTAGGTATTATTCAATTGTTAAAAGTAAGCAAATTCATTTGTTATTTAACAAAACAGTTTAAACTATAAAGTTTTGATAAAAGCCTCCCAGATTGCCAGTGGAAACATTTTATCCTTACACGAATGCCAAAACAAAAAATCACTGGGGCCTAGTCTGGCTTCATAATATAGCTTGGGCTTTCTGATTGATACTTTCACTATTTTAGGGTACCAATCAGCACATTGACCAATACAAGCCACTTCCTCTGTTTTACTACACAGTGGCATTAGTAGAATCCTCATGTGCCTATTAAGTTAGACAAATTTCAAATCTCAGGTGGAAATATGCAATATGGATGTGTGGAGGAATAAAGACGATTAATTTAGAATTAAAATTTCTCAGAATTAAATAGAAATGTTAATCATACAGTGCAGAAGGAGGCCATTATGCTGCCCATCAAGTACATACCGACTCTTCCACAGCGCATCCTAATCAGGCCCTGTCCCTGTAACCCCACTAATCCCCCTAACCCACACATCCTGGGACACTAAGGGGCAATTTAGCATGGCTAATCCACCTAACCGCACATCTGTGGGAGGAAACCAGAGCACCCGGAGGAAACCCACGCAGACATGGGGAGAACATGCAAACTCCACACAGTCACCCAAGACTGGAATTGAACCCGGGTCCCTGGTGCTGTGAGGCAGCAGTGCTAACCACTGTGCCACCATGCCACCCACATATTCAAAAGAACAATGCAGTATATTCATCCCTTACCTCCTCCACTCTGCTGTACATGCAATGAGTTACTTTGGGAGCTCTTACACTCCGAGCTTTCCCTACTTAACCAATCCCCTGATGCTTCACTGCACAGGATTTACACTCTCCTCCACCTTCTTTTGGAATAATTATATTTAATGAAGTCAAGGAGTAAGAGAACAGCTGTCATAGTTCAGCTATCAGCACTGCTTATTAACTGCCAGGAATTAATGGTCTCCTAGGTAACACCAACCTCTGTGGGTAGGGGGATGCTACTGTAGATTATATTTGAATAACATCTCTAGCCAAAGGTTACTGTGGTTTACCACATGCTCCAATGACAGTCAACATTTCTAACTTTGCCAGATTAAAAGGGCACTGTCACAGAGTAAAATAACTCAAGTAAACATCACTAGGTTTGTAAACAGACAAAAGTCTGATGACCTGAATGGCCTTTTTCTGTGCTACATAATTCCATGAGATATTGGAACCCTGGTCACGTCAGTTCTGACGGAGAAAATTAGAAACTTGTACAAATAACCAGAGAAAAAGCAGCATTTACACAAGTGTCCTTATATCCTCGCGATAACCTAAAATACTTAACAGTCAACAAGTTGCTTTCCAGGCAGTCACTCTTATGGGGCAGAGTTTCAGCAGCAATGTGGATGGAGCTTCCTTAGAAACTGCTCATCCTTTTACAACTCCATCAAGGTTAGTGAACTCTGGCTATATTATCAAATGTTCATAAGCTCCCCAGCACCACCATCCCCACCATCCTTCCCCACAGCCCCAGTAACATCTGCCAACAGCTCTCTTTGATTTGTCACATGTATTGGGATACAGTGAAAAGTATTGTTTCTTGCGTGCTATACGGGCAAAGCATCTGTTCATAGAATACATAGGGGAGAAGGAAAGGGAGAGGGTGTAGAATATAGTGTTACAGTCATAGCTAGGGTGTAGAGAAAGATCAACTTAATGCGAGGTAGGTCCATTCAAAAGTCTAATGGCAGCAGGGAAGAAGCTGTTCTCGAGTCAATTGGTAAATTATCTCAGACTTTTGTAACTTTTTCCTGATGGAAGATGGTGGAAGAGTGTATGTCCAGGGTGCGTGGGGTCCTTGATTATGCTGGCAGCTTTCACGAGGTAGTGGAAAGTGTAGATACAGTTGATGAGTGGAAGGCTGGTCCGCGTGATGGACTGAATTACATTCACAACCCTTTGAAGTTTCTTGCAGTCTTGGTAAGTGCAGGAGCCATACCAAGCTGTGATACATCCGGAAAGAATGGTTTCTATGATGCATCTGTAAAAATTGGTGAGTCGTAGCCAACACGCCAAATTTCCTTAGCCTCCTGAGAAAGTAGAGGCGTTGGTGGGCTTTCTTAACTATAGCGTCGGCTTGGAGGGACCAGGTCAGGTTGTTGGTGATCTGGACACCCAGAAACATAAAGCTCTCGATCACTTCTACTTCATCCCTGTTGATATGAAAGGGGCATGTCCTCCATTATGTTTCCTGAAGTCGATGACTATCTCCTTCATTTTACTGACATTGAGGAAGAGATTATTTTCATTGCACCATTTAGGGCGGCACGGTAGCACAGTGGTTAGCACTGCTGCTTCACAGCTCCAGGGTTCGATTCCCGGCTCGGGTCACTGTCTGTGTGGAGTTTGCACATTCTCCTCGTGTCTGCGTGGGTTTCCTCCGGGTGCTCCGGTTTCCTCCCACAGTCCAAAGATGTGCGGGTTAGGTTGATTGGCCAGGTTAAAAATTGCCCCTTAGAGTCTTGGGATGCATAGGTTAGAGGGATTAGCGGGTAAATATGTGGGGGTAGGGCCTGGGTGGGATTGTGGTCAGTGCAGACTCGATGGGCCAAATGGCCTCCTTCTGCACTGTAGGGTTTCTATGATTTCTATGATTTTGCCGTATTCCCTACATCTTTCCTGATCGACTCACTCATCCCAAGTGCCATCCATTTTGTTGTCAGTATAGGAGAAGTTTGCAAAACGTCACAAACTTCAACATTTAGTATACTCCTCAGTTATGGGATTTGTTAAATAGACATCCCTACCATGATGATTCTTTCCAGGACATTGAGAAACAGTTTCCTGTTGTCAGGCTCCTCCCTGCCTACAAGTGTCTTCTTTTTGCCATCAAGCCACTACAAGGTTTCAAACCTTCCACATGGGCCAAAGGGACTCCAAGCCATGACAACATATGATCAATACATCCTTAACTCACACTGCGACTTATCTATCACATACAGCAAGGAATTGGATTTGAACTCAGGGCACAGTGTTCCAACTAACTGCATCACTCAGCCACAACTTGCCTCAGAAAAATAGCAAACTTTCAAAAGGGAAAGTTTCATTCAGCAAAGCAGAATAAATAAGTCCAGAATGAAAAATACTATAGATTAAGTATTAATTGACTGCACTAAAATGTAAAAACATCAAGACAGCTCAAAGCTGGCAAAACAATGAGTTACAGGTCCAATCCACTGCAACCCAATGTTTGCACCTGCAGTTCTTTGCATGCCACTCACTGTTTTGTGTCAAACATGAAACTAAAGGTCAGGTATTTCACTAAAGAGCAGTAAATTAGACAACAGAATAAAATGACCTGCTCTCATGAACCAGCTATAGAGCAACAAGGTTAAGGGACAATTAGCCTGATCCATCGGCTGGAGAAGGGTCATTCACGGACACTGTGACAGGGTAAAAAAGTGAATAATAAAATCTTAAAGTCAGGTTTAAGAGAGGGTAACAGCAGAAAACTAAATGTTGAATTAGTGATGTTCCCATTCGCTGCTTCAATTAGATCAACACAATATTTTTCAGCAAACTATGCTTTCCTTAAGGTGCAGAAATATGAACACAATCCTCAAAGGGAAATGCTTAGAAGAAAATATCAGCTTCAGTCTACCTTCAAATGTGCAAAGACAGCTTTCGAAATGCTGCAGGGCTCAGAATGGCCTTAATCAGCCGTGATAAATTGAAACGACAACTGCACAGGTGCAAAAAATACTTGATGAACTTGTCTCAAGGGAGACAGATATGGAAGAGAGAAAAATCTAGCAAGGGAAGACAGCCAAAGGCTAACTAGCCTTTCACAGTCTAAATTATAAATCATATAAAGGATTCACACCGTTAGGAGCCAACAAAATAGCAAATGCCACAACAAAACACAGATAGCTTTTAAATTAAATTCGACAGGTACCAAGTGAGACAAATTTTGTTTTTGAAAACAAAATTGCTAGAAATAGATATGTCAGCGAGCGGCTGAAAGAGCAAGAGAGATAAATGTCTTAGGTTGGACCTCGCATCAGATGATGGGTCTGGTCAAAGGTCCCAACGGGGAACATTAACCTTTGGCTCTTTTTCAAATATTGATCGATGATCTGTGTTTTTCTGCCATTTTCTGTTTTCAATTTCCACAGTTTACAATTATTGTTGTTCCACTTTGCCTCAAAATTTACTTTGAATTCTCATTTTGAAAATTATTTCTTTTTGTTCTATTCTAGGATTGAACCAAATCTTCACCAATCCAAGTGCACTACCATCAACTTTAAAGCTTAGAAAAAAATATCAATGTTCACTTCATCTGCATTTTTGGCTTTCCCTCATTTCAACATTTCTTTCAAAAGATTTGTTTGAGATGGGGAACTCCCTGCAGGATAAACTGCAAAGTAATCCAATGTAATCTATGCCACATACATTGTGCCACTTGTACAGGAAATCTCGGGGGTTGATTTTAGTTTAAAGAAAACAGATGATAATAAAGCAAACTTTTCAGGGGATTAAAGCTTGTACGAAGTTCTGTAACAGTTCCACGAATATGCTTGTGGTAAATGCCACTACCTTACTTCACTAAGTTAGCCACAAACTCTGCACCCTTGTCAATAATTTGATCCCTCTTCCCTGCCACTGTTCTTCTTTCTCTTCCTGCACCTTCCAGTGTACTAAGGCAAACTTTTGTCTGTTTCTATAGCTAATTATTCCTGGGACAGCCTGCTAGTCTGTCACCAGAGGCTTATAGTTTGAGAGACATCTACTGACTCAGAGTCTATCCTGATCCGGCTGCCATTGGTATGTTGGAAGGATTTTGCAGGTTGGTACTCAACTTGTTTGGCCACGTTACAAACTCACCTTCGTTGGGTATCAAATCCTGGGGTGGGACTCAGACCTGGACGGAGCTTCTGGCTGAGAGGCAGGGATGTTACTCACTGCACCACAATACCTTCCTTGCCACTGTGCCAAGCTGTTAAAAATCACGGCTCAATACTTCATCACACGCTTAGCTTCTGACCCTATATCCTGTCCATTTCAAATAGCACACATTTATGATAGTTACAATCACCTATCTTTACAAGACCTCAATTCATCTGCTGCTGAAACCCCTTTCTCCAAGCCTATCACCTCCAGACTGGACTATTGCAGCATTCCGATTTCCAACTCTGCACCCTCCACTAACTTAAGCTAATCAAAAGGTTAGCTGATCAATCGTTCCTGCTGACCCATCACCGATGTCCTCACTGACATGCAGATTAGATCCCAGACCACAAAACTTCAAATTCCTTCATGGCCAGTTTCCCCTGATCTCGCTCTCTGTAAATTCAGCTGTTTTTCCAGGGCTTCTGGAACGTTAGCAGGAGATTGGGAAAGCAGATAAGATGACTTAAAACTTGATCATTAAATTTACTTTGCTATACTGGTATATATCATTGTAGGAACTGATCACATAAACATGGTGCCTAAATTTTTCTTGATAAATTCCAATCCTTCATTACCAGGTAATGAACTAACAACCACCTACAGGGAAGAAGTAGAGAAGGAAAAAAATGTCCAAGGCTTATCCAAGCTATCACTCCCTCAAGTGTTGTGTTTTCTTAGCAGGCAATTAAAATAAAGTTATTTCCTTTGATGGCAGGTGAATCTCCATGTGATGCCCTCAGTTACTTAACCACATTCCAAAACAATGGTTCCCATTCTACTCCAGAAGATTCTACCTCCAAACCAAGGGTATTCTGTAAACCTATAAACAACCAAACAAAAAGTGTGCCAAAGTTTGGACAATCTACTGCTCTCAGCTAAGTTCTGAAGAGGAGAAACATTTTTTTTAAACAAGCATTGTATCAGCAACAATACACAGCTCACTGCCACAACAGCAAGGATGGAAAGTCAGCTTACCTCCATAGCCAGGGCTGCCGTCTGCTGGTCGTAGTGATTCAGAAGATTTGGCATAAATGTCATATTGTAAGGCAGGTCACGACACATTCTCAAGGATATGGGTTCACAGGCAAACATACTGTGGCCACTAACAAGTTCCAAAAATGCAAACAGTGCATAAAATGTCCACAATACCTCCTTGACAGTCACAGCCATGACTGCAGCATTCAACATCAAAAACTCATTCTCTTACTAACGGAAGGAAGAAAAACAGGTTCACTAATTGAATGTTTGCTTTTTAATCTCCTTTGTTTGCTTACTCAAGCTGCCATTCACTTGGAACACCCTGAAACTTGTTCATATTTCTCTTTCAGTTGCGGTTTTCTGGAACTTAGCAGGTGCATTTCTCATCATTTTTTTTCTCCTCCATAAAATAGTGGTGTTTGCTTAGCAGCCAATTAAAATTAAATTCTGGCAGTCAACGGCTTTCTTTTGGTGGCAAGTGAATCTCCATGTGATTCCCTCGGTTACTTAAACCGCATTCCCAAACAACGGTTCCCATTCTATTCCAGAAGATTCTCCCTCCAAACCAAGGGTATTCTTGTGACCTATAAACAAACATACAAACAAAAGTTACCAGAGGTGTTTCGTGCCCTGCTCATCAGCATTCTCCACTCTCTGTCATGTGGTTCTATATACACCAGTCATCTTTTAGTATCCAACACAAGTGACCAGTCTTTTTGTGCAGGCAGCTTTGGTGATTGCTGACAGGCTGTTTGAGATAAGAAAGGACAGTATGAAAAAAAAAATCAAATGCTGTCTGCATCCAAGATAACCAAATACACACCTTACGCAGGAATTTCTGAATGACAATCACAAACAAAAATCCATGCTGATAAAGATCACCTAAGCCAAAAGGGCTCCTATTATCATGCCAGGGAAAGCATAGATCAAGGATCTAATTAACTGGTTCAGATAAACAGAGCCAAATATGGTTTTATGCATTTTTGTGCTTATGAATATCCCGTAATATGGGCATGAGCAAACAGTAACATCAAGTTCCTGTCCAGAACGTCAAAAGTCAAGATTATCAATCTTTGATACACCTCTTTTCATACTTTCTCTTTACTTGATACAGAATCTAACAATGACAATAAAATGACATGTATATGCAAGAAACGTATTAAAGTCTTTGTGAGGAACACACTTATAACTCGTATCATGATCCCATTACAAAACCACTGCATATGTGATCTGTAAGAGTCTTTGCAGAACCCACATTTTTATACTGTCCACTTTCACTGCTATTCAGAAAAGACACTTGCTCTCATTTTTATAGCCAGAAGAAAAAATTCGCTGGGCTCCACTGTAGAGAAGAGGCTCAATGGATGCATTGTTGAAACACAGGTGATGGGTTTTCCTTGTTTGCTAACCTAATATCGCCATCATTAATATGCAGGCAGAACCATCAACTGAATTTTGTGATGGTTTAAAAGCTACCGGCTCTCTGAACATTTGTACTAAGAAATGCAGCCAAACATGGGGAATCCACATGTCTATTATATTGCAGGAATGCAGCTGATAAGAGTCATAAAGGCTTACAGCATGGAAACAGGCCCTTCAGCCCAACTTGTTCATGCTGCCCACTAAGCTAGTCCCACTTGCCCGCTTTTGGTCCATATCCCTCTATACACATCTTACCCATGTAACTGTCTAAACACTGTTTAAAAGATAAAATTATACCCGCCTCTATTAGTACCTCTGGCAACTCATTCCAGAAACTCACAACCCTCTGTGTGAAAAGATTGCCCCTCTGGACCCTTTTGCATCTCTCCCCTCCCACCTTAAACCTATGCCCTCTAGTTTTAGACTCCACTACCTTTGGGAAAAGATATTGACTATTTTCCTTATCTATTTCTCTCATTATTTTATGGAGCTCTATAAGATCACCCCTAAGCCTTCTACGCTCCAGGGAAAAAAGTCCCAGTCTATCCAGCCTCTCCTTACAACTCAAACCATCAAGTTTCAGTAGCATCCTAGTAAATCTTTTCTGCACCCTTTCTAGTTTAATAATATCCTTTCTATAATATGACCAGAACTGTACACAATATTCCAAGTGTGGCCTTACCCATGTCGCGTCAACAAGAAGTTGTTCTGACCAATGAAACCAAGCATGCCGAATGTCTTCTTCACCACCCTGTCCACCTGCAATGCCACTTTCAAGGAGATATGAACCAGTACCCCTAGATCTATTTGTTCTATAACTCTCCCCAACCACCTACCATTAACTGAGTAAGTCCTGCCCTGGTTCGATCTACCAAAATGCATCACCTTGCATTTATCTAAATTGGGCCATTCATCAGCCCACTGGCCCAATTGATCAAGATCCTATTGCAATCCTAGATAGCTTTCCTCACTGTCCACTATGCCACCAACCTTGGTGTCATCTGCAAATGTACTCACCATACCTCCTAAATTCTCATCCAAATCATTAATATAAATGTCAAAAATCAGTGAACCCGACACCGATCCTTGAGGCATACAGGTCACAGGACTCCAGTTTGAAAAACAACCCTCTACAACCATCCGCTGCAGCCAACTTTGTATCCAATTGGCTACCTCACCCTGGATCCCGTGAGATTTAATCTTATGCAACAATCTACCATTTAGTACCTTGTCAAAGGCATTGCTAAAGTTCATGTAGACAATGTCGACTGCACTATCCTCATCTACCTTCTTGGTTACCCCTTCGAAAGACTCGATCAAATTTGAGAGACATGATTTTCCACTCACAAAGCCATGCTGACTGTCCCTAATCAGTCCTTGCCTCTTTAAATGCATGAAGATCCTGCCTCTCAGAATACCTTTTAACAACTTACCCACTACAGATGAGAGACTCACCGGCCTGTAGTTCCCAGGCATTTCCCTGCAGCCCTTCTTAAAGAAAGGCACAACATTTGCCACCCTCCAATCTTCAGGCACCTCACTTGTGGCTGTTGATGATTCAAATATCTCTACTTGGGGACCCACAATTTCCTCCCTAGCCTCCCACAATGTCCTGGGATACACTCCATCAGGTCCCAGGGATTTATCTACCTTGATGCTCTTCAAGACTTCCAGTACCTCCTTCTCTGTAATATATACACTCCTCAAGACATCACTATTTATTTCCCCAAGTTCCCGAACATCCATGCCTTTCTCAACAGTAAATACTGATGAGAAATATTCATTTAGGATCTCGCCCATCTCTTGTGGCTCTGCACATAGATGACCTTGTTGATCCTTAAGAGATCCTACTCTCTCCCTAGTTACTCTTTTACCATTTATGCATTTGTGGAAGCTCTTTGGATTCTCCTTTGCCTTATCTGCCAAAGCAATCTCGTGTCCCCTTTTTGACCTCCTGATTTCTCTCAACTCTATTCCTACACACTCTATACTCTTCAAGGGATCCATTTGATCAGTTGCCTATGCATGTCATATACCTCCTTCTTCTTCTTGACCAGGCCTCAATATCTCGAGTCATCCAGGGTTCCCTACTTCTACCTGCCTTGCCCTTCACTCTAAAAGGAACGTGCTTACCCTGAACCCTGGTTAACATACTTTTGAAAGCCTCCCACTTACAAGATGCCCCTTTGCCTGCCAACAGACTCCCCCAATCAACTTATGAAAGCTCCTTTCTAATACCTTCAAAATTGGCTTTACACCAATTTAGAATTTTAATTTTTAGGCCAAACCGATCATTCTCCGTAGCCATCTAAAAACTAACGGAATTATGGTCACTGTTCCCAAAGTGATCCCTCACTCACACTTCTGTCACCTGCCCTTCCTTATTTCCCAAGAGGAGGTCAAGTTTTGTCCCCTCTCTAGTCGGGCCATCCACATACTGAATGAGAAATTCCTCCTGAATACATTCAACAGATTTCATTCCATCCAAGCCCCTAATGAGTTTTAACCTCATCCCTGACAAAACCTCAAATACCCTGCTTATGGCATTAGTACAGCATTCTCATATTGGTCAGCTGTCTCAAGGCTGTGATCGCTAACATAATGAAGAGTCCTATTTCAGACAGCACAAAGCAACACAGATAAAGGTCCCATCTGGAATCCAGACTACTCTGCACTGTGGCCAAACTTGTTGTAAAACTGAGTCAGATGGTACAGGCATATTAATAAGCTTTCTGGAGATGGCAGGGCAGAATCAAGCATACCTGCAGGATGAAGTGTGTGAAGTTTTCCTGAAATATCCGCAAAGATAAAATGCAGATTATTTTATAGTGTGTACCGAGTTGCTGCTTAATAATACAAGCTCCCAGCAACCTTGTACAAAAGCAAAATACTGTGGCTGATGGAAATCTGAAACAAAAACAGAAAATGTTGGAGATGCTTAGCAGGTCTGGCAGACATCTGTAGAGACAGAAACAAGGGTAATGTTTCAGGTTAGACACATCTCTGAGATTAAGTATTGAGGGATAATTCACAAACAGTCGACCTGCCCATCAACTAATAAAACTGCTCCTGTGCTCATTTTCACATCTCTGCTTGAATAATTATACCAATCGACACTAAAGCACAAGATGTGAATGAAATGTCAGCTATGGTTCTGTTGGTATCACCCTTGCCTCTGAACCAAAAGATTGTGGGTTCAAGTCCTATTCCAGAGACTTTACAAAAATCTAAGGCCATATATTCCAGTAAGGGAATGCTGCCCTTCGGAGGTACCATCTTTAAGATGTGATGTTAAACAGTGACCCTGTCCGCTCTCTCTTAGTTCAAACTAACACATCCCATAGCACAATCTTTTTCAAGAAAGAACTGGGAATTCCCACCCTGATGCCCTTGCAAATATTTATTCCTCAATAAAATTATACAAAAAAGAACTGGTCACTTATCACATTGCTGTTTGTGAAAGCTTGCTGTGTGTAAATTGTCTAATGGGTTTCCTACATAACAACAATGACTACACTTCAAAAGTTAAAAGTTAATTAGCTGTAAAGTACTTTGAAACATCCTTAAGTCATGAATGGTGCTATACATAGATAAACCCTTTTTTCTACCACCCCCCCCAAACAAGCAAAATAACAAATTAACGTATACGGTTTAGTGTTATCAGCAAGTGATTAGGAAGGCAAATATAATGTCATTGTTTGCAAGGGAAATGGAATGTAAAAGTAGGGATGTTTGCTACAATTCTTCAGGGCATAGGTGAGATTCTCTCGCCTCCCCACTGCATTTTTCTCATGACAGGAAGCGACTCAGTGTTGGCCAGCGGCGAGATCTTCTGGTCCCGCTGCTGTCAATGGAATTTCCCATTGAAGCCACCACATTCTGCCAGGAAACCTGAGGCAGGGGTGCATCGCCAGCGGGAACTGCTGGAAGGTTCAGGTCCATATCTTGAGTACTGTTACAGTTTTTGTCTCATTATTTAAGAAAGTGTATACATGTGTTCAAAGAAGTTCACTTGACTGATACATGCAATGGGATATCATCTTACTAGGAGAGGTTAGATAGTCTGGGCCTTTATCCATGGGAGTTTAGACGGTTCGGATGTGATTTTATTGACAGGGTGGTTGCTGAAAGGACATTTCCCCTGGTGGGAGAGACTAGAACTAGGGGATCCATCTTAATTTTAAAACTTAAGACGGATAATTTTTTTTCTCAGAGGGTCGTGAATCTTTGGAACTTTCTTCCCCAGAACACAGTGGAGGCAGGGATAATGAATAGTTTGCCGGTAGAAGTAAATAGATTCTGGACTAATAAGGGAGTCAATGGTTATTGGGTGTAGGTGGAAAGTGGAGCTGAGGCCACAATCAGGTCGGCCATGATCTTACTGAATGGCGGAGCAGACTCGAGGGGCCAAATAGCCAACTCCTCCTCCTAATTCGTATGGACGTGTTTTCCCTATGCAGCACTACAACATATCAAACAAGAGAACAAAATAGTCAAACACAAAATATGCAGTTGAAATTAAAAATTAAAAAAACAATCTTGGGAGAGCTCAAACTTTACTTTCCAACCACAATTAAAATTTACAAGAATAATCTGACAGCTTTCCCTTCAGCACATTAGATGAACCTGTTTCGTAATCTTGGTTATGCTTACAGTTATCAAATTACAGTATGCAGGTTTTGTCTAGATCTTTCACTCTCCACTTGCAAAGCAATGTGCCTTCCCACCCAACTGCTTTTAAAGGTATCTCTGTAACATACATGTTCCGCTTTCTGAGTGGCAGGAATCTCATTACCTGGCCATTTGAAAGCCATTCTTCAGCAGTGAGGTGATTGATACTTAGAAATGACTTCAATAACTTAATGAAGAGCACAAAGCAAACAGCCAAATGCAATCTAATTTAGAAACTGAACTGCAGTAAAATACTGGGCACATCCTTCACCTTCCCCAATCTGCAATAGATCAAGGCCTAATTAGAAAGGTCTATAAGATTCCAACTCTAAAAATGAATTAATAAATTCCCATTTCAAATAGAAGAATTCTGCTTAGTATAGCTAATGTAGTGATATGCCACAGTGCTTCACAAGGCAGAGTTCAGATGTTGCAGGAAACGGGAACAGATCTTTAGTAAGTGATCAAAAAAGGTAGATTTTCAGGAGACTTCGGAAAACGGGAAGAAGTGTACTTGGGTAGAGGGATCTAGGATGGAGAAATAACAGTTGAAATTCCTGTTGCTGACAACAGTTTGACTCAGAAGGGAGACAGGACACATGGAGGTGCCAAAAGAGGCATGGAACCAAAGATTCTAATATAAATGCAATGGTGTACAAGCAACCAGCAAAGTCTGATGAGACTGGGCTGATACCTGAATGAGGTTTACATGTGATAGGATGCAAGTGGAGAGTTCTGCACAGGTTGCAGTTTGTCTACAATAGAAGTGCGAAAATGTTGGACAACTTCAGTGCCAAGGTGACAAAAATGCAAGCAAAGATTTTGTCAATGAGGGAATGGAGTGAAGACAGTGTGGGAAATCCCTCAGTGATGTTATTGGACAGTCTCAATAATGGAGGCTAGGTAAGAGTCATGACAGAGTTGCACATACCCATGCATGCATGAGGTGGAGCATGTGACCATTCCTTAGGAGGGAACCCTGGTGACCTGGTCAATATTTATCCCTTCAATTCTCACAAAAACATATCTGATCATTATCACACTACTGCTCATGGGAGTTGAAAGTTTGCAAATAAACTGCCACGTTATCTGGGTTAAGATTATCAATAAAATGCATTATACATACTTCAAAGTTTCCACTGAAGATCCTCTTTCTAAACTATAAAAGTCAAGATTCACTCATCATCTCTTGCAGATGGGGCCCTGCCTTATAGTGGTCAAACAATTCAGCTTCCTTTTATCATTACACAACATTTTTTAAATATTTTGCAGATCCCAATATAAATATTACTCATTTATTTATGAAAACCCACAACTCAGAGGTCTTGCACAGATCTCATCACTCATACTTGAGATGATCTTATTCCTCTTATATTTGAGATGAGTCATGTTCTTCTTTTTATCAACCTTATAAATCTTTTTTTTGACACGAAGACCCAAAAAGAATTTATGAAGGATCTGAACAGCTTTAGCATAACCTATATATTCTTATTTTGCAGTTTTTTGGCCACTTAAAAAAAATAGTTGCAATGTTTGCCTAAGTGTTTTACCTTACTTTAAAATTTTGTAAAAAGAGCTCAGCTGCGGTTGCTCAGATACTGTCCGTGTCTCCTGGTGCTGATTCAATACCATTCAGTGGATGTTTACTCGTATATTGTTTCTTTACCCCATTGACCTCGGCCCAATCAAATAATCTTCGTGTAAACTAAGATTTTTTAACATAAAGAAAAGATTGATGGAACAGATCTATTACCTCGACATTTACACAGCTTACAGGTTAAAAGTTAACCCACATCTCCTCACAAAATTTGAAATAAAGTGAAAAGGCAACTGCACAGATTCGGGATAGAAAAATAAATCTGAACAGGATCATTTTGCACATAATAAGAGAAAAGGAATATCTAATTTGGGGATACACACAAGCAATGAAACTCAAGACTGCGCTTTGTATTAAAACGAAGGATCGCTCACTGCAAACTCAGCCAGGGAGAAACACCGAGACACATGCATTAACAGGGATTAAAAGGCAACAGCGGCCAGTCTCGGCTCAAAACAGAGTGAAAACCCCGGGCGTGCATCTTGAGGTGGGGGAAGGAGGGGAGGGGAGGCCCCCAAGAACCGGGGGGGGGGGGGGGGGGAGAGACAGGAGACAAGAGCCGGCGACCGAGCCACAGCTGCAAGTACTGCACGACCGTTAACCGCTGCACCTGAGGGTCTGCCCTCCGGGGGAAGGGAGAGGAGCAAATCTCACAGCTGCGGTCTAACTCTCCCTTTTCCCTTCCCCTTTCCCTTCCCCTTTCCCCGCACCCGTGTCGCGGCCACCGCCATTCAGGCGCTCACCCTTCAGCAACAGCCGCCCATCTCCATCCCGGCTCCCCCGTCCGCACCACCGTCAAAACCTCACCAACCGGCACCACGCCTCCGACACGAGGCCCGATTGGCGGAGAGGAGGCGACCAATGGTGAGCGGCGATGCTCGTTGCCCGGGCGACGCGTTCCTCCCGCCTCTGAACCCGTGACCCGTGACCGATGCTATTGGTCGGAACGTTGGCCAACACGCGCGCGGGGACGGGGCCAGGCTGTTGCCGTAGAAACTGAGCCAGGCCCAAGCGGAGGCAAAGATGGAGGCTGGTGCAGCTGAGTGAACGGGAGGTGAGAAATCAGCTGGAAAAATCATGGCGTGAAATGAGAGGCGGCTCCACACGGCGGCAACCGAGTGACGACATTTGATTTGATTTATTATTGTCACATGTATTGGGATACAATGAAAAGTGTTGTTTCTTGCGCGCTATGCAGACAAAGCATACCGTTCATAGAGCATATAGGGGAGAGGGAAAGGAGAAGGTGTTGAAGTAACTGGCATTTTTGCTGAGATCCCTACAGGTCGGCCTGCCTCTGTGATCCCCAGCCAGGGCACCCTGAGGCTCCATTTCCTCCATTGTTGTGATGGGTCTTTGCAGCCAGCCAGCCCGCCCAAAATACTCTGGTGGTTCAATGGCTGCTGTCCTGTCCACTACCCCCCCTCCCCCCTCCCCCCTCCCCCCAGCTGTCAGCCCGGTAGCCATTTCATGGCAGATCATCCTGGCTCTTTGGGTGGGATTGAGGTCAGTCAACACCAGCTGACCCTGTAAACTGCCACTTAGTCATTCCTCTTGCCATAGGGTGGTTCAGCAGATGTTACCTGGCCAGTTGGGTGTTTCTGGGATTTTCTGCTTTTGTTCCAGATTTCCAGCACCTGAAATATCTTTGCTTTTATTATCTCTAGTCAGTTCATAAGATATAGGAGCAAAAGTAGGCTAGTTGGCCCATTGAGTCTGTTCAGCCAGAAAGGTTTTTCAACTCCATTTTCCTGCCTTTTCCTGCAACCTTTGATCCCCTTACTAATCGAGAATCTATCTATCTCTGTCTTAAATACACTCAATGACCTGGCCTCTGCAACCTTCTGTGGCAATGAATTCCATAGATTCACCGCCCTCTGGCTGAAGAAATTCTTCCTCACCTCAGTTCTAAAAGGTCGTCCCTTTACTCTGAGGCTGTGCCCTTGGATCCTAGCCTGTCCTACAAATGGAACTATCTTCCCCACATCCACTCTATCCAGGCCTTTCAGTGTTCTGTAAGTTTCAATGAGATCCCTGCAGTTTGCAGTGCTGTCAAACGGTGAGGAAACTTCAAGAGGACATAGGCTGACACGATGGACGGAGATACTGCAGCCCACTGCAGAAAACTGCAAGTGAATTTTGGTAGGTGAATGAGAAGAGACAATACAGTTTTAAAGGGTGTGTGAGAGGAGAGTGTCCTGGGGATGCTGATGAACAAAACTTTGAAGATGGCAGGACAGGTTAACAAAGATCATGGATCACACTTTAGAGACCTTAAACTCCTAAACATGGCTGGCAAATTAGTGCAGTATTGAGAGAGTTCTACACTTTAGGGATTGTTCTCTTGCAGACTTGTTCAACCAAGGCCTCATGTACAGCTTACCTCTTGCACATTTCTGTGGAACTCCTCCCAGAGCTCCAGCTCTCCAAGAACAGGAACAATCAACAGGAACTCCATACTGGAGTTTTTGAACTGAAAGTCAATAATAGGCGATGATAAGTGGAAGAAGTTAAAACAATACTAAATTGGAAAAAAAATGCCTGGAAAATTGACAAATAAAATTCATATTCCAAATGAAAGCAAATCAAAAAACCAAAATAAATCTCAGCACATTGTAATCCTGAACCAGCTAAACACAACTTTTCAAAATAGACTACTAATGGCAAATGAGTTTATGACTGGACTTCAGTACAGACATTGGTTATCCAGAACCGTGCGAGGGAAATGCAGGTTAGAGTCACAGCACAGAAAGAGGCCCTTTGGCCCATCGTACCTGAGCTGGCCATCAAGCACCTATGTATTCTGATCCCATTTTCCAGCCCTTGGTTTGTAGCTTCGTTTGCTATGGTGTTTCAAGTGCTCAACTAAATGCCCTTCTTAAATGTTGTGAGGATTCCTGCCTCTACCACCCTTTCAGGCAGTGAGTTCTAGATTCCAACCACCCTCTGGGTAAAGAAGTTTTTTCTGAAATCCCCTCTAAATCTCCTGCCCCTTATCTTAAATCTATGCTGCCTGGTTATTGACTTCTCTGCTAATGGAAACATTTTCTTCCTATCTATCCTTTCTATGTCTCACTTAATTTTGTACAACTTAATCAAGTCCCCCTCAGCTTTTTCTGCTCTAAGGAAAACAACCCCAGCCTAAACATCCTCTCATCATAGCTGAAGCACTCCAGACCAGGCAACATCCTGGTGAATCTCTCTGAACGCTTTCTACTACAATCACATCCTGAAAGGTGTGGCAACCAGAACTGAACACAGTAATGTTGCTGTAGCCTAACAAGCGTTTTATACAGCTTCATCATAACATCCCTACTTTTATATTCTATGCCTCAGCTAAACATCCCATATGTCTTCTTAACCACCTTAACTTCCTGTCCTGCTACCATCACGGATCTTTGGACATGCACCCCAATGAAACTCTGTACTTCCTAGTGTTTACTGTGTTCCCTTGCCTTGTTAGTCCTCCCAAAATACATCACCTCACAGTTTACAGGATTAAATTCCTTTTACAAATGCTAACTTAATTAGTATCAATCCCACATCCTTGATGTACCTAATAACAATCCAACCATGAAAAAGTAGACGATGCTTGGACTGGTAATTGACAAGTAACATTCGCGCCACAGAAGTGCCAAATAATGACCAACAAGAGAGCGTCTAACCATCACCCCACGACATTTAATGCCATTACCATCACTGAATTCCCAACTGTCAACATCCTGGGGGTTGCTATTGATCAGAAACTGAACTGGACCAGCCCCATAAATACTGTGGCACAAGAACAGGTCAGAGACTAGGCATTTTGCAGCAGGTAACTAACCTACTGACTCCCGAAAGCCTTTCCACCATCTAAAAGGCACAAGTCAGGAGTGTAATGAAATACTTGCCGCTTGCCTGAATGAGTGCAGCTCCAACAAAACTCAAGAAGCTCAACAGCATCCAGAATAAAGCAGCCCGCTTGATTGGCATCCCATCCAGGGACCTGAGACATGAATTCCCTGATGCACAATGACTGATCATTCACTGACGCATAATGGCACTACCATCTATGAGATACACTGCAGCAACTCATCAAGGTTTCTTCTATAGCACCTTCCAAACCCATAACCTCTACCACTTAGAAGGACAATGGCAGCAAATGCATGGAAACACCACTACTTGCAAGTTCCCCTTCAAGCTGCACAACATCCTGACTTGGAACTATATTGCTGTTCCTTCATTGTCAACGTTCTGGAACTCCCTTCCTAACAGCACTGTCGGTGTATCCACCCCACATGAACAGCAGTGGTTCAAGAAGGGCAATTAAGGATGGGCAATAAATGCTGGCTGTGCCAGCGATACACACATCTCATAAAAGAATAAAGAAGTGAATTTCCAGCATGTAACTGTCTGAAATTGACAAACCTCTGTAGTTAGTGAAGTCTTCCCAATGCCCAGAGCAATGGGCAATGTACTCTCACGTAGAGTTGCACACTGTACCATGGAGCACCATTGCTTTCATCCTTAATAAGAAGCCTTTGACGTAAAGGCTTTTTGATAGTCTAATCCATTGTCTACATTATTTGCATGGTTATCAAATTATAGGATAGATTTTCCATTCTAGTGCACCTGGTATGTGTCGTGGGATGTATTGGATTGAAAATAGCGGGGGATAGCTATGCAACTTCCCAGTGTACAAGAGTGCCAATGGTATCTTTCAGGCATGATACAAAACATGATCTTCCCTTCTGAATGCTGTATCCTTCAGCCTGGTATAGAGGTTAGGCTGATAGACGTGCAGTTGCTTGAATCAGATTCATTGGCTTTGATGGTTAGGTGATGCCAATGGTTTACTCATTGTTGTTCTGCCTTTTAAATTTCAGTTGAATGGATTTCACACAAGGAGAAAGAACAACTACCGACTGTTCATTTCACAATGGCATTTGCACCATCCAAGATCATGAATGGACCTAAAATGCAGACTAAGATGAGCACGTGGACACCCCTGAACCACCAACCCACCAATGACAAGGCAAGGGAATGTGACTTCAAATTACTGAGGAAAATGGCTTTTAATAATCACATTCAACAAGCTGTATCCTAGATAAATTACTTCTTTGTCGTGTGTTCTCCATATAGGCGGATAATCATGATCAGTGGTGACGGATGGTAGATATGAGGTGATCAGGCAAATTATTCTACTTCTTTCACGTGTGAAATATAGGCAGGAGCCAGGACTGAAGTTGATAACATTGAAAGGTTACAGTTCTGGCCAAATGGAGTGGAACTGCCAAGATCTAGTTGATAGGAATGTACTGCGATGAGAGAACTCTGGCTTTACAATATAACCATTCTATGGTTATCTTGAAAACCATAGAACGTTCATTCAAACTAAAATCTGGGGATTTTTGGGCCTTTTCAATGTGAATTTCCTTCGAAGCATATTGTATTTGAGGAACAACACTGCATTTCACCGGTGCCATTTGTTATACATAAGGTTTGCTGTAGTTTTATGCAAAGATAAAACAAAAGGTCTCGAAGGATTGAAAATAGATCTTTGACAAGATAGACTGTACGTCCCAAAGATTGGCTGATTAAATCAAGCAGCATGTTCCTTCAGCTGTTTGTAATAGGCAGGATACTGACCAACCTTGACAAGACTGCACTTGTAAAATCAAAACGTCTAATGTTAGATGTGATTCCACGATTGGGCAGTGCCTGTTAAATGATGCTGTGCATGCTAACAGCAACATTAACAACCAACTTAAGATAATCAGTCAAATTTATAAGGTGGCTCATTTATGCTCGCTGGAAGTGACAGATATTCCCATGGCAGGACCCATTCCCTGCAAACAGAAATACATTCAAGCCTTGTAGCGTTTTGAATTATTCAGGAGCTTGGGGGGTGTATAGTTCCCCATTACATTCTCCATAACAATGCTTCAGCAAATCAAAGTCAACTTATTCTATTACTCCTGTAGTATGAAGTGATTGTTTAAAAGTTGGCATTCTCACATTTGTCCTGAGGAGTTCAAGGTGAAAATCTTTGGCAAAATGTCTCTCTTTTCAACGATATTCTAGTTTTCTACTACCAAGCAACTGAATGTAGTTCTGCTGCAGTTGCCTATCCTATTGCTCAGGTTACAAGTTATCTTCCCTAATATACTCATACTGTGTCTAGATTGATTGAGGACAAACCTCTCGCAATTTTAATTCCTTTTAACATCACTGATCGCTAGTATTGATTTTGTTGACAAGGCTGCCTTATAAAACCATAAGACATAGGAGTAGAAGTAGGGGTTTCAGCTCATCGGGTCTGCTCCACCGTTCATGAGATCATGACTGATCTGATTGATAATCCTCAACTCCACTTTCCCGCCTTAGCCTCATAACTCTTGATTCCTTTACTGATTAAAAATCTGTCTATCTCAGCCTTGAACATACTTAACAATACAGCCTTTACAGCATCCCTGCGGTAAAGAATTCCACAGATTCACTACACGCTGAGAGAAGGAATTTCTTCCCACTCTGTCTTAAATGGGCAAACCTTTACTCATAGAATATGTCCTCTGATCCTAGATTCTCCCACAAGAGGAAGCAGCCTCTCGGCATCTACTCTTGTCAAGCCCCTGTTATATATTTAAGGGGTTGCATGTTTGCTTTAAGAGCTGATCACATGATTTGATGGTGATGTCATCAGAGTTTTTCACAGGCTCCTGCTTTTACTTTGAGTGTGTATTCTCCACAGGCAAAAGCTGCTGGAATAAATCTGTTGTTAGTTTGACTCTACATGTGCAAACCATGTTCTTTTTAAAAAAATTAATTTATGGGATGTGGGCACCACTGGCTGGGCCAGCATTTATTGCCCATCTCTAACTGCCCTCCATTTCAGAGAGCATTTTAAGAGTCAGCCACATTGCAGTGGATCTGGAGTCACATGTAGGCCAGATCAGGTAAGGATAGCAGATTTCCTTTCCTAAAGGACATGAGTGAATCAGGTGGGTTTTTGTGACAATTATTTCATGGTCATACTTGACTTTTAATTCCAGATTTTGTATTGAATTCAACTTGGGGCAACACGGTGGCACAGTGGTTAGCACTGCTGCCTCACAGCGCCAGGGACCCGGGTTCAATTCCCGGCTTGGGTCATTGTCTGTGTGGAGTTTGCACATTCTCCCTGTGTCTGCGTGGGTTTCCTCTGGTTTCCTCCCACAGTCTGAAAGACGTGCTGATTAGGTGCATTGACCCGAACAGGCGCCAGAGTGTGATGGCCAGAGGAATTTCACAGTAACTTAATTGTAATGTAAGCCTTACTTGTGACTAATAAATAAACTTTAACTTTTCATCAGCTGCCATGGTGGGATTTGAACCCGGGTCCCGAGAGCATTACCCGGGGTCTCTGGATTACTAGTCCACTGACAATACCATTACACCATCACCTCCCCTCTTTTTGTTAAAACCGACAGCCCCGAACATAGTTAGGTCATTACAGAAAGAAAATTGGTGATGAAGGTGGGATTTTGTTTCATTGCAAACATCAAGAAAGGATCCTAAGTAGAAGAGAAAAAATTGTGGGTCTTCACACTTTGAATATTAGAAGAGTGGGAAGAAGCAACCACAGGATTAAAGATTGAATTGCCTGTGCAGGAAGACAAGTAAGAAAAAGCTCCCTGTGTGGATTTAAAAGAGACACTTTGTTGGATGTGCCTTGGATATCTCCAAGAAACAGAGATTGCCTTTTAATTCTAATGTGTTCTTTTCTCATTCCATTAGGTCTTTGAAGAAAGAGGAGAATTACTTAGGAAATGGGTAAGAGGATCATTAATTGGTTTGGAGATATAAAGTTTTAATTTTAATGAAATACAAATTAGTAGATTAAAAGCAAGATACAATGGAAGCTGGAAATATGAAATTAAAGCAGAAAATGCTGGAAAAACCTAGCATCTGAGGGGAAAGAAACAGAGTTAATGTTTCGAGACTGTAGGACTGAAGAAGTTATATGGATTCAAAACATTAACAAATTAATAGATCCCTTGGCTGTTCAGAAAATTCATCCATTGAATAAATGAACAACAAAGAACAATACAGCACAAGAACAGGCCCTCCGGCCCCCCAAGCCTGCCTAAACTAAAACCGTATGCACTTAGAGTCCGTATCCTTCCATTCTCATCCTATTCATGCATTTGCCTAGATGTCCCTTAAATGCTGCTATCGTACCTGCTCCCACCACCTCCTTGGGCAGCACGTTCCAGACATTCACCACTCTCTGCCTCGTACATCTCCTCTAAACTTTTCCCCGTTCATCTTAGACCTATGTCCCCTAGCACTTGACTTTTCTACCGTAGGAAGGAGCACCTGACTATCCACTCTGTCTATGCCACTCAATCTTGTAAACCTCTATCAGGTTGCCCCTCAACCTCCGTCGTTCCAGTGAGAACAAATCAAGTTTATCCAACCTCTGGACTCAGGCAGCAGAGCTTTGAATGACCTCAGGTTTACGGAGGGTAGAATGGGGGAGGCTGGCCAGGAGTGTGCTAGAATAGTCAAATACGGAGATAAGAAAGACATGGATGAGACTTGAAGCAGCAAAGGAGCTGAGGCGGGGCAGATTCAGTCAATGATCTTAGTGATAGTACGTAATGTGGTTGAAAGCTCATCTAATGACCCTGAGATTGCAAATACCCTCCAGACCAGGCAACATCCTGGTAAACCTCTTCTGTACCCTCTCCAAAGCATCTGCATCCTTCTGGTGATGTGGCGACCAATATTTATCAGGAGTCGGCTGTAAAGGAACAGTACTTTATTGCACAAAATAAAGTAGGACAAAAAACTACAAGTCCATGGTGAACACAACAAGTCCCAACCAGGACAAAGTGATAATGGACCCACTCAGGGGTCTGCTTTATACAGGACTCGGCACATGAGCGCCATCTGGTTGGTTAATTACCAATCCCCAGGGAGCTCATATTCAACCAGTCCTAAAGGGAGGCAAGTCATGGGGTTATCACAATCAGGAAGCCTCAATGCTGAATCCCCATGTTGTGTTGGGTTAGTTGATCAGTTAGGGAGGGGGATAGGAGTGCAAGCACCATTTTATATTTATATAGCACCTTTAACATCATAGAACCTCCCAAGAAGTTTCACAGTGACATTAATATGACACTGAGTCATATCAGGAAATAATAGGGCAAATAACCAAAGTTGGCCAAAGAAGAAGTTGTAGGGAGTGTTTTTAAAGGAGGAAAGCAAGGAACAGGGATGGAGAGGTTTACAGGAGGGAATTACACAGTTTAGGACCTCGGTAGCTGAAGATGTGCGGGAGAAACTAAAATCAGGGATGTTCAAGAGGCTGGAATTAGAGGATCGCAGGCATCTTGGAGAATTGTAGGGTTAGAGGAGAATACAAAGACAAGGAGGAGCCAGATCATAATGGATTTGAAACCAAGGATGAGAATCAAGCTGTTGTTCAACCGGTAGGGGTAGTCTAGATCAGCGAGCACAGAGGTGATCAGTGCAAGTTTGGACACAGGCAGCAGAGCTTTGAATGACCTCAGGTTTACGGAGGGTAGAATGGGGGAGGCTGGCCAGGAGTGTGCTAGAATAGTCAAATACGGAGATAAGAAAGACATGGATGAGACTTGAAGCAGCAAAGGAGCTGAGGTGGGGCAGATTCAGTCAATGATCTTAGTGATAGTACGTAATGTGGTTGAAAGCTCATCTAATGACCCTGAGATTAAGGGATTGAATTGGTGATGAGGGAGCAGAGTTTGTGGCGGAGACTGAAGACATTGGCTTCAGTCTTCCCAATACTCAACTGGGGGGGATTTCTAGGGGGAATACTGTATGTCGAACAAGCAGACAATCATTTGGAGAAAATGGAGGGGTTGAGATAGGCGCTGGTGAGGTAAAACTGAGTATCATCACGTGTGGAAACTGACATTGTGTTTTCATATGATGTTGCTGAGGGGTAGCATGTAAGGATGAAATAAGAGGGAGTCAAAGATAGATCCTTCAGGGACCCAAAAATAAGAGTGCAGGATTCAATGGCTATGAATAGATAAATAAGAATCAAACCAGGCAACATCACTCCCAACTAGCTGGATGAGTGTGGCGAGTCATTGCAAGACAATGGTGTAAATAACTATATTAAAGGCTGCACACAGTCGAGAGGTGGAAATGCAGTCGAGAAGGACATGGAGAGATAGTGTTCCTTTGGCACACTGGGATGTCATTTGTGACTTTGACAACAATCCTTTTGGTACTGTGGCAGAAGCAGAAACCTGATTGAAAGGATTCAGACATGGGATGAAATCTTCCCCAAAAACTTGTTTTATAATGGGAGTGTTCCGCACTAGTATTTTGGGCGGGTTTGACACTGCAATCTTCACACAGTCTTGTCAGTTTTTCTGGCACCTGGGAGATTTGGGAGGGGGGGGGAGCGTAAATATGCCAGGGAAGCTGGCTGCAGAGTGCTCGGGCGCCATTACGCAGAGCGCCCTGATCTCCCAGTGAACTGGACCCTCCTCCCACACATATCGGACCCCCCCAATCACGAACATGGATCGCTGGCTTCGGGGCATCAGGACCCTCTAGATTAGTCCCCTGGCGGACACCCCCGACATTGCCCCCTGCCTCTTAACTTCCCCCTTGCATAGGCCACCTTTGCCCCCCTTGTGTGACCACTCCCCCTTGCAGAGCTCCCCCTTGCATGGACCCCTCTTCATCGTGCATACACCCTCTCCCATAGCCCCATCCCTATTTAGGCCCCACCCCACTCAGGCTCCACCTCTAGCACTATTGGCACAATTGTACCCAACAGGCACTGCTAGGGTGCCCGATGAGCACTGCCCTGCCACGCTCCCAACCACCTGGGGGCTTCAGTGGCCTCCAATCCTCCTGGCATGGTCACTCTCCCTCCCTATCCCTTAAATTCTGACTGTGGTCATTGATGGTCACTGCCAATAATGCAGTAGGCCCCGGAGAAGATGGAGCCCTGGAACACAGGTAAGCAGGACAGCCAGGGTCAGTCAGGAAGACTCTGGTGAGGAGGGAGGGAGGAAGCTGTAAAGGGCATAGGACATCACCCCAAGGGGAGATTCCTTGCTGCTGGCAGGTCCTACCATTGGGGACAGGTTACCTAAAAGGATGGGACATCCCCCAACCAGAGCATAGGCATCCTTGCCAGGGTTTACCTAGTGCTTAACCACAAGGCATGGCCTTCCCCCACTGCAGCAGTGGGATGAGGCCCTTAAGTGGCCCTCAAGTCCTCCTAGACCACCCCACCCCAGACTTGGGGGGAGTCAGGAAAGCAGGCGCCATGTCTTTCTGCTCCATGATACGGCTGCTCCGCCTGCTCTCGTATTGGGGTAGACATTAAATTTCACCCATCTTGTTTCTCCAAGTACCTAAATAAGCTTTCCAATGGCCTGTACCTGTGCTTATTTGAGTGTACCTGAAGGTCAGTCACACAAAATGGTTGATTCCATGCTTGGTACTGGAGTGATTCTTATCTCACAATAGCTTAGCCCTCGGAAGAACCTTCAGTGGGCTGCGACTCTCACAAGGTTGCCTGGACTGGCTAGCCCTAACTTCGATGTACTCTTTAAGACACCCATGAGGGGACAATATGGAAGCCTGGTATATGCTGGTATTCCAGGCACAGGTTCAAAGTCACCACAGATCAGCAGGATGGGAAATCCTAAGTATTATAGGGTCTATACAGCCTTACTGCTGAACTTTCACAGCTTCAGTCCTGTTCCTGAGGAACTGGCACCAACCTGTCATAAATAACCTAAGCAGTTGTAGACGGCGAAGCTGCCATTTACTTCATTAGATCTGCAACAGGTTCTGCAAGTTCTTGTTGCTACATATGACAGTGAAGTGAAGTCCACCACAACCCCTGCCGTCTGCCGCACCTCCTTCAGGCTTCCTGAAAATATCACTGTCCCTTCTGAGAGAAACTCAAAAGAAGTTAGGTACAGGCAGCAGCAGCACATGTCGCCGCAGTGGCCACACTAACTCCCAGTCAGGCCTAAGGAAATGCACAGGTGGAAAAGGTGGTGAAGAAGGCAATGGCATGCTTGCCTTTATTGGACGGGGCATAGAGTATAAAAGTTGGCATATGATGTTGCAGTTATATAGAACGTTGGTTAGGCCACATTTGGAATACTGCGTCCAGTTCTGGTCGCCACACTACCAGAAGGACGTGGAGGCTTTGGAGAGAGTGCAGAAAAGGTTTACCAGGATGTTGCCTGGTATGGAGGGTATTAGCTATGAGGAGAGATTGAGTAAACTAGGGTTGTTCTCCCTGGAAAGACGGAGGTTGAGAGGCAACCTAATAGAAGTTTATAAAATTATGAAGGGCATAGATAGGGTGAACAGTTGGAAGCTTTTTCCCAGGTCAGAAATGACAAACACAAGGGGTCACAAGTTCAAGGTAAGGGGGGCAAGGTTCAATACAGGTATGCGGGGGACATATTTTACACAGAGGGTGGTGGGGGCCTGGAATGCACTACCAAGCAAGGTGGTTGAGGCAGACACGCTGGGATCGTTTAAGACTTATCTAGATAGCCACATGAACAGCTTGGGAATAGAGGGATACAGACGGATGGTCTAGTTAGGAACACATGATCGGTGCAGGCTTGGAGGGCCGAAGGGCCTGTTCCTGTGCTGTATTGTTCTTTGTTCTTTGAAATGGGATCTCTGTGAGTGATTTGGCCCAAGCCAGTCAGAATGGGCTGATTGTGAATTGGCCACTCATTGTAAACTGTACCTGATTTCCTTTCTCATTACCTTCGGCACCGTATAAATTTGCTATCAGCAGAAACCACTTTCACCCGCTCTTTCTCTGCATCTTATGTTCAGTCGACTCAAGAACAGCTTCTTTCCTGCTGACATCAGGCTTTTGAATGGACCTACCTTATATTAAGCTGATCTCTCTCTACACCCCAGCTATGACTGTAACACTGTATTCTGTAACCTCTCGTTTCCTTCTCCTCATGTACTCTATGAACGGTATGCTTTGTCTGTATAGCAGGGAAGAAACAACACTTTTCACTGTATACCAATGCAAGTGACAATAATAAATCAAACCAAATCAAAATTCCGTATCTTGCCACATCTTTATTTTTCTTTTTCATTCTTACTGACCTTGTCTGTTAATAATCCCAACAGGAATCAGTTCAGACAGGTTACATCTGTAGCTGAAAAATACCCACAGGAATTAACATGTAATTGGCATTCTCCAAATGAGAAACCACAAAGACAGATGTGAGGAAACTGGAAATGTTACATGGAACAATAGGTTGTTCTTGGCTAAGCCTGAGGATGCAATTGTTAGTATTAGCAACACGGAGGAAACCATATCTGATCTGTGGCATACTACACCTTGGAATGTAGCAGTTAACAAGAATAAACAATGATGTCTTAATCGGAGCATCTGGATAAATAAATAAGTAAATGTAGCTGCATTGAATTTGGCTAGCAAATATATTTGTTGATCATTGTGGTTCAGTTTTTTTCTGTTCAGTGATCTCCCATAAACTTTGAAAAGAAAACTTCTTCTAAAGGATTACAGACTATCGTGAATATGTCCTTCTCTGCCATTTTACAAGTCTAGACTCATTCCCCCATTTCTTTCACAATTGCACAAATCATTTCCTCTCTGATTTGATTAGAAGCTACATGATTCCAAAATAACTCGCACTTATGTTTGAAGAAGCCAAATGTCCTTTGGCGCTTCACAGCTGGGGCAAAGCGGGTGACTGACTGAGCAGGAGCTAAAAGAGTTAGTGAAAGTGATTGAAGGTGTGGAGGAGTGATGACATTGAAAAGGGGCTAGGAGGAGAGTTGACGACAGGCGTGGAGGCCTGAGATTAAGAATGAGCAGAAACTGTGGGGAATTGTGGAATGATACAGTGCAAAAGAACGATATACAGCCTATTTTGCCTATGCTAGCCCTTTGAAAGAGTTATCCAATTAGTTCAATGATTCATGATTTAAGGATTTCTCAAAGATTACAGTGGGGCTGAAAGAATTGGGGGATGGGCAAGACAGGGCAGCATCTAGAGAAAAGCTAGAGAAGTTGACTGAAGATGTGGGAAGGTGACTGAAAACGTAGAAAGTAGGTGCATTGGAGCAGTGATAAAGGCAGTGGAGCCAGATGATAAACCACAGAGGAGAGGAGAGAGATTGATCCAGCGATCCAAAGGACAAGGCAAGTCATAGTCATAGAATCCCTACAGTGCAGAAGGAGGCTGTTTGGCCCATTGAGTCTGCATTGACCACAATCCCACCCAGACCCTATCCCCACAACCCCACATATCTACGCTGCTCGTGTCCCTGACACTAAGGGGCAATTTTCCATAGCCAATCAACCTAATCTTTTGGACTGTAGGAGAAAACCAGAGTACCCGGAGGAAACCCATGCAGACACGGAGAAGGTGCAAACTCCACACAGTCACCCGAGGCCAGAATTGAACCCAGGTCCCTGGCGTTGTGAGGCAGCAATGCTAACCACTGTGTCACCATGCCATCCCATGGTAAATGTAGCTGCATTAAATTTGGCTACCAAATATATTTGTTGATCATTGTGGTTCAATTTTTTTCTGTCCAGTGATCTCCCATAAGCTTTGAAAAGAAAAATGAGGAAGAGACAGTGCACCACATGCATAATTATTTAGGATATCATGGATTTTGACTAGGACAATGAAATGAATGTGGCAGTAATGTTTGATGACTTAGAGGGGAAGGGACTTTAGAATTGGAATGGTAGTTAGAGTTTAGGGGAGGCGATGGCCTAGTGGTATTATTGCTAAACTATTAATCCAGAAACTCAGCTAATGTTCTGGGGACCCGGGTTCAAATCCTGCCACAGCAGCTGTTGGAATTTGAATTCAATAAAACACCTCTGGAATTAAGAATCTGCTGATGACCATGAAACCATTGTCGATTGTCTTAAAAACCAATCTGATTCACTAATGCCCTTTGGAGAACGAAATTTGCCGTCCTTACCTGGTCTGGCCTACATGTGACTCCAGAGCCACAGCAATGTGGTTGACTCTCAACTGCTTTTGGGCAACGAGGGATGGGCAATAAATGCTGGCCAGCCAGCGACACCCATGTCCCACGAATGAATAAAAAAATAAAAATAAAGAAAGATAGGATAGAGGGGTTTTTTTAGGGATAGGGTTGATGTTGGCAGTTATGAAAGGATTAAAGGATAGCTTAAAGAAAGGCAGAAGTGACATTGTCAAAAAAATGTCTCACAGAAACAGGAGAATGATCAAGAGTTGGGTCAGGAAGAAGCTGAGATAGCAGGTTCCGGGTCTTTTGGAAGAGTTAAGACCATTAAGGGCTTTCCTGGAGATAAATTACACTGGGGCACTTTCGAATGATTAAAAATGGTGCTCAGTCAAATGGCCATCTTGATGTGTGAGCCTGAATGTTGACTTTGGTGGACCATTCAGCCATGAGGAGGGGACTCGCAATGAAAACCAGTCACCACGTCCAGAAGATTGATCACAAAATTAGGCACTTTGGCACCTGATTCTTTGATGCTGTCTGTGCCTTTTTGGCTCCAAAATGCAGTCCACGATATTGTGTATCTTTCAAAAGAATGCAGACTAAGCAGATTGTGATCTCAACCAAAATGTAACACTAATTAGACACCATGTTGGAGTTCAAAATGCTCCAGCTAGCATTTTTTCTTAAACATGCACAGCTAAAGATGTGTTCAATATAAAAAACGTGCTCCTTCCCCCTCAAAAGTGCTATTCAAAGAGATTATCAACTGCTTTCAGGTTAGTTGCTGATGGATTTCTACTGCGCTTTGTCGTAATTGCAGCTGTGTTTGGTGATTTCTGGAATGTAATGTTACTAAAGTAACATGGCACACGCTGAAGGACTTTACCCTGACTTCAAGGATAAACCGATTGCTAGACACACGCGCAGTAAAAGTATTCCTCTTGGACTACAGCATGACAGGAGGAATGAATAGAGGTCACACAGAGCAGGACCAACTGCTAGAAGGGTGAGATGGAGAAGGACTCTCAGAATGAGGCCATATCCCCCCCCCCCCCCCCCCGGATCAGGGAACAATTCTCCTACCTGAATCTCAGCAAGGAACTGTGTTTCAGACATCGCTGCTTCAGTGAGGACGCACTCACTAATATTTTCCACCAGCTGTTACCTCAGCAGAATGATACTGGCATTGTTAGTGGCCATGAAGGTGACCATGACTATGAACTTTAATGTGTTGGATTTCTTCAGGCTGGAGAAGGTGATATTTGCAACACCTTTCACTTCACCATCCATTGTTACATAAGAGAGGTTACTGAGGCTCTGAATGCCAAGAGAGCAGAATACATTCCATTTTTCTTTTGCCCAGAGAGAGGGAAGTAGAGCAAGCATATGTTTTTTCAAGGATTACAAGCTTTTCCAATAGCAGAGTGCCATTGACTGCACGCACATCACTTAGATCATAGATCATAGAATCCTACAGTGTAGAAGGACGCCGTTCGGCCCAGCAAGTCTGCACTGGCCGCAATCCACCCAGACCCTATCCCTATAAACCCATAAGGGGCAATTTAGCATGGCCAATCCACCTAACCCGCACATCTTTGGACTGTGGAAGGAAACCGGAGCACCCGGGGGAAACCCACGGAGACACGGAGAGAATGTACAAACTCCGCACGGACAGTGACCTAAGCCGGGAATTGAACCTGGGTCCCTGGTGCTGTGAGGCAGCCGTGCGAGCCACCGTGCCACCCCCACTTTGAGATGTACAACAACTGAAAGGAATTTTGTTCCTTTAGGGTCCAGCTGGTGTGTGGCTGTAATACAGCGTATCATGCAGGTAAATGCCTCGCATCCTGACAGCAAATATGTGCCAGAATTCTACCGCCTCGCTCGCCACGGAATCGGAGTGGGCGAAGGGTGGACAACATAAATTCCGTTAACCTCAGGCGGGAACTTCCGGTTTCGCTCAAGCGAGGCCATAAAATCCCAGCCATGATGTCTTTGTTCTGCCGCAGTCTTTTGAGATGACAGCTATCTGAAATTGAATCATTGCAACAAACCAGAGGGTGACTACTGGTTTACGATGGCTATTGCTTGATGATGTTACTCATGACCCATGCATATGTGGGCAGCATGCTGCCTCACACATTGTTATTTGATTTCATTTCATTTCATTTATTATTGTCACATGTATTAACATACAGTAAAAAATATTGTTTCTTGTGCTATACAAACAAAGCATACCATTCATAGAGAAGGAAACGAGAGAGTGCAGAATGTAGTGTTACATTCATAGCTAGCATGTAGAGAAAGATCAACTTAATGCGAGGTAATTCCATTCAAAAGTCTGATGGTAGCAGGGAAGAAGCTGTTCTTGAGTCAGACTTTTGTATCTTTTTCCCGATGGAAGAAGGTGGAAGAGAGAATGTCCGGGGTGCGTGGGGTCCTTGATTATGCTGGCTGCCTTTCCGAGGCAGTGGGAAGTGTAGACAGTGTCAATGGATGGGAGGCTGGTTTGTGTGATGGAGATAGAGCATTTTGATAAAGCAGACCATTATCATATTGAAATAACTGCCTGGAACACTCTGCATGAGCCCATAGCACTCAGCAGAGCAGACTCATGATTCACAATAGTCTCCTGCATGCTTCACAGCCCCACCATCCTGAGGGCATAGCCGTAAATCCGGCTGCCGGAGACTCGCAGAGGCCGCGGCCCCCAGTGGAGAGCCCGCAAAACGCTCTCCGCTTGAGTCTCCCGTTCTACAAAAGCAGTGCAGCAGGATGGGAGAATCGCACCCCTTACATTTCCTCTGTTACTGGCCATCACAATATTCACTTTGCCACACAACGCAAAATAAAAGAAACTACAAAACAAAATGCTGGTGCAACTCTTCCCTTGGTTTCCAATAGCGGGTTCTTGGCGACGGGAAACCGGCCTTGGCTGAATTACTACAGGAAGCAAAATATCTAGGGGTGGCACAGTGGTTAACACTGCTGCTTCACAGTGCCAGAGACTCGGGTTCGATTCCCGGCTTGGGTCACTGTCCGTGTGGAGTCTGTACTTTCTCCACATGTCTGCGTGCATCTCCTCCGGGTGCTCCGGTTTCCTTCCACAGTCCAAAGATGTGCGGGTTAGGTGGATTGGCCATGCTAAATTGACCCTACTGATTAGCGGGGTAAATATGTGGGGTTACGGGAATAGGGCCTGGGTGGGATTGTGGTCACTGCAGACACAATGGGCCGAATGGCTTCCTTCTGCACTTTAGGGATTCTATGAAATCTGCAGATAGAAAATGCAACAAAGAAATAAGAAGAAGGATAACAATGGGAAAAGCCATAGATGTGACAGCTGTTCACCGGAAAGTTGAAAAGCAACTGAAGCAGCGAATTGTAAAGAGCTTGATTTTGAGTGTGATTTTGTATGGGTGTGAGATCTGGACCTTATGAAAAGAGGAGACCAACTTAGAGAAATGGAGAGGCTTACTGAGAGTCAAGAAACTGCCTTCAGGCATAGCACACAATATGATGGTGCAATGTGTTTAGATAATGTGGCTGTCATGGTTGAACATCTGGCAGTCTGCATAAGCTGTGAGATATGTGTATGAGGCTTGTAGCAATGCTATGTGTGAGGCAAGGTGAAGCTGTGAATATGAGTTGTGAGTCATTAATTGTTGGTTGGTGAGCAATGGAAGTTGCCTGATTCTGCTGCTTTTATACAATTTGTCCACAGGGCCTTGTATACACTATGGTCAATCACATCACTCCTCTTCCCCACTCTTTTTTTTCGCAAAATATACTTTATTCATTAAATAAAAGGTTTGAGATGTGTCTATTTTAACGCCAGGAGTGTAGTGAATAAAGTGGATGGGCTTAGAGTGTGGATCGATGCTTGGAAGTGTGATGTGGCGGTCATTACGGAGACTTGGGGACAGGGACAGGACTGGATACTTCAGGTGCCGGGTTTCAGATGTTTCAGAAAGGACAGAGATGGAGGCAGAAGAAGGGGGGGAGTGGCACTGCTGATCAGGGATAGTGTCACAGCTGTAGAGAAGGTGGAAGCCGTGGAGGGATTGTCTACGGAGTCTCTGTGGGTGGAAGTTCGGAGCGGGAAGGGGTCGATAACTTTGCTGGGTGTTTTCTACAGGCCGCCCAATAGTAACAGGGATGTTGAGGAGCAGATAGGGAAACAGATCCTGGAGAGATGTAGGAATAACAGGGTTGTCGTGATGGGAGACTTTAATTTCCCAAACATCGATTGGAATATCCCTAGGGTAAGGGGTTTGGATGGGGAGGAGTTTGTTAGGTGTGTTCAGGAGGGTTTCCTGACACAGCATGTGGATAGGCCTACAAGAGGAGAGGCTGTACTCGATCTGGTACTGGCTAATGAGCCTGGACAGGTGTCGGATCTCTCAGTGGGGGAGCATCTTGGGGATAGTGATCATAACTCTATCTCCTTTATGCTACCATTGGAAAGAGATAGGATCAGGCAAGCTAGGAAAGTGTTTATCTGGAGTAGAGGGAAATATGAAGCCATCAGGCAAGAGATTAGAGGCGTAAATTGGAAGGAGACATTCTCGAGGAAAAGTACTGAAGTAAGATGGCAGATTTTCAAGGAATGTTTATCTGGAGTTCTGCATGACAACGTTCCGATGAGACAGGGAGGTGTTGGTAGGTTACGGGAACCGTGGTGCATGAAAGCTGGTAGGTTACGGGAACCGTGGTGCATGAAAGCGTACAAAAGGTTCAGAGAGCTAGGCGATGATAGGGATCTAGATGAGTATACGGCTTGTAGGAAGGGACTTAAGAAAGAAATTAGGAGAGCCAGAAGGGTTCACGAGAAGGCCTTGGCAGGTAAGATTAAGGAGAACCCTAAGGCGTTCTATAAATATGTGAAGAGTAAAAGGATGAGATGTGAAGGAATAGGACCTATAAAAGGTGAAGGTGAGAAAGTCTGTACAGAACCGGAAGAAATAGCAGAGGTGCTTAATGAATATTTTACCTCGGTATTCACGGTGGAAAAAGACCTGGGTGGTTGTACTACAGGATTGAGGTGGACTGAAAAGATTGAGTATGTGGACATTAAGAAAGAGGATGTGTTGGAAATTTTGAATAGCGTCAAGATAGATAAGTCGCCGGGGCCGGATGGGATGTACCGCAGGTTACTGTGGGAGGCGAGGGAAGAGATTGCAGAGCCTCTGGTGATGATCTTTGCGTCCTCGATGGAGACGGGAGAGGTGCCGGAGGATTGGAGGATTGCGGATGTGGTTCCTATATTCAAGGAAGGGAATAGGGATAGCCCAGGAAATTACCGACCGATGAGTCTAACCTCAGTGGTTGGTAAGTTGATGGAGAAGATCCTGAGGGACAGGATTTATGAACATTTAGAGAAGTTTAGTACGCTCAAAAGTAGTCAGCACGGCTTTGTCAAAGGCAGATCGTGCCTTACGAGCCTGGTGGAGTTCTTTGAAAATGTGACTAAACACATTGACGAAGGAAAAGTGGTAGATGTGGTTTATATGGACTTCAGCAAGGCGTTCGATAAGGTCCCCCATGCAAGACTTCTCGAGAAAGTGAGAGGGCATGGGATCCAAGGGGCTGTTGCCTTGTGGATTCAGAACTGGCTTGCGTGCAGAAGGCAGAGAATGGTTGTAGATGGGTCTTTTTCTGAATGGAGGTCGGTCACCAGTGGAGTGCCCCAGGGATCTGTTCTGGGACCCTTGCTGTTTGTCATTTTCATAAATGACCTGGATGAGGAAGTGGAGGGATGGGTTGGTAAGTTTGCCGATGACACGAAGGTTGGTGGTGTTGTGGATAGGTTGGAGGGATGTCAGAAGCTGCAGCGTGACATAGATAGGATGCAAGACTGGGCGGAGAAGTGGCAGATGGACTTCAACCCGGATAAATGTGTAGTGGTCCATTTTGGCAGGTCAAATGGGATGAAGGAGTATAATATCAAGGGTAAGACTCTTAGCAGTGTAGAGGATCAGAAGGACCTTGGGGTCCGGGTCCATAGGCCACTTAAATCGGCCTCGCAGGTAGAGGAGGTGGTTAAGAAGGCGTATGGTGTGCTGGCCTTCATCAATCGAGGGATTGAGTTTAGGAGTCGGGAGATAATGATGCAGCTTTATAAGACCCTCGTCAGACCCCACTTGGAGTACTGTGCTCAGTTCTGGTCACCTCATTACAGGAGGGATGTGGAAATGATTGAAAGGGTGCAGAGAAGATTTACAAGGATGTTGCCTGGATTGGTTGGCATGCCTCATGAGGATAGGTTGAGGGAGCTCGGTCTTTTCTCCTTGGAGAGATGAAGGATGAGAGGTGACATGATAGAGGTGTACAGGATGTTCAGAGGTATAGATCGGGTGGATTCTCGGAGGCTTTTTCCCAGGGCTGAAATGGCTGCTACGAGAGGACACAGGTTTAAGGTGCTGGGGAGTAGGTACAGAGGAGATGTCAGGGGTAAGTTTTTCACTCAGAGGGTGGTGGGTGAGTGGAATCGGCTGCCATCAGTGGTGGTGGAGGCAAACTCGATAGGGTCTTTTCAGAGACTTCTGGATGAGTACATGGGACTTAATAGGATTGAGGGTTATAGGTAAGCCTATATATAAGCCTAGGTAGGTAGGGACATGACCGGTGCAACTTGTGGGCCGAAGGGCCTGTTTGTGCTGTATTTTTTCTATGTTCTATGTTCTATATCTGAAAGAAACATTACAAAACATTGCAAATTGTCCTAACAGTAAAGTGCAATGATATTCCATTGTCTCCACGTAGTTCTGAGAGATGCACTTTTGGAATGTGCCAGTCTTCAGCCTCTGACCGAGGATAATTCTTTGCACTGGAAGATCAACAAATTTCAGACAGACCAAAGAGCAGCTTTCACCGAGTTGATGTTCTTCCTGTAGCAGTTGATGTTTGTCTCGGCATCCCTGGAAACAGCCCCTAGAGCACAGAGTCCTACAACAACAGAATTTACAAAGCTGCTTGGGATGACCCTTGACAAATACACTTCATCTCTCTCCAGACCATCTTTGCAAAGGCACATTCCACAAGGAGATGTGCGACCTACCCCTCTGCAGCCGCTTCGAGGAGACTTCAGGCATGCATGAAGGATCTGACTGGGAATGCCCTCCTCACCACCAGGCAAGCTTGGTGCTTGGTTGAAAGTTCTGGTGATGAGACATTCTGCCAAGTGACTCTGACAGTCTGCTCGGGGAGCCATGCAACATGATCCACTATCTCCTTTTCCCTCAGGACCTCTAGGACATTACGTGGAGACCACTGCCTGATGGACTTGTGGTCAAAGGTTTTTTTCTGAACAAACTTTTCCATGAGGGACAGGTGATACGGCACAGTCCAATGTGGCAACATGGCCAGACCCATCCTTCACAACACCAGCAACAGGTAGAACCTCAGCCCTTAGTGTCACTTGGTGTTTGCATATCGCCTCTTCCCCACCTCCTTCATCAAGGCACGCAACTGAGCATGATGTAACCTTGGAGCACACATTTTCACCTGTGGCATCCTAATTCACTCATTTTCTTCTCAGACTGTCTTCCTCAAATAGTTCAAGCGTTTGCTCCAGCTATAATGTACCTTCCTGCAAAAGATACAGGCTGGCTTTAAGTAGTGTCAGCTGACTTATCTTGTACGAACTTGGACCCTTTGCTGATCGGTGCAGCACTCAACAATGCATTTAGTGCTGACTGCATGCAGCAATCATGCAGATGAGAAGGCAGCACAAAGTTGGTATGCTGCCTCCATCAGAATGAGTGCAGGTTAATCATTTATCATAATCCCAGGCCTACCTCCCACCTTTTGTCGGGGGCTGTTCAGTTTAACTCTGACACATTCTCTTGCCATGACCAGTGGGTCGATTTTCCTCCCACGCCTATCCTTGGACACCAGTGTCATTTGTAGCATGACTGTCATCTCCGGGTTGAGATTGTTTCACTCAACAAAATGAATGTGGGGCCTTGCTGTGGTTTTGATTTGCTTAATATTGATTGTACGTGGATCTGATCCTGACACACATGCAAGGTTTCCCCCCAGGTGATATTACAAGTCTGAGCCAGTTCATCATATCTAATTGTACAAGTTAGGTGGCAGATTTTAATACCTGTTTTCCCAGTATGCGGTGCAGTAATAGAAAGCTATTCACTGAAACCCTAGCTGACAAGTTTACTACTTTATCCTCAGCCATTGTAAAAGACATTTTTGGCTTTCATAGTGTATGTTTCTGATTATTGGAGACCTAGCAATGTCTCGGAATGTCTTCATTCTTTATGCCATGTGATGGGAAACTGTGGTTCGCCTTACCTCCTCCTCTCCTTCCGGCGTTGACACAAGCTCAAAAGTACACACATTCCCCTCATAGCTCTCCCAAGTGGTTGCAGTGTGTGCTTGGAGAGTAAGTGTTGGGCACTTTTTGACATACTCACACATGATCACTTTGAGGGGTAGAAACTGCACAAATAATCCCAATCATTCTTTCTCCACTTCCTTACTCAGGACACTAAAGCCAAGTCTACCATCAAAAGTCGGCTAACTTGGTTCAGCTCAGGAATCAAATTGAGACTAACCAAGTGAGCCTTCAGGATTATTGTGCTTTGACTTTCTTGTTGTTAATTCCCAGTTAAGTGGGGTACACCCACTTTATCAGGGCGGCACAGTTGTTAGCACCGTTGCTTCACAGCGCCAGGGGCTCGAGTTCAATTCCCGGCTTGGGTCACTGTCTGTGTGGAGTTGCACGTTCTCCCTGTGTCTGCGTGGGTTTCCTCCAGGTGCTCTGATTTCCTCCCAAACTCCAAAGATGTGTGAGTTAAGTTGATTGGTGTCAGGGGGATTAGAATGGTAAATCCGTGGGGTTACAGGGACAGGGCCTGGGTGGGATTGTTGTCGGTGTAGGCTTGATGGGCCGAATAGAATCGTTCTGCACTGTAGGGATTCTATGATCACTGCACTCATCTCTAAGTGGCCTCTGCAATGCCAACTCATCTTCTCAGCTGCAGCTTTCGTGACTTCGTAGAACAAAGAACAAAGAACAATACAGCACAGGAACAGGCCCTTCGGCCCTCCAAGCCCGCGCCGCTCCCCGATCCAGGAATGAATCCTGAATCCAGGATCCCCGCCCAATTTTCCAGCCTATCTACATACCAATATCCTATCCACCGAGCTGTCCCTCACAGCTACGATGCTTTGTTCATTACAACCTATTAACTCACCCCCACCCCCCCATTCCAGACCAAGTGATCTCCAGGGAGAGGCGAAAACCCAGAGTGAAAAACCCCAGGGCCAATATGGGGGAAAAAAATATGGGAAATTCCTCTCCGACCCCCTGAGGCGATCGAAACGAGTCCAGGAGATCACAATGGCCCTGATCGGAAAATGCTTCCCAACCCTAGTCATTTCCACTTCCACGAACACCATATGAATTCCCTGCCCCTGAGACAGGTTCCCAACTATCCGCAGTCTCGCTCTGTACTGGCACCAGCAAGATGATCATAGAATGAAGCCTTAAAACGAGAAACAAGGAACAATTAGCCCGCGCCGCTCCCTGGTCCAAACTAGACCACTCTTTTGTATCCCTCCATTCCCACTCCGTTCATATAGCTGTCTAGATAAGTCTTAAACGTTCCCAGTGTGTCCGCCTCCACCACCTTGCCCGGCAACACATTCCAAGCCCCCACGACCCTCTGTGTGAAATATGTCCTTCTGATATCTGTGTTAAACCTCCCCCCCTTCACCTTGAACCTATGACCCCTCGTGAACGTCACCACCGACCCGGGGAAAAGCTTCCCACCGTTCACCCTATCCATGCCTTTCATAATTTTATATGCCTCTATTAAGTCTCCCCTCATCCTCCGTCTTTCCAAGGAGAACAACCCCAGTTCCCCCAATCTCTCCTCATAACCAAGCCCCTCCATACCAGGCAACATCCTGGTAAACCTCCTCTGTACTCTCTCCAAAGCCTCCACGTCCTTCTGGTAGTGTGGCGACCAGAACTGGACGCAGTATTCCAAATGCGGCCGAACCAACGTTCTATACATCTGCAACATCAGACCCCAACTCTGATACTCTATGCCCCGTCCTATAAAGGCAAGCATGCCATATGCCTTCTTCACCACCGTCTCGACCTGTGACGTCACCTTCAAAGATCTGTGGACTTGCACACCCAGGTCCCTCTGCGTCTCTACACCCTTTATGGTTCTTCCATTTATCGTGTAGCTCCTCCCTACATTATTCCCACCAAAATGCATCACTTCGCATTTATCAGGATTGAACTCCATCTGCCATTTCCTTGCCCAAATTTCCAGCCTATCTATATCCTTCTGTAGCCTGACTATGTTCCTCACTGTCTGCAAGTCCTGCCAGTTTTGTGTCGTCCGCAAACTTACTGATCACCCCAGTTACTCCTTCTTCCAGATCATTTATATAAATCACAAACAGCAGAGGTCCCAATACAGAGCCCTGCGGTACACCACTAGTCACAGGCCTCCAGCCGGAAAAAGACCCTTCCACTACCACCCTCTGTCTTCTATGACCAAGCCAGTTCTCCACCCATCTAGCCACCTCCCCCTTTATCCCATGGGATCCAACCTTTTTCACTAGCCTACCATGAGGGACTTTGTCAAACGCTTTACTAAAGTCCATATAGACAACATCCACGGCCCTTCCTTCGTCAACCATTTTGGTCACTTCTTCAAAAAACACCACCAGGTTAGTGAGGCATGACCTCCCTCTCACAAAACCATGTTGACTATCGTTAATGAGTTTATTCCTTTCTAAATGCGCATACATCCTATCTTTAAGAATCTTCTCCAACAACTTCCCCACCACGGACGTCAAGCTCACCGGCCTATAATTACCCGGGTTATCCTTCCTACCCTTCTTAAATAACGGGACCACATTGGCTATCCTCCAATCCTCTGGGACCTCACCTGTGTCCAGTGACGAGACAAAGATTTGCGTCAGAGGCCCAACGATTTCACCTCTTGTCTCCCTGAGCAGCCTTGGATAGATTCCATCAGGCCCTGGGGATTTGTCAGTCTTTATATTCTCTAACAAACCTAACACTTCCTCCTTTGTAATGGAGATTTTCTCCAACGGTTCAACACTCCCCTCCGAGACACTCCCAGTCAACACATCCCTCTCCTTTGTGAATACCGACGCAAAGTATTCATTTAGGATCTCCCCTACCTCTTTGGGCTCCAAGCATAAGTCCCCACTTTTGTCCCTGAGAGGTCCGATTTTTTCCCTAACAACCCTTTTGTTCCTAACGTATGAATAAAATGCCTTGGGATTCTCCTTAATCCTGTCTGCCAAGAACATTTCGTGACCCCTTTTTGCTCTTCTAATTCCCCGTTTGAGTATTTTCCTACTTTCATTGTACTCCTCCAGAGCTCCCTCCGTTTTTAGCTGCTTGGACCTAACATACGCCTCTCTTTTCCTTTTGACCAGTCCCTCAATTTCCCTGGTTATCCACGGTTCTCTAATCCTACCCTTCCTATCCTTCTTTTTTACAGGCACATGCTTGTCCTGTAGCCCTAACAACCGTTCCTTAAAAGACTGCCACATACCAGATGTGGATTTACCCTCAAACAGCCTCTCCCAATCAAGAGCTGCCAATTTCTGCCTGATCCCAATAAAGTTAGCCTTCCCCCAATCCAACACCTTACCCTTGGGACACCACTCATCCTTTTCCATCACTATCCTAAAGCTAACAGAATTGTGGTCACTATTTGCCACATGTTCCCCAACCAAAACTTTGAAGACCTTAGAAGCAGGAAAGGATAAGATAAAATGGAAAATCAACAAAAAAAATAGATTATCAACAGAACAAGACCTTTCCAGAGCAAGTCTAGATGTTGATATCAAATTATGATCATAATTTTTTTCCAATTATTTTCAAGAAGGTTGCTGATTGATTTCATGTAACATTGCACACGAGAGCAGCAGATGGGTAAAAGGAAAGGGCAGCGGAGAGGAGAATAATGGAGAGAGGATGAGAGAAGGGCGGGGAAACAGGAGAGGAATGAATAGAGTGAGAATGGGGAGGAGACTGGGACAGGCAGAAGAGCAAGTGGGAAAGGAAGAAAAAGAGGAGACAGAGGCGGGATGGAGAGGAAAAATGTTGGAGGGCAGGGTGAGGAGAGATAGAAGGGCAGGATACAGTGACTTGGTCGGATGATCAACAGAAATAGAGTAGTGGTGAGGGAGGAGTAGAATAGACAGGAAGAAGGGAGGGAAGGACAAGAATGGACTTTAAAGGGGATAGAGGGAATGGAAGGTAAGAAATGTGAATAGGAGTATTGGAGGGGAGAGGAAGGAAAGGGTGGAAGACCAGATGGGGAGAGAGAAAGGTGAGAATGAGACAGGAGGGGAAAGGAAGCAAGGGTAGTGACTGCTCACTATTTCAATATGTAACAGATATCGTGGCTATAGCAATGTGGATACTGCTGTCACCATGTTGGTGGGACTAACTGTTTTTACTTTCCCTCATTCAGTTTGACAAGTGGACTGATTCACAGCGTCGCAAGATTCTTCTCCATCTGTTTGAAAGGTGTTCTGCCTCTCAGTTGAAGTTCTGTGAGCAACATTTGCGTAGCAGAGTTCCTGCAGAAGCTCTGGATTTCACATGTTTCCTTCCCAGAGTGCTGGCTTTGTACATATTCTCCTTCTTGGATCCAAGAAGCCTTTGCCGCTGCGCACAGGTAACATTAGTCAGAGGTTTAATGTGGTGCTTTCACAAACAGATAGAGAAACTGTCGTTGGTTCCTTGCAGCAGTCACACTAGTGTTAGGAAATAGATGCAGTTTTAAGTAATTTATAATTTTTTTGCTAATAGGAATAAGATATAGCCTTAGGTAAGCTTGATTTGTATATCTGTATTTGTATTTTAAGAAAGGGTTAAGAACTTCAGTTTAGTTTCACTTTAAACTTTGCCTGCATTGTAATGAGCTTTTATGACCCAAAAGAAAAGGTATAAAAAACTGGGCTGTTGCCTAGTAACAGAGAGGCCACAGAGGAACAGAAAGCAGTTAGAGTCCAGTTGGAACAAGGTAATCCAGAAGCAAGGAGCTTTTCACAGAAACTGCTGTAACAGGGATGAAGAGAGGCCGCAGAAAGCAGGCCACCAAACTAAAGAACACAAAACTCCCAGTAACCAGGGAATGGGTCAGAAGAGAATTCCAGGGAGACAGCAAAGTCAAGGAACAAGGACAGGAATTTGGGAAACAGGAAGTTACTAGAGACGCTCCAAGTTACAAAGGGCAAAGCTGCAGAAAGGAGACGGAAAGTGAAATGGGCTTGCAAGAAGCCAGACATCCAAGGCGACCTGTGAAGCAGTGGTGTTCTGTTAGCATGTCTGGCTATCTGAGAGATTGCGCGGTAGTTTGAATACATATGGCGATCCAGGGCA
This sequence comes from Mustelus asterias, assembly GCF_964213995.1. Lineage (NCBI taxonomy): Eukaryota > Metazoa > Chordata > Chondrichthyes > Carcharhiniformes > Triakidae > Mustelus > Mustelus asterias. The sequence goes on from NC_135805.1 coordinate 141,941,952, forward strand.
GATGAATATTGGAAGATGAGGTTGAAACTCATGAGGTGGATCCTGGCGAAGACATTTGAGAGAAAGAGTTTGTTTGGGTGAAAATTCCAAGGCGTGTTCTTCGAGAGCAGAGATTGGAAGCCCTCGTGAAAGACAGAGTTGCAGTGAAACCAGCTGGTTCACAATGTGACAAGCAAATGGGGGAATTGCTGAGAAATCCATAGAAGTTCTTTTGGGTGGCATCTGCCTCTTGCTTTCAGAGAGTTGTGTATCTGCAAACGATGTGTAGATTTGGTGGATTAGCCATGGTAAATGCACCGGGTTATGGGGATAGGGCCGGGGTAAGATGCTCTTTCGGAGAGTTTGTGCAGGCTTGATGGGCTGAATGGCCTCCTTCTGCACTGTAGGGATTCTATGGATAACAATGAACACTTGGCAAACAGAAGCTGTAAATTCAGAACTCTCATCCAACTTGTTTGGATGTGGCTGGTACTGGTAAGGCCCGCATTCTTCACAACTTTACACAGTCCTCTCACCACCTCAGAATGTCCTACAGTGTTTCACAGCCAATTAATTACTTTTGAAGTGTAGTCGCTATTGTAATGTAACAAAATCTGGCAAGGTCCCACAGGCCCCACACACACAGCAATGAATTAATCATCTGTTTTACATTGTTAGTTGAGGGATAAATATTGGTAAGGACATCCGCTTTTCTTTGAACTGTTGGCTTGAGAGAGCTTTAATTTCTCATCTGAAAAACCTCCAACAGTGCAGCACTCCCTCAGTACTGGACTGGGAGTGTCAGCCCAAGTTTCTGGAATGGGATTCAAACCGCAAACGTTTTGCACAGAGGAGAAGGAACTGAGTCAAGGCTGGTTCTGTTCTGTTACTGTGACAATCCTTGAAGATAATGTTAGTGTAGTGCAGAGAGGCAACTGATGTACTGGGACTCGAGCACTGTCTTATGGAAATGTTTAATATGGTATGGACAGCTTTTCACTGCTTTCATACAAATGAACACACAGATTTACACATGTACATTGTTGCTTCTGGACATTTTCTCTTCCACCTTCTTCCATTGGGGAAAAGATACAAAAGTCTGAGGTCACGTACCAACTGACTCAAGATCAGCTTCTTACCTGCTGCCATCAGACTTCTGAATGGACCTACCTCGCATTAAGTTGTTTCTCTACACCTTAGCTACGACTGTAACACTACATTCTGCACTCTCTCGTTTCCTTCTCTATGAACGGTATGCTTTGTCTGTATAGCATGCAAGAACAATATACTTGTATACTAATACATGTGACAATAATGAATCAAATCAAATCTCACTAAAAATGAGCTGTGTCCCTTCTGCTGCACACTAGGTGAGCTGGCATTGGAAGGATTTGGCGGAATTGGACCAACTTTGGATGCCAAAATGCCTGAGATTGGGGTGGTACATCAGCTTCACACCAACGCTCTATGAGCAAAGAATCTGGAAGAGGCACTACATTGAGATGGTGAAGGAACTGAATGTCACCAAACCAACGGTTAGTAGCACATCCCAATGCACATCAAAGTTCACTTATTAATTTGATCGCTGTAATTATCCTATGAGTACCTGGGAAAAGTTGTAGAGCTGTTTCCAAGGAATGATCAACTGTTACATAAAGTTGCCATAGCCCCAGATGACCATAGGCTGCTCTCTCAACAAAGAACAAAGAAAATTACAGCATAGGAACAGGTCCTTCCGCCCTCCAAACCTGCACTGACCATGCTGTCTGTCTGAACTATAACCCCCTCCCTTCCGGGGACCATACCCCTCTATTCCCATCTATTCGTGTATTTGTCAAGGCACCCCTTAAAAATAACCCAATCTCCTTTGAGGGATCAGCACACCTCAAGTGAGGGGCAAGGTTGGGAAGGCAAACTTTCAGGAATAATCCAGCCGGTACGGGAAATGAACCCGTGCCATTGGCATCACTCTGCAACATTAACCAGCTGTCCAGCCAACTGAGCTAACTGACTCCCCAATACTGTTACAGGCCTATTAAGCAAATATAAATATGAATGAATTTAAAAATATGCCTGTCATGTATTATAAGCACTTATCAGAATGAATGTATTATGCATTATTTTGTAGAACAATTAGTTCTCATTTTTAAATGGAAGTGTTTGATGCTGTTTGATCCCCAGACCAGGCACTCTTTGTTTTTGCTGCATTTATAAATTAGCAATATGTTTAAAGTGGAAAATTGTGAAAGCTGCGTCACGAGTGTTCCTTTGTCTTAGCTCGAGGATCAGCTGGCAAATCATGACACATACCTCAGGAGTATTGTATATTAATTTCAGTTTTAAATTGGTCCAGTTAACTGATTGAACTCCCAGTCACAAGGGGTACACACATAAAAAACTGAACAGGACATAATTCTAAGAAGCTTGTGAAGCTCTACGCTGGTTTAAGGTTGTTTACACCTGTGGAATCTTTATGGGCGATATTTGTTGGCTTAGTGTCGCTTCTGGCAGTGCTGTTTTGGGATCAGTTAGCTCAGTTGGCTAGTGTGCAATGCAGAATGATGCTAATGGTATGGGTTCAGTCCCTATACCGGCTGCGGTAGCGATAGGCCTCACACTTTCTAAATAAAATTGCTGCTGTAAAGTAACCTCAGACCCATACTGTTTTATTTCTAATCCAATATATTTAAATGTGCCATTAGCCTGACTCCCAACCTTAAAATCTGTTCTAATCTTGACAGTAACTTTGTTTTGAAACTCACTAATGCCACCCTATAGCAAATCGTCAAAGTGCATCATGCCCACAGGTTTCCCACCATGATATCAATAAAACTTGGCAGGATCTAACTTCAGTTGGAGACAAACCAACTTTAATGACATTGATCGCAGTGAAAAGTACCACCCTCTGGAACCATATACACACTTATTCAGCTTCTGCCTCTGGTTCCTCCTTTGGAACTTTAAGAAACACGTCCCTCTACAGGTGATCACAGCAGAAATGTTTTTTATTTATCAACTTACATTATCATGAAAACATTGCCGAAAAGACCAGAAAAAAATTCAAAATTACCTTACCTACTATGGGTTAGTCCACTTTGACTTCTTTCCCTGTTAAGCATTCTTCAAATCCCCGGGCCTTCTGAGTTCCATCCAGTAGGACCTTTTCCTGCAGACCCACCAACATGACAAAGCTGTGACAATGCTGGCTGAGCCCTATTTGCAACTTCTGAATATACACCAAGCTCCCTCCAACTCTCCAACTCCCTCTAATTAGCTTCTTGTATAGCTTAATCCCCTAACATGTTAGCCTTTCAATCATGAGGACCCTGATTCTGCTATGTTATTGTGATGGTTCATCATTCTCCACTCTATTATATCCAGTCAAACTGTGACTCCTTCTCTGATTGAAGTCTTTCCAGGCTCCTACTATTAGATCCCCTGTAATATCTGTCTGTGGCCCTATCCTCCACATGTGAATGTTTCCTCACTCGGGATTCATCACTACAACTTGGGCTATGCTTCCTTATTTTACATTCTGGTACTTGGTGCGCCCAGCCCATGGCCTTCATGACTTGTCCATCATCCTGGACATTCAGCCAATTCTTGTATTTTTCAATCATCCTGTCCCATTATTGTTGCATCCCCCCAGGTATGCGATCCTTCTGGACGATATGATACCTGGGAACCCACTTTGGGCAGCTGACCTCGATAAAATAGTCCCTTCCTATGTATCAGAAGCAAATTTTCTACCGATGTCTAACACCGGATCTGCCATATCTTGTCCCTGTGGCTCTACCCCATTAAATATATGAATATGCGATGTGCATAATTCTTCATCATCTTCTATCACAATGTTGGTATTCACAAATTCATAATTCATTCCGATGCTCTGTGTGGAATGGGTTTTTATTGTCTGATTCCCATGTTGAATAATCCCACTTTTCCCTTCATGTCCTTTGACTTTATCTGGACCTTTCTGTTCCCTTTGCCCCTCTTACAATAAACCGGATTACCAAAGTAAATCCTACCTCAGATGATCTTATGTGGTGCCACACTGCTCTCCTAATTCTATCCAAAAGAATTGGGTATATTTTTGCTACACCTTTTGTAGATATGGCAATTAGATTTAGTCTGCTTGCGGTAATAAATGGCAAGGACAAACAGACCATTGTCGGCCGGGTCGTGGAGAAATGGGTGGGAACAGGATTAGGAAAGGATCGTGGAAGAGAATTTGCAAATAGTGAAATTGGGACATGTCTGAATGTAATAGTCATGAATTCTGTGGCTGAGAACCCATTCAGCAGTGGCTTGTGTGAGAGGAACTGATGAAATGTCGCATAAGATACTGGCTGACCAACCGGATTGCAAAAGGTGCTGGTATGGGCAGTACATGTAAAAAGTGCTAATGATAGGGGAGTATAATCCATGTCAGCCGGTGAATAGTAGAAATCAGCTTTGTCTGACTCTATGTTCTTGGGAAGGTCATGGAGAAGTTTTTACTCGACTTCCTCCTCTTTCCAACATCAAAATGAACAAGCCCTGGGACTGATTCCACAAGCATGTCTAACATTCAACATTTCGCCTGTTTCTAGATTCCACCTAGAGATGAATTTATTGTGGTGGATGTCCATCCATTAGCAAAGGATCCTGCGGACCAGAAGCAGCTCAAAACAGCAGCAGCGCGATCCCTGCCTGGGAAAGTGCGGCTGGAGCTCCCTCCCTGGCGTGGCTCAGACCGACATCCAACAGACACCGTGCGCTTCAACTACCTGGACAACTGTGACCCCATTGACGAAGCGTAAGGAGGTTTTGGCTAACCAACAGGGAAGGGAGCAACCATTACGTGAGAGGGACATTTTTGCTGTTCCAACTCAAGAGTGATCTCTGGCTGTTGCCAGGCGTTCATGGATTTAAGAGTCTCCCATCACTCCCCAGGGAGCCAGATTGAAAAGGGTCACTGAGTCTCCACTCCCTTTACCTTGTTCTGTGAGGTCTGCAACTTTCACTGAGGAGGAAGGCAAAGGGCCAGCCAAAGACACCTAACTGGGATATTCCCAGCTTTATTGCCTGTGTTTCTGAAGGTTTACCTGAAGGATACGTAGAGGAATGGGGTTTCACGAAGAAGCAACAACAGCCTCCTCCTACTCTCCTTCACATAGGGCCTGAAGAGTTTGTCACAGGCTCCAACTCCTGGTTCCTTCCCATGGGGCTGGTGTGAGAGTGGGGGTGGTGCTGTGACATTCAGATAGCAAGCCAAGAAAGGAAAATGTATTTTCTTTTCCCATCAGTTTATGAGGTTGGTGATCTTCTGGCTTCCACACTATGGCCAGTGTCCATCGCCACCTCTGCTTCTCTGCCTCTGAATCAAGAATAGGCCGCTGCTAGGAGGAGTTGTGGGGGGTTAATAAAAGTAAAAAATTTAAATAAAAGTTTTCATGGCACAGTGGCACAGTGGTTAGCAATGCTGCTTCACAGCGCTAGGGACGCGGGTTCCATTCCCGGCTCGGGTCACTGTCTGTGAGGAGTTTGCACATTCTCCCCGTGTCTGCGTGGGTTTCCTCCGGGTGCTCTGGTTTCTTCCCACAGTCCAAAGGTGTGCAGGTTAGGTGGATTGGCCATGCTAAATTGACCCTTAGTGTCAGGGGTCTAGCTAGGGTAAATACATGGGGTTATGGGGATAGGGCCTGGGTGGGATTGTGGTTGGTGCAGACTCAATGGGCCAAATGGCCTCCTTCTGCACTGTAGGATTCTATGATTCTAAAATTAATTCACATTTCTATTAAAGTAATAAATAACTTCATTTTAGGTTCAATTATACAGAGTACCCCAAATTAAAAGACTGAAAAACTAACAATTTTATGTATAAAATGATCTTTTATCATATAATTTAATTTATTTATAGTTAAATTAATTGGCCTGACTGTCAAAAACATGAATGGATTTTGAGCAGACAGAATAGGCTGTTTCATTTTTCTATCCGGTGTCTGCTTTGATGTTTGGCATAAGTTAACAGAGCTTGTTGTTCATTGGAATTGGTCACATAGCAATAAATATCCTCCACGTAACTTCCCTACAGGTAATGGATTGGCCCTGCACCTCTTTCATCTGCTCTTCTGCATTGCTGCCTATTTATTCTGCAACTTTAATATTTAACTAACATGTCTTTAACATGTATTATCCTTGTTTTTGAATGCGAGCTGCTTTATTTTCCCAGGAGAAAGAAGGAAGTCGGAGCCCCCGCTGCTCTTGGCCGACAGGCTCGTGAAAGAAAGAAGCATCCATCAGCAAACTACAAAATGAGGAAAGCAAAATCATTGGTAGGCTCGCTAGTACTGGCTTTCTCGCTTTCCTTTAGGAACTTTGAGGAGGGTAAATTTGGTCTTTAGAGAAAGAACAAAGTGGCCCGTGGTGAAGTAGCAACCCACTATTCCATTGATTTCAGTGGAAAGGAAATGGGGCACAGGGTGATACAGGCGTCCAGTTCTGGCTATTGGCTTTACCCCATTTTTGGCAGAGGCCAGTTTTACTCTCTTGGTTTCCTTCCTAATGATATCTATTTCACTGTCACTTTTGCTAAATTCTTAAGCAGAATCAGAGTTAACTATTTGCATGTTATTGATGAGATTCCTGTATTTAGATTTTCATTGCCAGTTGATTAAGGATGAGTTCCTATAGTTTTCAGTGGATGATGGGACCCTATTTTCAGAGCTGCACTGATTGCACTGGCTCCTTCCACAGCGAACACATGTATTTGTCTACCCAACAGCTTGCAATTGCAAATGTTGCCTGCTTGGAAGTGACCAAAGGGCCTTCATAGGAGGCAGCCCTTCAGGCAAGAATAACTTTCCTGCATCACGACCCAGGCACTAATTCCTAGAGCTATTCCCCAGGGTGTGAAAATAATATTGAGGTTACACCCAAAATGAAAGCACCAGTTCCTCTTTTAGCCACAGTTTGTGGAGTCTCAAGGCTTCACAAGTTTCGTTGTCGCTGTCTGAGCAAAAAGAGGAACTGAAGTCTACCAGTACAGGTGAGACTGATCATTCGGTCTAATGAATTCATCTTTCCATTTTGACCTGCAATTCCACCACCACATCATCCAACTACTCCTTCATTGATTCTAGTGTTTGTAGCCATGACTATAGCTGAAAAACCATCCCAGTTAGTGCTCTTTACTTGTAGTCACAGTTAAACACAATCCATCTTTTCTAGTCTATTCGGTCTCTTACATGCCTGTACCTGCCTCCCTCATTCTTTTAATAAGAACATAACAACTAGGAGCAGGAGTAGGCCATCTGGCCCCTTGAGCCTGCTCCACCATTCAATAAGATCATGGCTGATCTTTTCGTGGACTCAACGCCACTTACCTGCCCGCTCACCATAACCCTTAATTCCTTTACTGTTCAAAAATTTATCTATCCTTGCCTTAAAAACATTCAATGAGATAGCCTCAAGTGCTTCACTGGGCAGGGAGTTCCACAGATTCACAACCCTTTGTGTGAAGAAGTTCAACCTCAACTCAGTCCTAAAATCTGCTCCCCCTTATTTTGCGACCATGCCCCCTAGTTCTAGTTTCACCCGCCAGTGGAAACAACTTCCTTGCTTCTATCTTATCTATTCCCTTCATAATCTGATATGTTTCTATAAGATCTCCCCTCATTCTTCTGAATTCCAATGAGAATAGCCCCAGTCTACTCAGTCTCTCCTCATAAGCCAACCCTCTCAACTCCGGAATCAACCTAGTGAATCTCCTCTGCACCCCCTCCACTGCCAGTATATCCTTTCTCAAGTAAGGAGGCCAAAACTGTACACAGTACTCCAGGTGTGGCCTCACCAGCGCCTTATACAGCTGCAGCATAACCTCGCTGTTTTTAAACTCTATTCCTCTAGCAATGAAGGAGAAAATTCCATTTGCCTTCTTAATTACCTGCTGCACCTGCAAACCAATTCCTTGTGATTCTTGCACAAGGACACCCAGGTCCCTCTACACAGCACATGCTGCAATTTTTTACCATTTAATTAATAGTCCATTTTGCTGTTATTCTTACCAAAATGGATGACCTCACATTTACCAAAATTGTACTCCATCTGCCAGACCCTCGCCCACTCACTTAGACTATCTATATCCTTTTGCAGGCTTTCAGCATCCTCTGCACACTTTCCTCTGCCACTCATCTTAGTGTCATCTGCGAATTTTGACACACTACATTTGGTACCCAACTCCAAATCATCTATGTAAATCGTAAACAATTGCGGTCCCAACACTGATCCCTGAGGCACACCACTAGTCACTGATCACCAACCAGAAAAACACCCATTTACCCCCACTCTTTGCTTTCTGTTAGTTAACCAATCCTCTATCCATGCTAATACATTACCGTAACACAGTGCACCTTTATCTTATGCAGCAGTCTTTAGTGCGGCACCTTGTCAAATGCCTTCTGGAAATCCAGATACACCACATCCACAGGTTCCCCATTGTCCACTGCACATGTAATGTTCTCAAAGAATTCCACCAAATTAGTCAAACATGACCTGCCCTTCATGAACCCATGCTGCATCTTACCAATGGGACAATTTATATCCAGATGTCTCGCTATTTCTTCCTGGATGATAGATTCAAGCATTTACCTTACTACAGAAGTTAAGCTAACCGGCCTATAGTTACCCGCCTTTTGTCTACCTCCTTTTTTAAACAGTGGCGTCACATTTGTTGTTTGCCAATCTGCGGGAACCACTCCAGAGTCCAGCGAATTTTGGTAAATTACCACTAGTGCATTTGCTATTTCTCCCGCCATCTCTTTTAGTACCCTGGGATGCATTCCATCAGGACCAGGAGACTTGTCTACCTTTAGTCCTATTAGCTTTCCCAACATTACCTCTTTCGTGATAATGATAGTTTCTAGGTCCTCACCTGCCATCGCCTTCCTGTCATCAATTTTTGGCATGTTATTTGTATCTTCCACTGTGAAGACCGACACAAAATACCTGTTCATTGCCTCAGCCATTTTCTCATTTCCAGTTATTACATCCCCTTTCTCATCCTCTAAAGGACCAATGTTTACTTGAACCACTCTTTTTCATTTTATATATTTGTAGAAACCTTTGCTATCTGTTTTTATATTCTGAGCTAGTTTACTCTCATAATCCATCTTACTTTTCTTTATAGCTTTTTTCATGGCTTTCTGTTGACCTTTAAAGATTTCTCAATCCTCTAGTTTCCCACTAATCTTTGCCACTTTGTATGCATTTTCTTTCAATTTGATACCCTCCTTTATTTCCTTAGATATCCATGGCTGATTATCTCTTTTTCTACAGTCCTTCCTTATCACTGGTATATACTTTTGCTGAGCACTGTGAAAGATTGCTTTGAAAGTCCTCCACTGTTCTTCAGTTGTCCCACCATAAAGTTTTTGCTCCCAGTCTATCTTAGCCAACGCCTCCCTCATCGCTTTGTAGTCTCCTTTATTTAAGCACAAGACACTGGTATTGGATTTTACCTTCTCACGCTCCATCTGTATTTTAAATTCAACCATACTGTGATTGCTTCTTCTGAGAGGATCCCTAACTGTAAGACCTAACTAATATTTGCCCTTGGGATGTGAGCATTGCTGGCAAGGCCAACATTTAATGCCAATCTATAATTGCCCTTGAGAAGGTGATGGTGAGCTGTCTTTTTGAATTGTTGCAGCCCATATGGTGTAAGTGAACTACAGTACATTTTTCTGCAGCTGTTTGATACAACCCTTTGAACTGGCCTAGCAAGCCAGTTAAGAGTCAACCACATTGCTGTGGACCTGGAGACTCATGTAGGCCAGGCCAGGCTAAGGATGGAAGATTTCCTTCCCTGGTGGACAATTGTGAACCAGATGGGGGTTTTTTGTGACAATCCAGTAATTTCACGATCATTATTAACAAGACTACCTTTTTAATTCCAGTTTGTTAAATAATTGATTAATTAATTAGTTAATTAAAATTCTCCCAGCTGCCATGGTAGGATTTGAACTCAGGCCCCAGATTCTAATTAGAGGAAGTGGGAAATTTTGGTGATTCCTTAGAAGAGCCAAGGCAGTGGAGGTGACTGTTTCAATCCTGGCGGATAGTTTGGAGGTTCATAGGGTCGATGTTTTGCAGCAATGCCACTTTGGAGTGGACACTAGCAGTTCTGCCTCCTGGGACTTGAATACTGCACGTGATTCCCATTATAGAATGAGACTCTGTTTCCGATAAGAGTCTTGGCTGTCTGTCCAAAAGCCTTGGTAAAAATGGCAGTGGGCAGAAGCAGAGTAGGAGTGGGTTTGGAGCAATAATGCTTCCTAGTATTGCAGTTTGCACATGTACAGAGATTAGCCATCATAGAAGCAGAAGTTGGCCTTGACCACATTCAGTTTAATCATGGCCAATTTGTACCTCAAGTCCATTTATCTAGCTTTGCTCCTTATCCCTTCATACCCTAGTTCAACAAAAAATTATCAATCTCATTCTTGAAAATGATTGCCAGCAGCCACAGGTTTTTGGGGCAGACAGTTTCAGATTTCTATTGTCCTGATTTCCAAAAGCCTAGCTCGTAGTTTGAAATTGTGCCTCCTTATTCTGGATTCCTCTGTCAGAGGAAATAGTTTCTCTGTACCCATGCTATCAAATCCCTTCATCGTTTTGAACACTTCAATCGGATCACCTTCCAATTCTCTAAATAAGTTGAATCCAACCCAAGTCCTCAAAATATACCTCTTTTAGCCCTGATATTATTCTGCTAAATCTGTGCAGTATCGTTCCGAGGCCAATCAACTCATCCCAAAGTACAGAGAGCCCAGAACTGAATGAAGTGCTCCAAGTGAGGGCTGTGTACAAGTGAAAGCGCATTTCCTGTCCTTTGTATTCTCCACCCCTTGAGAAAAAGGCCAGCATTCTATTAGTTAGCAAATAAGCAAATTCCCCTAAGATACTTTCTAAAGCAATGATTTGAAAGTATTTTTCTTGGGCCAGGCAAAACCTTGCAGCACACATGGGAATGTTGGTAGCAAAGGGACAATCCTCTGCCACTAACACTGGCATCTGTGGGCATCACACCATTTATCAACACCAGCAAGCAGTGCCTATTTACCCACTCATTACAAGCCCTTAAAAATGAGTGAAGCTTATTGGAAAAAACATTCCAGACTCTGGAGCAAGCATATATTTACAAGGACCAAGGAAGAGGATGTACCAGGGAGCAGCCCTCAAACCTGACCTGTGCTACTCCCAATGTGAACACAGTACCAAATCCAACAGGCCGAGTCTAGATAAGAACATAAGAAAGAACATAAGAAATAGGAGCAGGAGTAGGCCATCTAGCCCCTTGAGCCTGCCCCGCCATTCAACAAAATCATGGCTGATCTGAAGTGAATCAGTTCCACTTACCCGCCATAGATGGGTGGTGTGAAAGGGTGGTGAATCTGTGGAACTCACTGCCACAGGGGGCTGTGGAGGCCAGGTCATTGAGTGTCTTTAAGACAGAGATAGATAGGTTATTGATCAATAAGGGGACCAAGGGTTACGGGGAGAAGGCAGGAGAATGGGGATGAGAATCATATTGGCCATGATTGAATAGCGGAAAAGACTCAATGGGCTGAATGGCCTAATTCTGCTCCTATATCTGATGGTCTTATGGTCACTCCCTGAGGCCAATTGCAGTGCTAGGATATAGTGGAAATGCTGAATACGAGTGAGGATTAACATTGTTTGCTCTGTCAGCTCTATTGCTTGCCAAAATTGGTGCTTTTAAGCCATCTAGTGACAGTTCCCCATTACTGCGCCTCTCTCTGTAAGAGCGGCGATAACAGTCTGGTTTTATTTTCATAGAAAGAAATCATAGAAACCCTACAGTGCAGAAGGAGGCCATTCGGCCCATCGAGTCTGCACCGACCACAATCCCACCCAGGCCCTACCCCCACATATTTACCCGCTAATCCCTCTAACCTACGCATCTCAGGACTCTAAGGGGCAATTTTTTAGCATGGCCAATCAACCTAACCCGCACATCTTTGGACTGTGGGAGGAAACCGGAGCACCCGGAGGAAACCCACGCAGACACGAGGAGAATGTGCAAACTCCACACAGACAGTGACCCGAGCCGGGAATCGAACCCGGGACCCTGGAGCTGTGAAGCAGCAGTGCTAACCACTGTGCCACCGTGCCGCCCCTTTTGTTGGAGACAAGACAATAAATGAAGGGCTGAAATACAAGGGTGCCCAAGTTAAAATAACAGAAGATTAGGTAAGAAGATAATGAAGCTGAGCAGAACATTTTTAACAAAGATAATAGATTTGGAGAAGAAATTGCCAGAAAAATCCATACCCTGGATTTTTCATAGCCAATAACTCTTTCATCTTTTATGAAAGGCTTTTGTGGAGCTTTTGTGGCTTTCACATAGCAATGACATAAGTTTACAGAGGATATACAGCACAGAAACAGGCCGTTTGAACAACCAGTCCATGCTGGTGCTTACGCTCCACTTGAGGCTTCTCCCCGTCTTTACTCATCCAAATCTATCATCACGTCACCTTCTCCATCATATACTTGTCTAGTTTAAGTAAATACATCTACACGATTTGCTTCAACCACTCCGTGTGGTAGTGAGTTCCACATGCTTACCATTCATTACGTTAAGAAGTTTCATTGGTGATTTTCTTACATGGATAGCCTGTAGTTCAGCTCTTGCCCACAAGAGGAAGCATTCTCTCTATATACACTCAATCAAAACCTTTCAACAATTTAAGGACCTCTATCAGATTACCCTTCAGCCTTATTATTTAAAAGAGGGAAGAGCCTGTTAATCCTTTCCTGACTTGTATAACTTCACATTCCTGGTATCATCCATGTAAATCTTCTCTGCACTCTCCAGTGCCTCAAAACCCTTACGACAAGGGTATTGACAATGTGACAATCAGAACTGCGTGCGAGACTCTTAAGTATGATCTGACCAAGATTTAATACAGGTTTAGCATAACCTCCTACTTTTCAATTCTATCCCTCTAGAAATAAAACCTAATGCTCAGTTTGTTTTTGATGGCACATAATAGAAACCTGTGGCACAACTTTTATTGATCCATGTATTTCCACTCCGAGGTCCCTTTCCTCCAAACTTGCACCTTCCAAGTAATGAGTGGCTTCCCTACTCTTGTTCCAAAATGTACTGTCTCACAATTGTCTGTGTTGAACTTCTTGTGGTGAATTTTCCCGTTCCGCCCACCACGGGAATTGTAGCGGGCAAGGGGTGGACCATGGAAAGGTCCGTTGATCACGAGTGGGATTTTCCGGTTTTGGGGCGAGCGCGGCTGGAAAATCCCGCCCCATATGTCCGTCCTGTCAGTTTATTTTTGTCCTCCTCAGTATTGACTTTCCCCCAATTTGGTGCAATCTGTGAATTAAGTGCTTTTGATTCCAAAGTTCAAATTGTTAATGTAAATTGTGAACATCAGTGGTCCCAGCACTGATCCTGGTGGAACACCATTCCCACCTTCTGCCACTCTGAATAACTCCCACTCTTTGCTTTCTACTTTGAAGCCAAATAGCAATCCGTGCTACCACTTGTCCCCTGACCTCTAACCTTACTCATTAGTCAATCTTGGACACCTTATCTCAAATCTTTTGAAAATCCAGATAAATTACACCCACTACATTACAGTTCTCTACTCCTCAAGAATTCAATAAAGTCGTGAAGCAAAATTTACCCTTTTGTAATCCATGCTTGCTGTTCATTATTACATTTCTAATTTCTAAATCTTCTTTCCTTTAGTAAGAACTCAACTATTTTTTCTACCACTGATGTTAAACTGGTTGCTTTATAATTACCTGGACATGTTTTGTCCCTTTCTTAAATATAGTAATTACTTCAGCTGTCTACCAACCCACTGGCACAATATATTTTTTCAAACAAATTATTAATTATGAATAGTAATGCTTCTGCTATCTCTTTGCTAGATTATTTTAAAATATGTGGATTCAATTCATCTGGACCAGAGCTTTTATCCTTTTTGAGTTTGTTTTGCTTCTTCAATATATTCCCATTTTTATTTTATTACTCATCTCATCATTCAGTATCATGTCTCCCTATCCTATCAGTCTGCGTGGGTTTCCTCCGGGTGCTCTGGTTTCCTCCCATAGTTTGAAAGTCATGCTAGTTAGGTGCATTGCCATGCTAAATTCTCCGGGTGTTCCAGTTTCCTCCCACAGTCCAAAGATGTGCAGATTAGGTGGATTGGCCATGTAAATTTCCCCTGAGTTTCCAAAGATGTGTAGGTTAGTTGGATTAGCCATGTGTGGGGCTATGGACATAGAGTGGGAGAGAGAGCTTGAGTAAAATAATCCGTCAGAGTGTGAGGAAGGCTTGATGAGCCAAATGGCCTCTTCTGCACTGTAGGGATTCTATTCTATCACACTATCGTTACCTATGGTGTTATCGTGATTATCCCTTAATAATCCTATTCCTATCACATCCTCCCCTTTTATTGACATGCCTATGAAATACTTTCTTATTTTATGTTTCTTGATCATTTAATTTTATATTTCCTCTTTGTCATCCTCATTGTTTTTTGACCTCTCACCTGATTTCTCTGCTGTCTATGTACCTAATATATGCCTCGTTCTTAACCATCAGTTGTTCCATTATGTCTTCATTCATCCATGGAGCCATTAGTATTTAGATTATTCCTTCTTCTTAGCAGAATGTATTTTTCCTGTATTCTGTTGAACACAGTTTTAAATGTTCCCCAGTGTTGTTCTACATCATTTTTTATTCATTTGTGGGATGTGGACATTGTTGGCTGGGCTAGCATTTATTACCCATCCCTAATTGCCTTTGAGAAGGTGGTAATGAGCTGCCTTCTTGAACTGCTGTAGTGTAGGTACACCCACAGTGCTGTTAGGGAGGAAATTCTAGGATTTTGACCCAGTGACAGTAAAGGAAAGCCAATATGTTTCCAAGTCATGATGGTGAGTGACTTGCAGGGGAACTTGCAGGTGATGGTGTTCCCATGTGTCTGCAATCATTGAACTTCTAGATGTGGGTTTGGAAGCTGCTGTCAGAGGAGCCTTGATGAGTTCCAACACTGCATCTTGTAGATGGTACACACTGCTGCTAATGTTCATCCATGTTGGAAGGAATGAACGTTTGTGGATGGCGTGCCAATCAAGTGAGCTGCTTTGCTCTGGTATCCAGCTTCTTGAGTGTTGTTGGACCAGGCCAATATAGTTATTCATTTTACTTTCCCAAGTTCTGTTCTCAGCCCCTCAAAGTCAGCTTTTCTTCAATCTGTTAACTTGGTTCTCGTCATACTTATGTCCTTTTCTGTGATCATCTTAAATGTATTGTATAATGGCGACTATTGCATAGATGTCTGAATTAGATCCAATTCTAGGGAGAAAAAGAATGTAAAGGTGAGAAGGTGGGCATGTGACATGGTGAGAGCGTGGGAGAAGGAACGCCCAATGATATTGTGCCTTTTCATGACTTCAGGACATCCCAAAGCAATTTACAGCTGATGAAATACTTATGAAGTATAAGAATGAAGAGTGTTGCAATGAAGGGAAACACAGCAGCCAATATGTGCAGAGCAAGATCTACACACTCCAATGAGATAATGGCCAGAAATCTGGAATTAGTGGTTGAGGGTTAATTATTGGCAGGGCACGGAGGAGAACTATCTTACCCCTCTTTGAGAAATGCTGTGGGATTTTTACATCCAATTTAGGAGAAGATGTTTTCTGCCAGTCCTAACTCAAGGGGGCAATGAGGCATGTTGCAATGGCTCAGATTAGATCAATGTGGTATTTTATCTTCTTTCTATCAACTGTACCAACTGCTGATGATGCATTCTGTCTTTGCTGCCTGCCTTTCATTAGTCACATTGATTGCAACCATTTTCTATTTTCCAACACTGCTGATGTTTTCTTGGCTTTGATTTGTGCTCAGATGTGCATGTCTCTTGACTTCAGCTTAAGTCAGAAGCGCCAAGCGCGCCCAGTCTGGGCACGTCAAGGTCCAGTGGGGGATATTGTTTCCAAGGAGGAAGTCAAGGCACTGACTCGGAGTTCTGACTGGAATGCTGGGATTCGCCCAGCACCAGTTCGACCTGCCATACCAGCAATGAGCGAGAGGGGGCAGAAAGCCTCCCTGCGGACCCAGAGGAGCACCCCTTGTAAGTACAACGCTAGTCCTCTGCATTACCTTGTCAGCCTTGCCGAAGCATCGCTGGTAATAGCAACTTGTGCAAACCATATTTAGCTTAGTGGCTGCAGAAATAGAAATTTTTAAAAAGCTGGTGCATTTATATAGCGCCTTTTGCATTCTCAGAATGTCCAAAGTGTTTCAAGCCACTGCTACTACCATAGAAAATGCCGCAGCCAGTGGGTGCACAATAAGATCCCACAAACAGCAATGAGGAAATGACCAGGGATTCTGTTTTTAGTTGTGTTGGTTGAAGGATAAATATTGATGATGGGGGGAGGGGGTACATCCTGAGGTGGGATCTTTTGTGTCCAATTGAGACAGCAGACTGCAACTCCACTCCCTCCCTCAAAGAACAAAGACCTGTACAGCACAGGAACAGGCCCTTCAGCCCTCCAAGCCTGCGCCGATCACGTTTACCTATCTAGACCGACTGCTTATATCCCTCTATTCCCCGTTAGTTCATATGCCTATCAAGGTAAGTCTTAAATGTGGCGATCGTGACTGCCTCACGTGGCAGTGCATTCCAGGCCCCCACCACCCCCTGTGTAAAAAACTTCCCCGCACATCTCCACTGAACCTTTCACCCCCTTATCTTGAACTTGTGCCCCCTTGTAATTTCTGCCTTGGGAAAAAGCTTCCAACTGTTCACCCTGTCTATGCCTCTCATAATTTTATAAACTTCTACCAGGTAGAAGCCTCCGTCTTCCCAGGGAGAACAATCTCAGTTTATTGAACCTTTCCTCATGTCTAATACCCTCCATACCAGGCAACATCCTGGTAAACCTTTTCTGTACTCTCTCCAAAGTCTCCACGTCCTTCTGGTAGTGTGGTGACCAGAATTGGTGACAGCAATTCAAATGTGGCCTAACCAAAGTTTTTTACAACTGTAACATAATTTGCCAACTTTTGTAATTGATGCCCATCCGATGTAGACAAGCGTGCCATATGCTTTCTTCATCATTTTTTCCACCTGTGCTGCCATTTTAAGGATCTGTGGCCCTGTACTCCCAGATCTCTCTGTGTGTCTATGCTCCTGATTGTTCTGCCATTTATTTTATAGCTCCTACCTGAATTGGATCTACCAAAATGCATCACCTCGCATTTGTCCAAATTACATTCCATCTATCATTTCTCTGTCCACCCAATTTTCCAGCCTATCTATAACCTGCTGTATTCTCTAACAATCTTCATCACTATCCGCAACTCCACCAATCTTAGTATCATCTGCAAACTTGCTAATCAGACCAGCTAAGTTTTCTTCCAAGTCATTTATATATATTACAAAACAGCAGAGGTCCCAGCACTGATCCCTGCAGAACACCATCAGCCTAGATTTTGTACTCACGTTTCTCGAGCTTGAAGCAATGACCTTCTTACTCTTCAGATGTTTCCTCTTAGCAGAGAAGCATGTTCCATCCACTGTGCGTTCTTACAGTAACAAAACTATCTAGTTTTATAGTGAAAGGATTCACTATTCTATTGCTGTCAGTGCACTGTATATGGAGGCGTGGTACAGTGTCAGGTTGTCATATGGTAGCAGATTAGTGTGAAAATTGCTGAAATAATAAGTTTTTTGTTGTTTCTAAAACATTTATCATAGAATCCCTACAGTGCAATAGAGGCCCATCTAGTCTGCACCGACAACAATTCTACCCAGGCCCTATCCCCGTAACCCCACGTATTTACCCCACTAATCCCTCTAACCTACGCATGCCGGGACAATTTTAACATGGGCAATTAAAGTAACCCGCACATCTTTGGACTGTGGGAGCAAACTAGAGCACCTGGAGGAAACCCACGGGGAGAACGTACAGACTCCACACAGACAGTGACCCAAGCCGGGAATCGAACCCAGGTCCCTGGAGCTGTGGGGCAGCAGTGCTAACCACTGCGCCACTCTGCTGCCCATTATGTTATAATCAACATTATCTGTTGAAATGGATATTGCAGAGAAGATTGGATGATACATGGTTTTTTAAAATGTATTTATTAGTGTCACAAGTACGCTTACATTAACACTGCAATGAGGTTACTGTGAATATTCCCTAGTCGTGTGGCATTGGCATGCACAGGATTAATGTAAACCGTGCTTTGGAGAAACCACAAGAAGCAGAGTCTTTACCAAATATGTGTATCATACATTGCCCTGGGGCTGAATTTATTTATCATCTACTGTAAATGACCCTTTAGTTGCTGCAAGTGTTCAGTATAAAGCTGTGTTTGTACCTCTACGTCTTATGCATTTCTTAATTTCTGCCTGAGTTTGAAGCCGTGAAAAAAGAGAGATAACTTTAATGGGACAATGCGCCTGTGCTCGGGAGATCAGTGCTTGTATCATTGCTAATGTTATTCTCTCTGGAGGCTGATGGGTTCCACAATTGCTCACTTTTTTATTTGAAAAAGAGGAGAATAACGCAGCCAAAGGAAAGCAAAGCAAATAACTGTCTTGCTGTGTTCTCTGCTCCCACCTCCCCTCCAGCATGCCCACTCTTTGAGAGTCAGCCATGGAATTTCCCCATATCGGAGAGAGGGTCTGATGAAGACTGAGAGGGTGAAGCCATCTGGAGCAGAGACAGTAAACCCACCAACAGGCCGAGCCAGCTAGTGCAGAACGGCAAAGACTGGGTGAACTGGAGTGCGACTACACTGAAGGAACTGCTGGATTTACATATTAACACCCCCGATAACCACACAAAATGAAGTGCGACACTTTGAGTGATTGGGTTAAATGATTGTAATTCCTTTTGGTTTCATTTTGGTGAAAGTAAGAAACAAAATGAGAACTAAAGGCATTTCATAGAATCCCTACAGTACAGAAGGAGGCCATTCGACCCATCGATTGTGCACTGACCACATCCCACCCAGGCCCTCTTCCCGTGACCTCACACATTTACCCTGCCAATCCCCCTGATACTAAGGGTCAATTCAGCATGGCCAATCAACCTAACCCACACATCTTTGGACTGTGGGAGGAAATCGAAGCACCCGGAGGAAACCCATGCAGACATGGGGAGAATGTGCAGACTCCACACAGACAGTGACCCGAGGCGGAATGGCGCTGTGAGGGAGCAGTGCTAACCACTGTGCCACAGTGCATTTTATAGTATGTCTCAAATTATTAAGAAACATATCAACAAAGCCTGGAAGATTGAATAAAATATTATCTATTTCTCTTGTCCTATCTATTATTGAGCTTTGGATGTCACCCGATGTGTGAGAACAGAGTACAAATGAAAAGAGGAGCTAACCCCCAGGTAGGGATGGAAACCTGCAGCTGATTGCGACTGCTGGCAGAGGCTTTTGTGCAGAGTTAGTTGAGGTCTGCAATCCCTGTGTGGGGAAAGTCCAAGAGGAATAAAATGTTCACAAGATCATTTTACCTTTTTCAAAGCTTAAGTTTACGATCACTTCCCCCTAGCCACAGAGATCGTGCATTTGCACCAGTTCCAAAGAGCTGTATTGGATTTTTTTAAAACGATGTGAACTCTATTGCAGTGTGGTGACATTATGATTAATTGATTGACGTGAAGTATAAATGATTGCTGTAAAGTTAGTTGAGTAGACTTTCGAATGTACTGTCTCAAATAAATTGTTTAAGTCATGATTGTTGAATGAATCATTAATTAGAACAATACATAATAAACCTTTTTAAATTAATTGCTGGGATGTGGGCATTCCTTGGAAGAACAAAATATGTAGAGACGTTTTGGTTCAATCTCTCGTCAGTTCTGAGCAGGCTGGTCTTGCCCTGCCCTTACTGCTGGCTCAATAATCTTCAGATTGGGAGTGGAAGTATTCAGCCAGAGTTTCCAATTCGGATCAGTTTTAATAAATCACCACTTCCCCACCCGTTCCCCTCCCACTGCCCACCTGGAAAACCTGGCACAATGCCAACAAAATGGCCTGAGTCATGATACCCTATACTGTCATATAGCCTGTTACTGCAGCTCACTCAGGCAAGTTTCCAGAGGGGAACTGGTGCCAGTGTAATCACAACCAGCATCAAACAATTACTTATGAGATGGGGGATGGCATGGCGGCACAGTGGTTAGCACCGCTGCCTCACAGCGCCAGGGACCCGGGTTCAATTCCTAGCTTGGACCACTGTCTGTGCCCAGTCTGCATGTTCTTCCCATGTCTGCGTGGGTTTCCTCCGGGTGCTCCAGTTTTGTCCCACAGTCTGAAAGACGTGCTGGTTAGATGCACTGACCATACTAAATTCTCCCTCAGTGTACCCAAACAGGCGCTGGAGTGTGGCGACTAGGGGATTTTCACAGTAACTTCATTGCAGTGTTAATGTAAGCCTATTTGTGACAATAATAAATAAAATATTGTGATGAACCCCTGCAATCCCCACCCCCAGCAAAATCACTTTAAAAAAAAAAATCCTTCTTGGAATATGAGCATCGCTGGCAAGGCTGACGTTTATTGTCTCTAGTTACAACTGAGGGACTTTGATAGGCCACTAAATAAGAATCAACTGTGGGACTGGAGTCACAAAAAGACCAGTTCTGATTAGGATGGCTGTGATGTTTCCTTCCCCTACACACATCAGTGAACCCATCGGCAATCCGACAGTCTCATGGTCACTTTTTACTTTTTTTAAATTGAGTTCAAATGCACGCCAAGCCCTGATTGGATTTTATTTCACATTCTGAAGAATATTGTTCCATTAATTTAACTTGACAGTAGTCTACTGAGATTAGTGCTATATTCAGTCACATTCCAGGCTGCCGTCCACAAAAGAACAATACACTGTTGGCAATGTTCTTCTCCAGTCTGTCGCTCAGAGAATATTGACAGATCATTACTCTGCCTGAAATCTTCAGCTATCAGCAGGTTGGTTGAGGGACCAACATTTTGAATCGCTGACCAAAGTTCTTCAGTGAGGAACCACAGGCCACTGAAAGATTAAACTGTAAACTGCGAAGTTATTGCATGGTTGCAAAAGAGAAAGAAACCTTTGCTCCAATTGTACCCTTACCACAAAGGAAACTGAGGAATTTGAACTATGCATGAAGGTTGAGCGAATGAGGAATGCGCAGGTGGGCAATCATTGCTCACAGAGTATCTGAAACCTTAATAAACAGCAACTCCCAAATAAATATCAAAAAGCAGGAGCAGGTCACCAAGTGTCTAGGGGAGGCGATGGCCTCGTGGTCGTATCACTAGACTATTAATCCAGAAACTCTGATAATGTTCTGGGGACCCAGGTTCGAATCCCACCATGGCAGATGGTGGGAAAATATCTGGAATTAATCTACTGATGACCATGAAACCATTATCGGTTGTCGAGATGTCCTTAAGGAAGGAAATCTGCCGTCCTTACCTAGTCTGGCCTACATGTGACTCCAGAACCACAGCAATGTGGTTGAGTCTCAACTGCCCAAGGACAACTAGGGATGGTCAATAAATGCTGATGTGGAGATGCCGGCGTTGGACTGGGGTAAGCACAGTAAGAAGTCTCACAACACCAGGTTAAAGTCCAACAGGTTTATTTGGTAGCAAATACCA
The DNA here is from genome assembly GCF_964213995.1 of Mustelus asterias. Classification (NCBI taxonomy): domain Eukaryota; kingdom Metazoa; phylum Chordata; class Chondrichthyes; order Carcharhiniformes; family Triakidae; genus Mustelus; species Mustelus asterias. Next base: position 141,963,655 of record NC_135805.1, read on the forward strand.
TAAGCTTTCGGAGCGATGCCCCTTCGTCAGATGGAGTAGTTATCTGTTCTCCAACAGTGCACAGACACAGAAATCAAGTTACAGAATACTAATTAGAATGCAAATCTCTACAGCCAGCCAGGTCTTAAAAGGTACAGATAATATGGGTGGAGGGAACATTAAACACAGGTTAAAGAGATGTGTATTGTCTCCAGACAGAACAGCTAGTGATATTATGCAAGATCAGGGGGAAAGCTGTGGGGGTTACTGATAATGTGACATAAATCCAACATCCCGCTGATATGGATGGCTGGCTGTAGAGATTTGCATTCTAATTAGTATTCTGTAACTTGATTTCTGTGTCTGTGTACTGTTGGAGAACAGATAACTACTCCATCTGACGAAGGGGCATCGCTCCGAAAGCTTATGGTATTTGCTACCAAATAAACCTGTTGGACTTTAACCTGGTGTTGTGAGACTTCTTACAATAAATGCTGGCCTGCCAGCGATGCCCATGTCCCATGAATGAATAAAAAAAAGATTATACAGAAACAATAATGAAAGAAAGAACTCATGAAACAGCTTGCACAACCACATGCCATCCAAGGCACCTTCTTCTTCTTCATTCTCCTCTTGCACCTAGAGACATGTGAGGCAGATGAAGCATATGCTTATGTCTGTTTCCATAGCTGGTTTTTCCTGGAATAGGTTGCGAGCTGTCACCAGAGGCTGTAAATTCAGAGGCACCATTCCATAATAAGCATGGCTAACCAAGAGGCTCAATGGCTCTTACTGCCTGCCATAGGTGTGTTGGAGGGATTTACAGGTTGAAACTCAACCTATGTGACCAAGCTATAAATGCACCTTCTATAGTCATCAAGTGTCAGAGTGGTGCTTGACTTCTGGTTCAGGGCAGGGTCATTATCTACTGTCCACAAGATCTCCTCCACAACGCACTTTACAATCAAAGAAATGTCGAAAATGCATGAACCAATTTATGTACAGCAAGGTCCCACACACAACAATGTAATAATGACGAGATTTTTTAAAAACGTGATGCTAGTTGTTGGATAGATGTTGGTCAGAGCACCAGGGAGAAATTCCTTGCTCTTCAAATAGTGTTGTGTGATCTTTTTACATCCACCTAAGAAGGGAGACCGTGGTCGGAATCTTACCACCATTTACGCTGGTGGGATGTTCCCAGCTGGCCGCCAATTTCTCCGACCTCGCTGCAGCGGGAGCGTGGTGTGAATGGCTGTTAAGAAACCGCCCTGATTCTTGGTTTAAAGTGTCATAAAGGACACAGTGCCTCTGACATTGCAACATTCCCTCAGTGTTGGCTTAGATTTTGTACACAAGTCTCTGGAGTGGGATTTGAACCCACAACCTTCTGACTCAGAGGTAAGAATTTTATCCAGGCTGACATTTTTGTAAGTGGTGTTACGAGAGCTCAGAGCTGAACTGAAAAGGTCATTATTACCTTTTCCAGTGGTTAAGTTTGTACATTTTTCACTAACAATAGAAACACTCCATGAATCTTAAGAAACTGAGAACTTTCCAAACCATTGGCTTTCATTGTCCACTGTGTCACCCTGTGTGGGCGACATGGTGGCACAGTGGTTAGCACTTATGCCTCACAGGGCCAGGGGCCCAGGTTTGATTCCAGACTTGGGTCACTGTCTGTGTGGGGTCTGCATGTTCTCCCCGTGTCTGCATGGGTTTCCCTCCGGGTGCTCCGGTTTCCTCCCACAGTCTGAAAGACATGCTGGTTAGGTGCATTGGCCGTGCTAAATTCTCCCTCAGTATACCCGAACAGACGGCTAGAGGATTTTCAGAGTAACTTCATTGCAGTGTTAATGTAAGCCTACTTGTGACACTAATAAATAAACTTTAACTATTATGTTCTGTGCTGTTAAAGATTTTGCCAGGTACAGATTGAGGACTACATGGTGCCATAGGTGTGTTGGAGGGATTTACAGGTTGAAAGTGTGTCTACTTCAACGCCAGAAGCCTCCGGAATAAGGTGGGTGAACTTGCAGCATGGATTGGTACCTGGGACTTCGATGTTGTGGCCATTTCGGAGACATGGATAGAGCAGGGACAGGAATGGTTGTTGCAGGTTCCGGGGTTTAGGTGTTTCAGTAAAATCAGGGAAGGTGGTAAAAGAAGGGGAGGTGTGGCATTGTTAGTCAAGGACAGTATTACGGTGGCAGAAAGGACGTTTGATGAGGACTCGTCTACTGAGGTAGTATGGGCTGAGGTTAGAAACAGGAAAGGAAAGGTCACCCTGTTGGGAGTTTTCTATAGGTCTCCGAAAAGTTCCAGAGATGTAGAGGAAAGGATTGCAAAGATGATTCTGGATAGGAGCGAAAGTAACAGGGTAGATGTTATGGGGGACTTTAACTTTACAAATATTGACTATAGTTCGAGTACTTTAGATGGGTCAGTTTTTGTCCAATGTGTGCAGGAGGGTTTCCTGACACACTATGTAGATATGCCAACAAGGGGCGAGGCCACATTGGATTTGGTACTGGGTAATGAACCAGGCCAGATGTTAGATTTGGAGGTAGGGGAGCACTTTGGTGATAGTGACCACAATTCGGTTATGTTTATTTTAGCGATGGAAAGGGATAGGTATATACCGCAGGGCAAGTGTTATAGCTGGGGGAAAGGAAATTATGATGCGATTAGGCGAGATTTAGGATGCATAGGATGAGGAAGAAATCTGCAGGGGATGGGCACAATTGAAATGTGGAGCTTGTTCAAGGAACAGCTACTGCGTGTCCTTGATAAGTATGTACCTGTCAGGCAGGGAGGAAGTGGTCGAGCAAGGGAACCGTGGTTTACTAAAGAAGTTGAATCTCTTGTGAAGAGGAAGAAGGAGACTTATGTAAAGATGAGACATGAAGGCTCAGTTAGGGCGTTTGAGAGTTACAAGTTAGCCAGGAAGGACCTGAAGAGAGAGCTAAGAAGAGCCAGGAGGGGACATGAGACGTCTTTGGCGGGTAGGATCAAGGAAAACCCTAAAGCTTTCTATAGGTATGTCAGGAATAAAAGAATGACTAGGGTAAGATTAGGACCAGTCAAGGACAGTAGTGGGAAGTTGTGCGTGGAGTCCGAAGAGATAGGAGAGGCGCTAAATGAATATTTTTCATCAGTATTCACAAAGGAAAAAGACAATGTTGTCGAGGGGAACACTGAGATACAGGCTTTTGGACTAGACGGGATTGAGGTTAACAAGGAGGAGGTGTTAGCAATTCTGGAAAGTGTGAAAATAGATAAGTCCTCTGGGCCGGATGGGATTTATCCTAGGATTCTCTGGGAGGCTAGGGAAGAGATTGCAGAGCCTTTGGCTTTGATCTTTATGTCGTCATTGTCTACAGGAATAGTGCCAGAAGACTGGAGGATAGCAAATGTTGTCCCCTTATTCAAGAAGGGGAGTAGAGATAACCCTGGTAATTATAGACCAGTGAGCCTTACTTCTGTTGTGGGCAAAGTTTTGGAAAGGATTATAAGAGATAGGATTTATAATCATCCAGAAAGGAACAATTTGATTAGGGATAGTCAATACGTTTTGTGAAAGGTAGGTCGTGCCTCACAAACCTTATTGAGTTCTTTGAGAAGGTGACCAAAGAGGTGGATGCAGGTAAAGCAGTTGATGTGGTGTATATGGATTTCAGTAAAGCGTTTGATAAGGTTCCCCATGGTAGGCTATTGCAAAAAATACGGAGGCATGGGATTGAGGGTGATTTTGCGGTTTGGATCAGAAATTGGCTAGCTGTAAGAAGACAAAGGGTGGTGGTTTATTGGAAATATTCATCCTGGAGTTCAGTTACTAGTGGCGTACCGCAAGGATCTGTTTTGGGGCCACTGCTGTTTGTCAGTTTTATAAATGACCTGGATGAGGGCGTAGAAGGCTGGGTTAGTAAATTTGTAGATGACACTAAAGTCGGTGGAGTTGTGGACAGTGCGGAAGGATGTTGCAGGTTACAGAGGGACATTGATAAGCTGCAGAGCTGGGCTGAGAGGTGGCAAATAGAGTTTAATGCGGAAATTTGTGAGGTGATTCACTTTGGAAGGAGTAACAAGAATACAGAGTCCTGGGCTAATGATAAGATACTTGGTAGTGTGGATGAGCAGAGAGATCTCGGTGTCCATGTGCATAGATCCCTGAAAGTTGGCACACAGGTTGATAGGGTTGTTAAGAAGGCGTACAGTGTGTTAGCTTTTATTGGGAGAGGGATTGAGTTTCAGAGCCATGATGTCATGTTGCAGCTGTACAAAACTCTGGTGCGGCCGCACTTGGAGTATTGCGTACAGTTCTGGTCGCTGCATTATAGGAAGGATGTGGAAGCATTGGAAAGGGTGCAGAGGAGATTTACCAGGATGTTGCCTGGTATGGTGGGAAGGTCTTATGAGGAAAGGCTGAGTGACTTGAGGCTGTTTTCGTTAGAGAGAAGAAGGTTAAGAGGTGACTTAATAGAGGCATACAAGATGATCAGAGGATTAGATAGGGTGGATAGTGAGAGCCTTTTTCCTCGGATGGTGATGGCTAGCATGAGGGGACATAGCTTTAAATTGAGGGGTGATAGATATAGGTTAGATGTCAGAGGTAGGTTCTTTCCTCAGAGAGTAGTAAGGGCGTGGAATGCCCTGCCTGCAACAGTAGTGGACTCGTCAACATTAAGGGCATTTAAAGAGTCATTGGATAAACATATGGATGATATTGGAATAGTATAGGTTAGATGGGCTTTAGATTGGTTTCACAGGTCGGCGCAACATTGAGGGCCGAGGGGCCTGTACTGCGCTGTAGTGTTCTGTGAAACTATGGAAGGGCATTTGGCTTGAATAACATCTTGAAATCAGCAAGTTAATAAGTTCTGGAATGAACTGCCTGAAAGGGCGGTGATTAGATAATAAGTTTCAGAATGGGTAAGTGCTTGAAGGGAAACAACTTAAGGCTAAGGGGAAACTCCGCCTGAGAGCTGGCACAAGCTCAATGGGCCAAATGGCCTCCTTCTGTGCTTTGGTCATCTCAAATATGAAAGAAATTGAGCTGGGCTAATATTTCTAATTGTGAAATGTTGAATGAACTTCATTTTTGTCAACACTGTTGAAACTTATTTTGTGATGAAACCTGTTGACATGATTATCAGAAGAAAAAAGTTGTTAATTTTAGCTTAATGTTACTGTTTTGTAATGAAAAATCACATTGTTTTAATTGATATCATTTAGTTTTGTTTGGTTCTGTAGGGGCTCTGAGTACATTGAAAAAACTAACCAGTGGAAAATATGTAATTATGCAGGAGTGTATTTACATTATATTTAAAAGAAAAACACTCAAAAATACTATTCCCATTAATATCTTGGCTTCTTTGAAGGCCTCCAGATTTCTTAACCCTTTAAATGGTGTTGGATGTGGGTATGTCTGCTTTTAAAGATTTCAATTCAAACCCTAATGCCCCAATTAGAATTGTACAAATACTAAAGTATTAGTAATGTCCATTACTGTAAATACCAAGACATTAGGAGTAACTCACAGAAACTTAGAAACTAGGAGCAGGAGTAGGCCATTCGGCCCTTCAAGCCTGCTTTGCCATTCATTTTGATCATGGCTGATTATCAAATTCAATTTCCTGCTTCCCCTATTCCCCCATACCCCTTGATCCCTTTAGCCCCAAGAGCTATATCTAATTTATTCTTGAAATCAGACAATGTTTTGGCCTCAACTACTTTCTGTCGTACAGAATTCCACACATTCACCACCCTCTGGGTGAAGAAATTTCTCCTCATCTCAGTTCTAAAAGGTTTGCCCCTTATCCTCTCGACCCCTAGTTCTGGACTCCCCCGCCATTGGGAACATTCTTTCTGAATAAACCATGTCTCACCCTGTTAGAATTTTATAAGTTTCCCGTAAATATTTCAGTATTCAGAGTATTCATGAATAATAAGATCAAGAGTATATGTAAAACACAGAGATATTGAGAGGATTACTGTAAATGCTAAAGATATTGGGAGTGGTTAAACAGTAAATAGTAAGATATCAGGTGCATCTTTATAACCCAAGACTAAGAGAGTGGGGTTTTGTCAGGTTTGTTTTCTGATGAAATACTATCGTGTTGTTCTGAGCAGCCTCCTATTTTCCACAGACTTTAATTCATTCAAATCTGTGCTGCCCTATCCTAACTCGCGAGTCTTATTCACCCATCATTCCTGTGCTCGCTAACCTATCTTGGTTCCATCAGTACCTTGATTTTAAAATTCTCATCCTCCTATTTAGATTTCTCCATGATCTTGTTCTTCTTGATCTCTATAATCATAATTAGCCCTACAATTCCATGAGAAATTGGTTCCTCTGATTTTTTTCCCTCTCGTGTATTCCCCATTCCCTTCAGCTGATTATTATTGGTAGCCATGCCTTTAGCCACCTCAGCCATAAGCTGTAGAATTCTAAATTTGTATGCCTCTTTCCCCTTTGGGACCTTCCTTCAATCTTACCTAACTAACCAAGGTTTTAGTTACAGTTCATTTTCCTTGGTGTCAGTTTGTATTAATCATGCTCTGATGAAGTGCCTTGTCTCAGTTGTATGATAAATGACCTCGGTATATTTGCTATTGAAAACCATCTATGAGGAGATCTACAGAGCAGTTTGAGATCTCTGCTGAAAGACCGATAGAGAGACGGAGAGAGGTGCACTTGTGGAGCAAGGTGTTCTGACGGATTGGGGAGTCCAAACGTCTAGAACATGCTTTCATTTCAAATAAAGACTGGCCAACAAGGCTGAATGTGCAGAAACAATGAATGGACAGGAGCAAACCTGGATCAACCATTATCTGCCTACAACAGTGAGACTAAATTAATAATAAACTAATTTATTCATAGTTTCCTATGTACAGTTTATAATGCTCCAAATTGTGGTCAAATATACAAACAACCTTACAAACATTTTGCTGTTGTGACAATGAAACCAGGATCTCTTTATTAGTCATGCTGAGTGGTACGGAACCGCAGGCAGGCAGGCTGGCTGAACCAAGAACCAGTCTACCTTCATCAAATTCAAAAATACAGGCTACTGTGGCTGTGAGCTGGAAACAAAAAATCAGTTTCAGAAATGATATCATTTGGTTACGGTGCATGCAGAAGCTAAACTAAACACGAGTAATAGCCATTGAAAAGGAAGTCAGCCTTAACTACTGAGGATTGCACACATTACAATGTAATGTGCCTATTCACGGTGGGGGCTAATCCGACACACTTCAAGAGAAAGAATGAACTACTTTTGTTTAGGTACATTTAACAAGGCAGTGGATTTAATGACATTAAAAGGCAGGTCTCAAATGAAAGGGCAGATGGCTCAAATTTGGAATACTAGATAAATGGGAGCAATTTAAACAAAGAGGTTCAAATCATCTCCTACATGTTTGTAACCATTGTCCGATCCTCTCAATCTCTACCTGGCCACTATTATCTCTGTTCCAACAGCGGGATCACCCTCAGGATATAACTCGGATGTAAATAGTGCAGACCTAGCCCTAAAACAACAGTGCTATTTCTCTTAGGTTTGTTTGAAGTTTAACTGAGGAAGTGGGGATGGGGGGGAGGGGGGGGGGGGGGGGGGGGGACAGTGAGATTCCAACACATATTTGTTTGGTAAAATAACAGCAAAGATACATTTTTTACAGACAAAGAACAGTTAATTGCGAAGACTGTCATTCTCATGAGTTTGAGGTAGGTAATGGGTCATTGTTACTCCTGCCGTTCCTGCAATCGATTATGTGGGTAAGCCCCCAATGAAATGGAGTTCTTAACTGACTGAGAGGAAAGATAACAAAGGGCAATCAGTGACTAGTCTCTTTAATGAGAATATTCCATATGGTGGTTTTGTAGGGGGTGTGGAGGGAAACAAAGGTTCACCCGATCTGCTGCTCTAGCTTTGGGGCAGCTGATCAAATAGCCTTAGAAATCACAGTGAGAAGTTCTCACAACACCAGGTTAAAGTCCAACAGGTTTCTTTGGAATCGCGAGCTTTCAGAGTCACCTGATGAAGGAGCAGCGCCCTGAAAGCTCGTGATTCCAAATAGACTTGTTGGACTTAACCTGGTGTTGAGACTTCTTACTGTGCCCATCCCAGTCCAATGCCAGCATCTCCACATCCTGGTTAAAAATCATAATCAGAATTCAGGTCATTTTGTGTGGATCGCCAGAGGTATGGAGGAAAATCAGGAGAAAAGAGGAGAGTTTCTACCCCTATTCTACCTCCTATGTGGACACATGTACTCAGAGCAGCTAAACCAGGTCAAATGGTAATTGGAGGCTTTCGGTAATATTGACCTTCCTGTCACTGATGTTCAGGACTGAGGAGTGCTGAATGACTGCCTTGGAGTTTAGTGGCAGTGGTGAAATTCTTTAAAATAAATCCTCCTGATCCAAACTTACAGCAACTGGGAATGAAAAGTAGAATTGATCGAAAGCTTGTGAGGACACTGCAGAGTTAAGAGGCCTTGCGTAGTTTCCCTCACTTTAGTTACAACTACAATACATTGCTGTCGTTCCTGTACTCTGGTGCTCAACAGGGAAGGCAAAAGCATGAATGAGGATACCCTATCATTGCACATAGTAAGAACTTCAGCAATGTGTCACTGGCCTAAGATTTAATAAACCAATTTGTTCAGATTTCTCCATTGTTCTTGCCCCTCCCTACTTCTGTAATCTTAATTATGCAAGAGGTAGGAACCGAGTAATGAATCACAGTCAGTGTGGTCTCCTGGGTCATTTTCAATCACCGAGAGGGATTGGAGAAGAATTTTCTAGCTTTTTCCCTCACCGTTCTTGTGCTTTGTATTTGGCTTCTCCATCTTCCAGGACATTACATGGCCTTGAGGGGCTAGGGAATGTTTTTTACTGGTGACAAACAAGGTATCACAAGTATATGAGATTGGCTGGGTGGCCTATTCATATGTGATATTTTGGTATGTTCTTATGACTGTGGGATTTTACAAGGTTATTTTGGCCAAGCCAAGAAACTTCAGACTGATTTCCGGGAAAAGATCAGAGCAGAAATTAGGAGAATGTACTTTACACAATAAATAGTTATTTATATGATCTGGAATGCCCTGTCCAAAAAGCAAATCCAATCATAATTTTCAAAAGGGAAGTGGACAAATATCTGAAGTGGAAAATTTGTGGAAAATTGGCAGGGGGAAGAATTGGGCAGCTTTTTCAAAGAGCAGACACAGGTACAATGAGCTGTATAACCTCCTCCCATCCATAGAATCAATGATTGTACAAGACGCCATTGAGAGCTTGTCCAATTAAACACCAGATATGTTATCAGAGTTGCAAGATTGAATGCTTGACCTGTTGTGCGTTGATCTTTCTGGGTTGGAAGGATGCGAGAGGTGAGTTAACATCCTGACATCTGCCGTTTATGTACATCTGTCCACCAACCTAATCCAATATCTCACTATTTACTTTTCACAGATGATGAGGCTTCTGTAAGGACTGTGGAACTGAGCAAAATTCAATATAAGATATTTTTCTTTGATGTAAGTGAGCCATTAGTTGTGTATAGTGGTCACAATGGTACCTTTATCCAAGTGTTTCAGTATCGCAGAATAATAATGACATGAACTAATGTTAAGGCTGACTCCCCTTTAAACTAGACTAGGCATTAGCTCTAACCAGTCTCACAATCTCAAATTTACACAGCCACGTTGCCTGGTAAACTGTCATACTCAGTGGAACGTGTTGTCAGCCCCAGGTACTGCCTCAGAAATTTGCTGTATCTTTTCTGGTTAGTCTGTCTGCTCAAATTGCTCCAGTTCCTGACCGATTTCCTCACTCCCATAAAGCCTCCATATCTCTTCTGGAAGCTTCTGTTGCCCTCTGCAACCTCTCTGAAATTATGTTTCCTCTCCGTGAACCCTCCGTATGTGTTGGAAGCAATTGGCTGTGCTTGGGAACCATAGGGGCTCTGGTCCGATGGCATCTCTGCATCTCGTGCACTGTTGTCCGCCTCAGCTCCGTTGTCATAGATCTCCCCCGTGCTGCCAATTGGCGACATGATCTTCATGGTCTGGAGAAAGCCACGTGCGTTTCCCGAGTTGACTGCCCCATTGCTTCCGGCACTACCGAACGACAGGCTTTCAGTCTGAGATGCGCTCATGCCAAGAGGTAACACTGAGGATGCAGAGGCAATTTTTCTGCAGTGGTCCCAAATGCCAGACGATGTAACTTGTCCTTCGCATTGTAGAATGCAGACCTAAAACAGCAGGACAGGTTATTCAGTGATGGAATGTACTTCCGACACTCCCTTTTTATGAAATCATTTGTATTACCAATCTACAAGTGTCTGTATTCTGACACAGGAATAGGAGGAGGAGGCCATTCAGCTCCTTCAGCCTATTACACTATTTATTTCCATCATGACCATTCTGTCCCTTAGCCCCAATTACCCACCTTTGTTCTTTAACCCAACAAGACTCTATCCACCTCAGTCTTTATTACTGTAAATACATCACTAGTATCTCACTGGAAACACTAAGATATTGAGAGCATCTCTTTTACCGTAAATCATAAGGTACCAGCAATGTGCTTATTACTGTAAATACCAATATAATGGGAATGATTACTACTGTAAAAGGTAAATTATTCAGTGTGACTCACTTTACCTACCAGGATAATGGAAGGATGTCATTGTAAAATGAAAATATCTTTGGAACAGAAGCAGGCCATTAAATCCCTGATACTGTTGCACTTTCAAAAAAGATGGGGCTAATTTGTACCTCAAATCCATTTTACCCACCTTTGCCCTCTATCTCGTTATCTCCTTACCCAACTATAATTTAGCAATCTCAGTCCTGAAAGCTCCAAATGATCTTGAGTATCCACAGCTCTCCACTAATCATAGAATTCCTACAGTGCAGAAGGAGGTCATTTGGCCCATCGAGTCTGCACCGACACCCAAGCCCTTTCCTTGTAACCCCACGTAATCCCCCTGACACAAGGTGTAATCCACCCAGACCTGTTCCCTGTAACCACAAATATTTAACCCAGTAATCCCCCTAACCTACACATCTTGGGACCCTTAGGGGCAATTTAGCATGGCCAATCCACCTAACCTGCACATCTTTGGACTGTGGGAGGAAACCGGAGCACCTGGAGGAAACCCACGCAGACACAAGGAGAATGTACAAACTCCACACAGACAGTGACCCAGGGCCAGTATGGAACCTGGGTCCCAGGCGCTGTGAGGCAGCACTGCTAACCACTGTGGCACTATGCCACCTCGTTGAATGAAGGAGTCCTTCCTGAGTTCACTCCTGAATGGCCTAACTCTGATTTTAAGATTGTGCTCCCTTGTTCTGGATTTCCCAATCAGAGGGAACAGTTTCTCTTTATCTGCCTTACTGAATCGTTTAAACACCACAATCAGATCGCCCCTCAGACAGAATAACTCAAGGGAATACCAATCAAGTTTTTGTGAACTGTCCTCATGATTTAACCTTCTGAGCCCCAATATGATTCTAGTGAATCTGAAACCTCCTTAAGGCCAATACAGCCTTCCTGAGCTGTGGGGCTCACAACTGAACAGTCACTCCAGATGGGGATGATCAGAGTTTTATAAAGATCGTATATAGTTCTGGTATTTCATGGTGGCACAGTGGTGAGTCACAGCGTTAGGGACTTGGGTTCGATTCCCAGTTTGGATCACTAAGTGTGTCGGTGCAGACTCGATGGGCCAAATGACCTCCTTCTGCACTGTAGGAATTCTATGATTAGTGGAGAGCTGTGGATACTCAAGATCATTTGGAGCTTTCAGGACTGAGATTGCTAAATTATAGTTGGGTAAGGAGATAACGAGGTAGAGGGCAAAGGTGGGTAAAATGGATTTGAGGTACAAATTAGCCCCATCTTTTTTGAAAGTGCAACAGTATCAGGGATTTAATGGCCTGCTTCTGTTCCAAAGATATTTTCATTTTACAATGACATCCTTCCATTATCCTGGTAGGTAAAGTGAGTCACACTGAATAATTTACCTTTTACAGTAGTAATCATTCCCATTATATTGGTATTTACAGTAATAAGCACATTGCTGGTACCTTATGATTTACGGTAAAAGAGACTGCACGTTCTCCCCGTATCTGTGTGGGTTTCTTCTAGGTGATCCGGTTTCCTCCCACAGTCCGAAAGATGTGCTGGTTAGGCCCATTGGCCATGCTAAATTCTCCCTCAGTGTACCCAAACAGACGCCGGAGTGTGGCGACTGGGGGATTTTTCATAGTAACTTCATTGCAGTGTTAATGTAAGTCTACTTGTGACACTAATAAATGAACTATTTCTTGTGACAGCATAGCTCATTATTGATGACTTTCCTGTGAACAATTGCAGATCCGAAAGCGATGGAACTTATTGACCCTGCGGACAATGTGATGAGTCGTGTGATGCAGCAGTCTGAACATGAAATCCCGCTGTCAGTCCTGCACTCCCAGCTTCCTGCCAGTGGTTGGTGCTATTGGACTTTGTACATTTCTCTGTCTGAAAGAAAATATTTTCTGTGCACTTCCTCCATCCACCTCGAGTCCCTTACCAGGCAACTAGGTCAGTGCTTTAGAGAGAACACTTACATCTTGGACTGGATTCAATTACCTGAGGGGGTCAGAGAGGAATTTCTCCAAAGTCTGTTTTCCATTATTGGTCCTGGGGTCTTTCTCTGTCCTTTTGCTTCTTTCAGGAGATTACATGGTAACAGAGGTGTATGAGTAGGGTTTGAGGACTCTGGGTCTGTACTTGATAGAGTTTAGAAGGATGGGGGTGGGGGGGAGGGGATCTCATTGAAACTTACAGAATACTGAAAGACCTGGATAGAGTGGACGTGGGGAAGATGTTTCCATTGGTAGGCAAGTTCCAGACTCAACCACAAAGGGAAACAATTTCCCCGCACCTATTTCGCCAATCTTAACAATTCCTTTCTTGCACAATGGTGAGATAATGGCATCAGAGAAAACTGTGACAAAGCCCAGGCAACCCCTGATGAAAACTGGCATTGTAATTGTCAGACTCCGTTTCTGAGACTCACCAGTACATTGAAGCCTTGATGCTGATAGAAGAGTTTGTTACAGGTGAGGCACTCAGCCACACAGTCTCCCTGACAGCAAGGAACCAGAGAGAGGATCAGGATGAGGGGCAGGAGAGAGGTCCTCATGCTGATTTAATAACGATAGGCTGCAAAAGAAATAGGCACATTAAACATTCAACCCATCCATTAGCTTCATGCAGCTGGTCTGCAGACTCACTATCCTGCTTACTGAAACACAGGCAGAAGACAAACTCAACACATGTGGAACAAATAAAACACAGAGCTTTCAGCGACTCTCTATAACTGACGGATATACAATAAGACAAAACACTGAGCTTTCTATAACCCACAGGTCTAGAATAAATAAAGTACTGGACTCTCTATGGCTAACAGAGAACAAATAAGACAATGGACTCTATAACTGGCAGATATACAACAAATAAAACTGAACTTTCAGTACCTGACAGATATGGAATAATAGGATATATAGCACAAGCCAGGCTATTCAGCCCAATCTGTCCATTCTGGTGTTGATGCGCCCTTGAGCTTCCACCCATTCCTTTTACCTAAATCTACCGTCATAACTCTGACACTGTCTTCCTTACATACTTGTCTCTTTTCCCCCTAAATGCATCAATACTATTTGCTTCAACCAATCCCTGAGGCAGAGTTCCACATTCTTACTACTCTTTGGGGGAAGAGATTTCTTCTGAATTTTCTATCTCCTGGTGACTGTCTTCCATTAATGGCCTCAACTTGCTCTTTACCCTGAAGGAGAAACATTCTCTCTCTATCCAAACTATCAACCTTTCATAATTTTAAAGATCTTTATTCGGCTACCCCTCAGACTTCTTTTCAAGGGAGAATTTTATTTATTAGTGTCAGAGCTAGGCTTACATTAACACCGCAATGAAGTTACTGTGAAAACTCCCTAATCGCCACACTCTGGCGCCTGTTCAGGTACACTGAGGGAGAATTTAGCATGGCCAATGCACCTAACCAGCACGCCTTTCGGACTGTGGGAGGAAACCGGTGCACCCAGAGGAAACCCACGCAGACACGGGGAGAACGCGCAGACTCCGCACGGACAGTGACCCAAGCTGGGAATCAAACTCAGGTCCCTGGCGCTGTGAGGCAGCAGTGCTAACCACTGTGCCACCCCGACACATCATCTTACACTAATGGCCTCAAGTTGCTCTTTACCCTGAAGGAGAAACATTCTTTCTCTCTCCAAACTATCAACCGTTCATAATTTTAAAGATCTTTAAAGATCTCTCTTTTCAAGAGAGAAGAGACTGAGATGGACAATCCTTTCCTGATATATCTATCCATACATTTCTGGTATCATCTTATAAATCTTCTCTGGACCCTCTGCAGTGCCTCTATATCCATTTTATAACATGGTGACCAGGACTGCATGCAGTATTCTAAGTCTGTTCTAACCAAGGTTCAATACAGGTTTAGGTAACTTGCCTAGTTTTCAACACTGTCTCTCCAGAATTAAAGCCTAATACTTGCTGGTCTGGCTAACTTGAGGCACAACTTTTTAGTGATTAATGTATTTGTATTCTGAGATCCCTTCGTTCAGCTATCTCGCCTAGACTTACACCTTCCAAGTAATAAATGAACTCCTATTCATCCTGCCAAAATGTACCACTTCACATTTATCTGAATGGAATTCATTTGCCAAATATTTGTCCATTCTGCAAGTTTATTAATTTTTTTGCAATGTTCTGCAGTATTGAGTAATAAAACGATGAGATTTCTGTTATAGTCATAGAGGTTTACAGCAAGGAAACAGGCCCTTTGGCCCAACTTGTCTGTGCTGCTCTTTTTTTTTAACAATCCCTAAGCTAGTTCCAATTGCCTGCATTTGGGCCATATCCCGCTATACCCAGTTATTGTTGATATCGAACAAATTAAGCTCAAAGCTTTCCAAAACTGACAGATACAGAACAAATGCAAACTAAACTCTGAAAAGCTGACAAAAAAGACACAAATAACACACTTAGTGCTCTGTAACTCAAACACCCATTCATAGCACACAAATCGCTGAGCGTTCTATAACATACACTGATCTAGAACAAATCAAATGTGCTTTCTATTACTTTATTTCATAGACTCATGCAGTGCAGAAGAGGCCCTTTGGCCCCTCGAGTCTGCACCAACACACAAGAAACACCTGGGGCAGGATTTTCCGGCTATGCTCGCCCCAAGACCGTAAATTCCTGCCCGAGGTCAACGGACCTTTGCATGGTCCAGCAAACTTTCCTTTCCGCCCACTACAATTCCCATGGTGGGTGGGATGGGAAAATTCCACCCCGATCTCTCACTGAATCCTATTGACCAGCACTTGGCCCGTAGCCCTGAATGTTATGATGCGCCAAATGCTCATCCGGATACTCTTTAAAGGATGTGAGGCAACCCGCCTCCACCACCCTCCCAGGCAGCGCATTCCAGACTATCACCACCCTCTGCCTTCACTCCAAAAGATGTGCTGGTTAGGTGCATTGGCCATGCTAAACTCTCCCGAACAGGCACCGGAGTGTGGTGACTAGGGGATTTTCACAGTAACTTCATTGCAGTCTTAATGTAAGCCTACTTGTGACAATAATAAATAAACTTTAAAACTCTGGGTAAAAACATTTGTCCTTACATCGCCCCTCACCTTGAACCTATGTCCCCTCGTAACTGACCATTCAAATAAGGAGAACAGCTGTTCCTTTGCCACTTTGTCCATGTCTCTCATATTCTTGTACACCTCGATCAGCTCACCCCTCAGTCTTCTCTGCTCCAACGAAAAGAACCCAAGCCTCTCCAACCTCTCTTCATAACTTAAATGTTCCACCCCAGGCAGCATCCTGGTGAATCTCCTCTGCACCCCCTCCAGCGCAATCACATCCTTCCAATAATGTGGCGACCAGAACTGTACATAGTACTCTAGCTGTGGCCTCACCAAAATTCTATACAACTCCAACGTGACTTCCCTGCTTTTGTAATCTATGCCTCGATTGAGAAAGGCAGTATCCTATATTTTCACCACCCAAAAACATGTCTTTCTGCCGTCAGAGATCTGTGGACAAACACGCCAAGACCCCTTTGTTCCACAGAACTTCCTAGTGTCCTACTATTTATTGAGTACATCCTTATCAAATTACCTCATCTAAAGTGTATCACCTCTCACTTTTCAGGGTTAAATTCCATCTGCCACTTATCTGCCCATTTGACCATCCCATCTATATGTTCCTGTAGCCCAAGACACTCCACCTCACTGTTAATCACTCGGCCAATCTTTGTGTCATCTGCAAACTTACTATACCCCCCACATAGTCATCTTTGTTGTTTATATAGATAACGAATAATAGGGGGCCCAACACAGATCCCTGTGGTATCCCACTGGACACTGGCTTCCAGTCACTAAAGCAGCCTTCTGTCATCACTCTCTGACTCCACCCACAGATCGCCTCCTTCATCCCTAATGGGCCCTACTCTTTCTCTGGTTAATCTCCTCCCATTGATATACCTATAGAATATCTTGGGATTTTCCCTACTTTTACCAGCCAGAGCTTTCTCATATCCCCTCTTTGCTTTCCTAATTGCTTTCTTTAGTTCCACCCTGCACTTCCTATACCTCACTAATGCCTCCACTGATTTGCTCCCCTTGTACTTTTCCTTCTGTATAGTCAAGATAACTCGATTAGGGACGTGATCTGGTGGTGAAGGAGTTATGTGGAAAATCAGGGACTCTGGCACCAGTACTGGGACAAGAAGGAACTTCCCCCTTGGGATGGTCTCCACCTGAACCAGGCTTGCACCAGAGTCCTGGTGGAAAGGATAAATAGGCTGGTCACATGGACTTTTAAATAGTAAATATCTTGAGGAGAAAAGGTAACATGACTCGAAAACAAACAAAAGGAAAAAAGAGGAACAGTCTGCACTCCAGGTAAAGGGAAAACTGAAAGATATAAAGCACTCAAATGAGGAGAGAGAAATGAGGAATGTGTAAACTTCATTTGGAGCCTATGATGTAGTAACATCACTGACTGTGTGTGTGTATGTGTGTGGTGGGGGAAGATGGGGCGGGGAGTGTGCATATGTATGTGAGAGTGTGTGAGTATGAGAGAAAGAATGTATGGGTGAGATTTTCCAGCCACACTCACCGCAAAACTGGAAAATCCCACCCTGTTAATGGACCTTTGCGTAGTCTGTGCAGGAAGATTCCACATTATGTGTATGGGAGAGTGTGAGTGTATGTGAGAATGTGTGTGAGTGTATCTGTGAGTGCGAGAGGTGTATGTGAGAGTGTGGGTGTATCTGTGAGTGCGAGAGAGTGTGTGTGTGTATGTGAGAGTGTGAGTGCGTGTGTGTATATGTGGGAGAGAGTGAGTGAATGTATGTGGGAGAGAATGAGTGCGTGTGGAAGGAGACAGTGAGTGCGTTCATGGGAGAGAACGAGTGAGTGAGCATGTGAAAGAGAGTGAGTGTGGTAGGGAGTGTGGATGTGTGCGTGTGTCACTCTCACCCTCGCCCCTACGTGTCAACACATATTCTCACCCACCTCACGGAGTAAACAGCCTGAAACAGAAGATGAGCTGGACACAAACGCCCTCACCCTCTTATAATCATTGGGCGGGATTTTCCGGCTGCGCTCGCCCCAAAACCGAAAAATTCCATTCGAGGTCAATGGACCTTTGCATGGTCCGCAAGTTGTTTCTTTTTGTCAAACTCAACTTTTTAAAAAAATCCAAGGATCTTTGTAAATCCAAGTAAAATTTACTCGTCAGTCCTTTAGGTGAGAAATCAAATCCCCACCACCTCACGACTCACTGATAAGCCATTATTATACTCCATTGGTGTTTGGAATACGGCAAGTATTCATGTGTTGAAATTAACCCAGTCAATATTGAGTTGTAATGAAACCTTCTGTGGCTCAGCTAATAAGTCCCCAGATTTGGACCCGGTTCTCAGCATTGAGAACTCTGTCTCACAAGGGACATAGTGTGGGGATATGGATAGGTATTTAGTACATTTAATGACTTCCGAGCTCATATTAATACATTTTTTCCCCGAATGAGCCTTGCTATTTTATTCAGCTTGCAAACTATTTCATATTTTGGAGATCATGTCGGGAGCGATGCCAAGTTTTCTGTTTAGTTGTAAATATCAGAAGGGAAGAGAATCTGCATGAAGGCTGCTGCCCCCCTGCATTGCCAGCATTGTGTCTCTGAGAGGTTGCTGCTATGAAATGCCCTCTTATCCCAATGGTAAAAGAAACATAAACTTTGCATAAAACAAGGGGACTTCCAGTCCTAAATGACACTCCGAATCAGGCTGTTGGTGGGAAGCTACTTCCATGGATCAAGAGTCAATTTTCAGCTGTCTACGATCTCAAATTGTTCATCGTTGACAAGTGGATGTTTACTTAAATTTTTGCTTCAGTGGAATTAATAATCCTGTCCTTCAGACTCACTCTCCATGCACAGCGTAACATCTGTTACATACGACACTAGATTCACTGTGAAAACATGCAGGGTAATGGCCTCCACTGCTCCTGCCCCTAATCACTCGCTCCTGCCTAACTCAATCTCCAGAATCATTAAAACAAAGGAACCATTTAGCCCCTCAAAGCTGCTCCACTAATCAAATTAATCTGTTTTTCATTCATTCACGGGACATGGGAGCCGCTGTCTGGCCGGCATTTATTGACCATCCCTAATTGCCCGAGGGCAGTTGCTGTGGCTCTGGAGTCACATGTAGGCCAGACCAGGTAAGGACGGCAGATACCCTTCCCTAAAAGGACATTAGTGAACCTGACGGGTTTTTCCGACAATCGATTCATGGTCATCAGTAGATTCTTAATTCCAAATTTTTAAAAATCGAATTCAAATCTGCCGTGGCGGAATTTGAACCCAGGTCGAAAATATCTAGGAACTTTAGCTGAGTTTCTTGGATTAATAGTCTGGGGATAACACCACTAGGCCATCATCTCCCCTCCAAGCTGGTCTACATTTCAACTTCTGATTTGCTATTGCCTCCATATCCCTTGATGCCCTTAACTAACAAAAAATCTATTGACCTCAGTCCTGAAAGGTCCTATTGGCCCGGCTGGCACTGTTGAAGATGCGATCTGACCAAGCTTTGCTACAGAGAGCAGATGAAATCTACTTGCCTTTTCATCCATATACCTCCACACCCTTGCCTAACAAAAACCTATCCAGTTCCATCAGTCATTTCAGCCTTAAAAGTTTATCTCCAGCATCAAGAGCCTTTTGAGGGCAAGGAGGAGAGGTGCAAGATTTCCGTTACTTTTTGTGTTTAAAAAAAACTTCCTGATTTCAGAATAGCCTAGCTCAGATTGTATTTCTTTGTCCCAGCCCAAGGAAATCATTTCTCTGTTTCTACTTTACCAGCTCCATTTATCATTGCAATGGTTTCCGCTCACCCTTTTAAACTCAGAAGGAGTGCAAGCCAAGGAATACAACCTACCCTCAACATCTATACCATTATCCTCAATAATACCAACAGAATCATTCTATTGTTAAATATGACTTCTGTCTGAGCAAAATATCTAGTAACTCAACAATATGGAATAGAGAGAAGCCCTTCAAAAAAACTTTAAACTCACCCTTAACTATTCAATAGTGAGAGTCACAAAATGAAAGAATATTTCTCAATCTGAGGCCCATGGTTATGTGTTTCAATGGATGTATCTGAATCTCTGGTCCAGTCTTTCTCCTTTACAAGTTGCATTTGGACAGCTATTTTAAATCAACAAACAGTTATTTATGAGATTTCCACCAACTCCTGCTCCTTTTGTATTCTTAGTATCTCATCTCTTCATCCAGTTTCAGTTCTTTAGCCTTAGTTATGGTTGTCCATTTTTCACACCTCTGCTTTCTGTCTGTCTGCTCTATCCACATCTCCCCACCCACTGTCTGCAAGCACTGATCCTCACCTGCAGCTTGCAGACAGGAGCCTGGGCGGAGCTGTGAGGTTCAATGGGGAGGAAGCATTGCAGAGGAGCTGGGTTCTGGTCCACGGTGTCCATACAACCAGACACACAGCAACTGATTAAACAGTCAAACACACTTGTAGACACACAGACAGACACACAGGCACACACACACACAGTCAGACGCACACACACAGACAGTCAAAAAGATACACACACAGACAAACTGACACACAGATACACACACAGGCTAACATACACACACACAGACAATCCAATACACAGATACAGAGACAAACATACTCACACACACAGACAAACCGATGCACACAAACAGGTACACACAGGCAAACATACGCACACATACGGACAAACCAATACACACAGGCACACACAAACACATACAGAAAAACAGATACACACAGACAAACACACACACACACATACACACAAAGGCTAACAGAGACAGAGACACACATCATGCCCAGAGGTTAAGCAATGGGACACTCCGAACAACTTCTGCGCTCCCCTCCTCAGTACAAGAGTCTGAGCTTCTACCTTCAACGCGAATAGTGATCAAATTCTGCAGCTGCTGGACTCGGTACCAACTGGACTGCACATTTACCCTCTGAGACACACTCTGGCTCTTCACTCCTCTCACCCTCACCTTCCTCTCTGTTCTTTCAATCCGGTTGGGAAATCAGTCGCTACCCCCAGTCCCGCTCCCTCACCCCCTATCGCCCCTTTGCCCTACCCTCACTGTGCCACAAGCGTCCCTCCCCAAACACAAGGAGCTGCGGAGAGGCTGGCAAGGGGTGAAACAGACGCTGAAATTGCCGCTCCCACTCGGGCAAATGCAGGAGGTCCCCCTGTGACCGGGGGGTTGGGGGGGATAGATGGGGATGGACGGAGGGACAACACTTTCCCTTAAATAAAAAGTAGGGGAAAAAATGGGCAAATGAGAAATTAAACGGGACAAAAGACAAGAGAGAGAATAGAGAGAGAGTTCCACATAATCTAACCAATAAAACTGGTGAGTTAAACCCACGAAATGAAAGGGGGGAGAAAGTTTAAGTAGAGAAAGAAAGAGGGAAATAATCAATGAACAGAGAGACTGGAAATGGTTCCGAGGAAGGAGTGGGATGAATGGGAGGATAAACGGTAAAAAAAAGACTGACGGATTGCAGGGAGCTCAGAACACACACAGAGAAAGGAATGAAGTTTACAGCAGGCACCTGGCGTTTAACTCTGAACGGATCCCCGGAGTGAGATAGAGAATTGAGAAAATCCCGTACCTGACTCTGTCCAGCACTGGCTGAGAAGCTGTTGCGAGTTCTGCTTCTCACTCTCTCAGACACACGTTGCAAGTCCTTTACACGTCCCCTCAACCCTGAAGAACGTTGGGTGGTTGAACACTGGCTGTGTTTCACTCCCCCCTTCTGATATACCCTGACTGGATAACCCAGACAACCAGCAGGCAAAGAACACACCCCTTCCAGGAATAGATACACTTTTATAAGCAACTTCCTGGAACCCCCCCTCACATTCAGTCAGTGACTGGCACATCCTCACTCAGTTACTAACCCCTGAGTCATATAGCCACTGACCCCTGAGTTACACCGTCACTGTCCCCCCAAGTTGTACAGTTACTGACTCCTGAATTATACAGTTACTGTCCCCTGAGTTATACAGTCACTGTCCCCCCCAAGTTATACAGTCACTGTCCCCCCCAAGTTATACAGTCACTGTCCCCTGAGTTATACAGTCACTGTCCCCCCCAAGTTATACAGTCACTGTCCCCCCCAAGTTATACAGTCACTGTCCCCCCCAAGTTATACAGTCACTGTCCCCTGAGTTATACAGTCACTGTCCCCTGAGTTATACAGTCACTGTCCCCCCCAAGTTATGATGTGGAGATGCCGGCGTTGGACTGGGGTACGCACAGTAAGAAGTCTCACAACACCAGGTTAAAGTCCAAGTTATACAGTCACTGTCCCCTGAGTTATGCAGTCACTGTCCCCCCCCCCCCCCTCCAAGTTATACAGTTACTGATGCCTGAGTGCCTGTTCGAGTACACTGAGGGAGAATTTAGCACGACCAATGCACCTAACCAGCACGTGTTTTGGACTGTGGGAGGAAACCAGAGCACCCAGAAGAAACCCACGCAGACACGTGGAGAATGTGCAAACTCCGCACAGACAGTGACCCAAGCTGGGAATTAAACTCAGGTCCCCGGCGCAGTGAGGCAGCAGTGCCAACCACTATGCCACCGTGCCACCCATGTAGCAGACTATTATGTAAAATTGAAGTGCATGGAATTACAGGTAATGTATTGAGATGGATAGAAAGCTGGTTCGCAGATAGGAAGCAAAGAGTTGGCATAAATGGGTTCTTTTCAGATTGGCAGGCAGTGACCTGATGCTTCAGTTTGATCTGGACAGGCTGAGTGAGTTAGGCATATGCATGGCAGATGCAGTATAATGTGGATGAATGTGAGGTTATCCACTTTGGTAGCAATAATAGGAAGACAGATTATTATTTGAATGGGTGTAAATTCAGAGAGGTGGACACTCAGCAAGACCTTGGTGTCCTCATGCATCAGCCACTGAAAGTAAATGCACAGGTACAGCAGGCAGTAAAGAAGGCAAATGGTATGTTGGTGTTTGTAGCGAGAGGATTTGAATATAGGAATATAGATGTTTTACTGCAATTGTATAGGGCATTGGTGAAGCCACACCTTGACAGTTGTGTGCAGTTTTGGTGTCCTTATCTGAGGAAGGAAGTCCTTGTTATAGAGGGAGTACAGTGAAGGTTTACCAGGCTGATTCCTGGGATGGCAGGTCTGTCATATGAGGAGAGACTAAGTCGGGGGTTAGGATTGTATTCATTGGAGCTTAGAAGAGTGAGAGGGGATCTCATGGAAGCTTATAAAATTCCAGCAGGGTTAGACAGGGTAGATTCAAAGAATGTTCCCAATGGTGGGGGAATCCAGAACTAGGGGTGTAGTTTGAGAATAAGAGGTAAGCAGAAATTTCTTCACCCAGAGGGTGGTGAATGTGTGGAATTCACTACCACAGGATGTAGTTGAGGCCAAAACACTATGCGATTTCAAGAAGAAATTAGAGATAGCTTTTGGGAATAAAGAGATCAAGGGACATGGGGGAAAGGAGGGATCAGCTTATTGAATTTGATGGTCAACCATGATCAAAATGAATGGCGAAGCAGGCTCAAAGGGCCAAATGGCCTACTCCTGCTTTTAGTTTCTACATGAGTTATATAGTCACTGTCCCCTGAGTTATACAGTCACTATCCCCCCAAATTATACTGTTTCTGATCCCTGAGTTATACAGTCACTGTCCCCCCAAGTTATCCAGTTACTGACCCCTGAGTTATACAGTTACTGTCTCCTGAGTTATAAAGTCACTGTCCCCCGAGTTATACAGTTACTGTCTCCTGAGTTATACAGTCACTGTCCCCCGAGTTATACAGTTACTGTCCCCTGAGTTATACAGTCACTGTCCCCTGAGTTATACAGTTACTGTCCCCTGAGTTATACAGTCACTGTCCCCCGAGTTATACAGTTACTGTCTCCTGAGTTATAAAGTCACTGTCCCCCGAGTTATACAGTTACTGTCCCCTGAGTTATACAGTTACTGACCTCCCAAGTTATACAGTCACTGTCCCCTGATTTATACAGTTACTATACCCTGAATTATACAGTCACTGTTCCCTGAGTTAGACAGTCACTGTCCCCCCAAGTTATACAGTTACTGTCTCCTGAGTTATACAGTCACTGTCTCCTGAGTTATACAGTCACTGTCTCCTGAGTTAGACAGTCACTGTCCCCTGAGTTATACAGTCACTGTCTCCTGAGTTATAAAGTCACTGACCCCTGAGTTATCCAGTTACTGTCTCCTGAGTTATACAGTCACTGTTCCCTGAGTTATAAAGTCACTGTCCCCCCAAGTTATACAGTCACTGTCTCCTGAGTTATAAAGTCACTGACCCCTGAGTTATCCAGTTACTGTCTCCTGAGTTATACAGTCACTGTCCCCCGAGTTATACAGTCACTGTCCCCTGAGTTATAAAGTCACTGTCCCCCGAGTTATACAGTTACTGTCTCCTGAGTTATACAGTCACTGTCCCCCCAAGTTATCCAGTTACTGACCCCTGAGTTATAAAGTCACTGTCCCCCGAGTTATACAGTTACTGTCCCCTGAGTTATACAGTTACTGTCCCCTGAGTTATACAGTTACTGACCTCCCAAGTTATACAGTCACTGTCCCCTGATTTATACAGTTACTATACCCTGAATTATACAGTCACTGTTCCCTGAGTTAGACAGTCACTGTCCCCCCAAGTTATACAGTTACTGTCTCCTGAGTTATACAGTCACTGTCTCCTGAGTTATACAGTCACTGTTCCCTGAGTTAGACAGTCACTGTCCCCCCAAGTTATACAGTTACTGTCTCCTGAGTTATACAGTCACTGTCTCCTGAGTTATACAGTCACTGTCCCCTGAGTTAGACAGTCACTGTCCCCTGAGTTATACAGTTACTTTCCCCCGAGTTATACAGTTACTGACCCCTGAGATATACAGTCACTGTCCCCCCAAATTATACAGTCACTGTCCCCTGAGTTATACAGTTACTGACCCCTGAGATATACAGTCACTGTCCCCCCAAGTTATACAGTTACTGTCCCCTGACAGTTATCCGCCACTGATAACTGTCAGGGGTCAGATGACCCTGACTGTCACGCAGTTAATAACCCTCACCAGTCACTCAGCTACAACACATCACCAGTCACTCAGCTACAACACATCACCAGTCACTCAGCTACAACACATCACCAGTCACTCAGCTACAACACATCACCAGTCACTCAGCTACAACACATCACCTAGTCACTCACTTGCAAACACTCGACAGTTACTGACCCTGACAGTTATTTCGTTACCACCCGCCCAAAGTCCCTTCATTAATAAACCCCAACAATGAGTTGGTTAATAAACCCAACAGTAACTCAATCACTAAATCCCAATGGTAACTCAGTCACTAAACCCCAACAGTAACTCAGTCACTAAACCCCAATGGTAACTCAGTCACTAAACCCCAACAGTAACTCAGTCACTAAATCCCAATGGTAACTCAGTCACTAAACCCCAATGGTAACTCAGTCACTAAACCCCAACAGTAACTCAGTCACTAAACCCCAATGGTAACTCAGTCACTAAACCCCAACAGTAACTCAGTCACTAAACCCCAACAGTAACTCAGTCACTAAATCCCAATGGTAACTCAGTCACTAAACCCCAATGGTAACTCAGTCACTAAACCCCAACAGTAACTCAGTCACTAAACCCCAATGGTAGCTCAGTCACTAAACCCCAATGGTAACTCAGTCACTAAACCCCAATGGTAACTCAGTCAGTCAATAAGATGTCAGTCAGTCACTGACCCCTGAGGGAGTGACTGTCAAATCATTCAGTCAGAGCAATTTATTCAGCCAGAGACTGGTGAATCTGTGGAACTCTTCGCCACAGAAGGCTGTGGAGGCCAGGTCATTGAGTGTCTTTAAGACAGAGATAGATAAGTTCTTGATTAATAAGGGAATCAAGGGTTATGGGGAAAAGGCAGGAGAAGGTGGGGATGAGAAAAATATCAGCCATGATTGAATGGCGGAGC